>NW_028230449.1:832500-1432500 GCF_043228905.1 Azolla caroliniana
TGGTCGCATTTGCATTTGCTTTTTAATTGGGGGGGGAGGGGGGGGGGCAAGCTTATACTCTTAACACGTTTTGTGAAGCACTCTGCTCCCACTCCTCTTCCTCCTCCTTAACATACAAGAACGTGCACCCTTCGTGTGTTCATGTGTTTTGCTTCACTTTTTTGAAAACGCTTTCAAATTGATAAGGAAGGTCTCCTGTGGGGGGGGTGGGGGGGGGCAGATTCGATTCGAACCCTCGTGCATTGAAGGAACCACGAACACTTCAAGCATGACATGAGCCTAGGCACACTGATTTAACTCTAGCACATTGACATCTAGAGTGGCATTTGTTGTATCACGAGAAGCACTTATAGCATAAGCCTAGGCACACCAATTAAACTCTTCGCGCACCGACATCTCGAGTGTCGTTCGTTGTATCATCCATCGGCTTGCGAGTGACAATTCTAACATGAACCTAGATGCACATGATTAAACGCTTAGCACACTGACATGTAGAGTGTCGTTTGTGTATCATCCATCGGCTTGCGAGTGACAATTCTAACATGAGCCTAGATGTACCGATAAAACTCTTAGCACACCGACATCTAGAGTGTCGTTTGTGTATGACCCATCAGCTTGCGAGTGACAATTCTAACATGAGCCTAGATGCACCGATTAAACTCTTAGCACATTGAGATAGTTCTTTGTATCAGACTCATGCGAGGCTGACTCAGAATTCTTCACATGATTTGACGTCATTGTCTCCAAATTATGTAGGTATGCATGCTAGATGAGGTCAGGTTAGCTCCATTTAGTTTGGGGGATTAATCCCATTTCTATATTTGGGATGTAATGTGCGCAAACCAATGGTAACCATAGATCCTTACACATGGTCTTCCAACCTCTAACCTTATGCATACCCTTTTCAATGCCCTTACAAGATTTGATCGCCTTGATGCGACATGCTCCTTAGGCAACAACTTCTGAGATCATTGAATTTGATTACAAATTATGAAACTTTTGAACATCGTTTCCATGGTCAAGATGGTTAGCCGGTTCCCAAGTGGCTTTTCCAATCAAGACTTTTTTAACTTCTTTCTTGTTTGCCGAGCATCAAGTTTCATTGGGGGGGGGGGGGGGGGGTGACACAGGTTGTGAACAAGGATCAAGTTTTCATGATAATACGAGGATTCCAAGTGCAATGTGTGTGGAAGATACCATGAATCCAAAAGTGCATGGAGAGGTTAAGTCAAAACACAACTTGGTTAATTTGTTTGATGATGTGGATGGGGTCCAACCGCGCGTCCTCCAATTTGGCACAAGGGTATGCAGTGGAGTAAAAGCCAAACCATAGCTTCGACCTTGAAATTTGACCGAGTGGCCCCGCCTCAATGATCAACGTGGTCCTTGTGGTATTCTTGAGTGTGAATTCTCTAGGACCAAGTCTTGATGAATCTCATTCTTTCATAGATGAAAGGATTAATGAACCCCTCAAAGATTTTATTTGTAGTTCACAAAGAATAGTGTTGTCATGCAAGTCAAGGAGTGGAAAGTGTTATTGTAAATGAACTCATTGAAAAATAGGAATTGAATGGTAAACCCCCAATCATCTTCCTAACACTGAACTTACTATTCCAAGGTATGATTTAATTGTTTTGTTTGTCTATTGGTATAAGGATGGAATGGTGAAGATAGCTTGGCATAGGTCTTGAGCAGCTGAAACAATTATTTTAGAAATGGAAGATGGGCGACCAACCAGAATTAGAAATGATGCCATTCAAAATCCTAGAAAGCCGAATAACATTCTCGAGTATTAGATTCGATGTTCATGAGACAAGCTTAGAACAAGGGATAATGTAAGCCAAATTTGTAAACTCACCATCCACAATCAACTCAAAATAAAACCCTTTGATTGATGGAAGGTTGATTGAGATTGGGGCTTGGCACTAGTTTTATAGGATTGTAGGGATGATGGTGGGGGGCCTTGGATCGAGCACAAGTGTCCCATACTTCATAAATTTTTCCCAATTGGCGCCTCTTTCCCAATAGGCGCCTCTAGTGAGAGATTCTAGAGAGAAGGTGATTACATAAGCGCCTTCTCCTTCTCTTTGTAATTGTTGGTCATTCTTGGTTTTCCTTGTAATATAGTTTTCTATTGTTTCTGTAATCTTGAGCTATCTCTCTTTGTCTCTCCCTCCCTCTCTTCACACACACACACACACACACACAGTTCTTTCATTGCACAGAATCACTCTCGATTTTTTACATATCATTCATACTTTCTTTGATCTCCTTGGTGACTTGATCAAAGCTTATGCCATGATGATATCATATATTATAGTTTTGTTTGTGAAAAGGGAATATGGCGTAAATATTTTGACTTGGTCTAGAGAGGGTGACTTGATATAAAGCACCTTCTTCCTTTGTATGTTGTTGGTTGCTAGTTTATTTTCTTACTCCTTGTTATTATACATTTGAGTCTTTCATCTTCTATCTATCTTGTGTCTCTTCACACACACACACATCTAATCTATTCTGCCGAACATAATTACTCTAGCTAATTATTTACATGGTATTAGAGCGCATTGGTAGTTCAATCTAACTCATTCACGTGTGTTGTGTTCTACGTCGATGTTCAAGAAGAACCGGCTCATTGCTATCGTAGTGCCACTACATAGCTCATGCCTAAGGAAGAAGAAGCCCATTTGCGCTACCCATTTGAGTGTCTATGATCACATGCTTCGCTACATTCAGGAAGTCAAGACACCAAAAGAAGCTTGGGAGAATATCAAAAAAGTATTCGCCATCAATATGACAACATGAATGCTTCAACTTTGCCAAGAGTTGAACAATGTCCAACAAAGGGACATGTCCCTCACAAGCTAAACCTTGTAGATCAAGGAGCTTTGTGATTCATTCAGCTCAATAAGCTTCAATGTAGAGGATGATGAAATGGTGCAAATATGCCTAGGCGGCCTCGCACCATGGTTCGGTGCAATGAGAACTGTTGTTCTAGCAATAGAGAATCCTCCTTCTTTCTTTGATCTTCAATCAATGTTATTGGTTGATGAAAGCCATGTTCAAACCAAAAGCAACGCCTTGGAAATATTCCGATGGGGGTAGAGGACGCAATTGTAGAAGAAGAGGCCAATTCAGGTAAGGAAGAAGTGGACAAGGACTATCTCATGATGACAACTCCTACTTTCGACAAGATAATGGAAGTACACGAAGAACCTTCGGAAGACGGGGGAGCTTCCATGCCGGACCAAGCTAGCAAAACAACCCCATCAAATGCGGATACTATGGCAAAATCAGTCACCATGAAGAAGAATGAGTTGGCGTCTACAAGTTAGCAACTCACCAATTATGCCACCAACTCGAATACGAGTACTATGGTGGAACGTTTTGATGAGACATAGAGCAAACTCTATGTCAGCCTCCAATCCAATCAACACCTCTAATTCAGAAGATGTATGGTTTGTCAACTCGAGCATCTCAAATCACATGATGTCTCACTAAGAATGGTTTTGTGAATTGAGCACGCCCAATTGACCTGGCTACGTGGAGATTGGGGATGACAATAAACATCTGATTCGACATGTCGGCAATGTCCCATATGGGAAAGAAGATAACAAAACCTACATCAAGAATGTCTTGCATGTTTCGACCATAACGAAGAATTTGGTTTCAGTCGGCCAAATTGTGGAGTAAGGCATACAAGTCCGATTCAACCAAGGCAGTTGCTTCATTGAGAAGGAAGGCTGACTCACTCTTGTGGTTGAAGAGAAGGCCAAATGTTTATCCTCATGTCGAACGAGGTAAAATCGGCCATGTTCGGAAAGGGCCATCAAGCCAACACTAACATAGAGCTATGACACAAAAGAATCGGCCATATCAATCCCTAAAAACCTAAGGGCATGCAGTCGAAAGGAGTTGTCATTGGACTCCTGATGTTCAAGGATAAGGGAATTGAAGGCATATGTGCAACATGTCAATTCGGCAAACAACATCGACAACCATTCCCGAAAGAGAGGAATGTAAGCAAAGAACTTCTGGATATAATACATTCAGATGTGTGGGAACCAGCCCAAATGGCAACCTTTGGTGTATGTTGATACTACGTCACGTTGATTGATGACTTCTCCAAGCGCACTTGGTATTGGCCATAATTTGCAGGAACATTCGGTGGTCCTTGTGAGAGGCGGAAGGGTCAAAGACTTACCCGGTGTGAGGTATCACATCGTTAGAGGAACATTAGATGCTGTGGGGGTAAAGGATCGTAAGAAAGGGCATCCTAGTGCGTTGCAGAGCGTTGTCGCAACTTGTATCATCGCAGTGATTCCGTATCAGTTGTTCTGATATGTCGAACGTGTAGCTGACCCAACATTGCCAGGGGACTGAAGCCTGCTACTACAATACAAGGAGGATTGCCATGAGGCAGAAGAGTGAAGTGTTCGCACACTTCCAACAACTCAAAAGTCGAGTCGAAAAGGAAATAGGTGGGCATGTTTGATGCCTTCGGTTGGACGGAGGAAAAGAGTACTTCTCCAACGAATTTTCAATCTTTGCAAAGAAGGAATTCGGTGAGAGTTTACATGCTGACACACACCGCAACAAAACGGAGTGATCGAATGCAAAAGTCAGCACATCCTCGAGGTAGCAAGGGAAATGAAGAAAAAAAAGAATCTTCTGAAATCATACTTGGTAGAAGCAACAAATACTGCCATCTACCTCATGAACTGGTGCACAACATCCGGAGTGCACGATGTAACCCTTCATAAAAAATATTACGGAAGAAAGTCGGATCTATCCCATCCACAGATATTCAGCACTATTGCATAGGTACACGTCCCGATGAGAAATGATAGAAACTAGACCCAAAATTGAAGAAGTGCATCCTCGTGGTGCACTCACCCGAACAAAAGGGATATAAGTGCTTCAACCCCTCTACCCGAAAAGTGTGTGTGAGTCAAGATGTCGTATTTGAGGAATCAACATCGTGGTATGAATCTTAGTTGACTCTGGTCAAACCATTTACGACCAACCTTAACAACACAGAGGTCAATGATAAGTTAAGGTCAATACGTAAGGAGAGTTCGATATCAACTAGATTGGCTGGACCATAAGAGCTTCCAAGCAACCGAAACAAAATTTGATGTGTGCTGAACTAAACAAAGGCAAGGCCAAAATGTCGGAATATGAAGATGATCAATCTGACGACAGCAAATCGTTTAACTCATTGGATAATGAGTTTGGTGCCTTCGATGTGCCTATTATGAGGACATATGGAGTGAAGAAAGCCATTGCTACAACAAATGAAAAACTTTTTTGCTCCACCCGTTAGAAGAACCTCATCAACTTATTTGGCTACAACGACTATATGGCATATCACTATGCCTTTATCATGAAGGTGGCAGAAGATCAGGAACCAGAAAGCTTTGCCGAAGCCGCTAAGAACTGTGATGGGTCGAAGCGAGGAACAAGGAGATGTACGCTCACAATAAGAACGAGTGTCCCCCACTCACCTCACAAGAAGGCAATTGGCTACAGATGGATATACAAGGTGAAGAATAATGCTGATAGCTTCGTCAACTGCTACAAAGCTCGTCTCATAGTGAAAGGTTACGCATAGACACATGGAGTTGACTATGAAGAGACATTTTCCCTAGTGGAAAAGATGACAACTATGCGGACCATGATAGCACTTGCAACAGCGAAAGGGCGGCACCTCCATCAAATGGATGTAAAGGACGCCTTTCTGTAGAGTAAATTACATGAAGAGGTGTATATGGTACAATCACTCGGCTTCAAATCGAGCACACATCCAACATCAGTATGTCGACTCAAAAAGCCTCTCTACGGCCTCAAGCAAGCACCCCGAGCATGACACTCGAAGATAACACAATATCTTAATCAAATCGGCTTTCAGATGTCTAAGTCCGACAACTCATTATTTGTCCGAAACAATGCCAATGATTAGATATTCATCATAATATATGTGGACAACTTGCTAATCAAAGGAGCACAATTAGCCGACATCAATAACATTAAGATGCTTCTCTCTGGCAAATTCGAGATGTTGGACATGAAAGAGCTCCATTACTTCCTAGGTATTGACGTAATTCGGACTCCAGACGGGATAATGATCTGTCAACGACATTATATCCTCCATCAACTCTTCAAGTTTGGGATAACAAAGTGTAAACCCACCGCTACCCCACTCGACTGAAACCTCAAACTAGATGCTGACTCCGGCACCATGGACTGTGAGCCGACATACTATTGAGAACTTGTTGATAGTCTTATCTACCTCACAATCACTCGACCCGACCTCAACTATCGAGTCGGCCTCCTTAGTCAATCATGCAAACTCCACGAGATATTTATTTAGATGGTGCCAAGGAAGTGTTACAATAGGTGAGTGGAACAATGGATTACGACATTCTCTATAAGTTGTCCATGCCAATTCAACTAGAAGGGTATTCAGATGCAGATTGGGTTGGCTACAAAGCCGACCGACGATCAATTTCGGGCTTCTTATTTTCAATCGATAGCGGAGCCATACCATGGAGCTGTAAGAAGCAACCGACTATTGCATTGTCAAGCAAAGAAGCCAAATATAGAGGTGTGGTTGTTGTTGCATGTGAAGCCATATGGCTTAAGAGAATCCTGAAAGACCTTGGCATATCTATCAATGACCCTATCCTTATCTACTGCAACAATCTTAGCAACATCCACTTGGCTCAAAACTCGGTATTCCATGCTCAAACAAAGCATATCGAGGTGCACTACCACTTCATTCGGGAACGGGTCATCGTTGGGCATGTCGAATTGCGACACAATAGTACCAATCTTCAAATGGCCGACATCTTCACGAAAGCATTGGGGACCGACAAGCTTCGGCAATTTTTAGCCAGGCTTGGCCTTTTGACCTACACTTGCCGAGCTTGAGGGGGAGTGATAACCAACTTGATAACCAACTCAGTCGTGACATAGTTGAGCTTGAAGGGGCGTGTTGAGAATCAAACTCAACCTAAGTGTAGTGTGTGAACACACCTTGTTGAGAATGTATGAATACTCAAAGCTCAAAGGTCGCCACTACTTTCTAACATTAACGGGACATTAACTATGTGCCATAGAATCATATTCTATGACACAGAACTAATGACGTTCCATATTCTCCAAGTTTCTAGACAGAGTGGGTTGTTTAGTGAGAGACTGTGGAGAGGCAGTGACTTGATATAAAGCACCTTCATCCTTTGTATGTTGTTGCTAGTTTATTTTCTTACTCCTTGTTAATATACATTTGAGTCTTTCATCTTCTATCTATCTTGTGTCTTTTCACACACACACAAAGAAACATCTAATCCATTCCGCCTAACATAAATACTCTAGGTAATTATTTACAAGTTGTATTCCCAAGTTTGGCCATAATGTGTTGGCTCAAAGTATCCTTGCTAAGAGCACGTCTTTGTATTGGTGGAGTTTTGCCCCCATGTTAATATTCTAGGCTAAGGGTTTGCATTGTCACATACGTAGTTGATGGTGAGTTGTGAGATGGTAGTTACGCACTCTCAAGTTGTCAACCTTACTCGCCCTAATACAACAAAATCTCACTCACCTCCCTCTGAAGCTTATTATGGCCTTTTGTAGGCTTAAGAGTTATACACTACAAGTAAATAGATCAAAAGTAATAAGACTAACCAACCTTCTATTGAAGAGAGTAGCCAAAACAACACATACCAAAGGAGGATTGGTTAGGGTTTGGCTAAATAATACTTAAGACTAATCACTCACTTCACATGTATGAGAATGAGAGAGAGCCCTAACTTAGATTACTCGGGGAATCAAATACTCAAACATTAAGAAGAAGACCTAAAAAAGCACAAAGTGACTTTTATAGCTGTCTTATGAAATGTTTTCCCCTTTCACATTTGGGTGGTCATTAGATAGAAACCTCTATGGATATTTGTTATACTCCCCCGTTCTTGGTCTTGCACTTAGTTTTTAGTACCAACATTGATATCTTCATAGTTCATGCTATTTAGGTAGGTACTTAACTGTTGAGCGGACAAGCTCAACATGATCCGGATCAACTAAATAAGCCAAGCGTCGGATCGGTGTCCGGTAAGGGGAGCCGGATCCAGGAGGCGAATCGGAGAGTCAGACCCATGTGCAAACCGGTAGGCCGTTGGAGGCCTACGCTCCTACTCTACTAGGTAGTTATGGTTCTAAGAGTTAGTGTCAGTAGCTCAGTATGAGCATTGAAGTACTTGTCAGTACTTCTATCAGTCCTTTTAAGGACTTGTATAAAAGTCCTCTATGAGCACATTGTATGTATAGAGTCCATAGAGTATTTCGAATATAGTTTTTGTGTGTTCTGCTCTCTCTATCTCTCCCACATATTCTCTGTGTATTTTGAAGCTTTCCATTAAACCTTGATTCTAATTTTTGTTGCTATCCGGTAGAACTGATTGTGTCTACAAGCTTCCGCACGTTAACTTTTACATGATATCAGAGGGCGAGGGTTGAGAATCCTTTGCTGCCGACAAGATTTGCAACACAAACAATCCCTAATACCCGGTAAGAACAAATAGAAGAGAAATGGGTAGAAGCATGGCAAGCTTGCTTCCGACAGAGAAGCTCGATAGAAGCAACTATGCATCTTGGTCCTACAAGATGCACCAATACCTGCTGGGGCATGACCACTTGAATTATGTCGAAGGAACAAACGAGGTAGCACCGGAGCCGACACACAAGGACTTCCCGGTATGGGAACAAGCAGCGAGCAGAGTGTTGTACTGTCTCGCATTCTGCGTGCACAACCAAATGTTTGACTACGTCAAATAAGAGAAAACGCCGAAGTAAGCTTGGGAAAATCTCAAAAAGATTTTCGCTACAAGTACCACGACCCGAACATTGTAGCTCCGGCAAGAGCTTACCAACGTTTGGCAAAGGGACATGTCGGTTACAGGCTACACAACGAAGATAAAGGAGATCTGTGATGCACTAGAGTCCATCAACGTGATAATTTATGAAGATGAGATGGTGCAGATCTACCTCGGTGGTCTAGCGTAGAGGTACGAGCCAATCAAGATGGAGATATGCACCCAGGAGAAGTCACCGTCCTTCATCGACTTGTAGTCAATGGTGATGGTTGAAGAAAACCATGTGAGTGGGTTGAGGACCACTCAATCGAACAACCGGATGTTGTAGAGGGAGGCAGATCGGCCTAATGGGCATGGTGGACGAAGTGGATCGTCACGCAACAATGGCAGTCGACAAGAGCAGGAAAGAAGGCATAGAGGTGGTGCCGACAACAATTCCGGACCCTCCACAAGCAGGGGGAGTCAAGGTGATGCCAGAAACCGAATGTTGGTATTGTGGCAAAAAAGGCCACTGGGAGAGCGACTGTTGGAAGAAGCGCGCCGATTTGGACATATCCGGATCTGGCAAGGCTGGACAAGGGAGTCGAAAAAGCCCTCACTACGCCGAAGGATCCAGAATTGGAAAGACTGGAAAAGGGCCAACCTTTGTGATGAAGCACAAGGCGAACTCAATGAAGAAGACCACCTCACAATTGGATGAGGTGTGGTATGTTGACTCCAGAGCATCAAATCACATGACGAGCCATGAAGAATGGTTCTCATACTTAGAGAAACCGGAGCACTAGGGAGTGGTCGAAACCGGAGACAACACTCTGCACCGCAAAGTCCCCATCAGTCATGTCGAAAAAAGAGGAGTTAATGAATGTGTTACATGTACCGAAAATTATAAAGAACCTGGTATCGGTTGGGCATATCATCAACAAAGGAATGGAAGTTCGATTCACCCGCCTTAGGTGCTTCATCGAGGAAGAGGTCCAAATTATTGCACAAGGGCGCTAGGATGAGAGGATGTTCATCCTCGACACAAATGATGTTGGCACCACTTTGTTTGCAAAAGGACAGAAATTCGAATCGGACATTGACTTATGGCACAAGCGGATCGGCCACATCAGCTACCAGAGGCTTCAAGATCTGCAATTGAAACAAGTGGTATTTGGATTGACAAAATTTAGTGGCCGGAAGGCCCAAAATTGTGACGCCAGCCAGCTAGGGAAGCAAAACCAACTTCCATTCCCAAACGAGCGAAACCGGAGCCGAAACAAGCTCGACTTGATACATTTGGAATGTAGCATTACAAGGGAGGACAATCGACACTATATGAAGTAGGAGGAGGGTGCTTTATATATAGTCACCCTCTCTCTTCCTTAACTAACTATAACAACCACTCTCTCTTGGGGAATGTGAAGACTCATTAGACATGGGGAATATGAAACTCATTAGTTATGTATCATAGAATATGATTTTATGACACATAGTTAATGTGTAGAGAGTAGTGGTGTGACTTTTGACCTTTGAGTGCACATAGATTCTCAAAGGGTGTGTTCACACACAAGGTTAGGTTGAGTTTGATTCTCCACACGCCCCCTCAAGCTCAACTCGGGTCAGTTCCTTTCGATTGATGTCCGCTTCAGCTGGTACTTGGTTCAGATGGTATCTGGTTCTCTCTTGTACTCACCCTCAAACTTGGCAAGTCAGGGATCATCAATCCAAGGTATGACATGAATTTCCGAAGCTTGTTGGCTCCTAGGGCTTTGGTGAAGATGTCAGTTGTTTGAAGAGTCGTATTGATGTGTTGAAGGTCGACATCTCTTGCCTGAATGTGCTCTCGAATGAAGTGATAATGCACTTCGATATGCTTTGTGTGTGCGTGGAACACGGGGTTCTGAACCAAATAAATACTGATCATGTTGCCGTAGTAAAGGGGAGTCAGATCCTTGATGGGAACGCCCAAATACTTCAAAATCCTCTTGAGCCATATGGCTTCACATGCAACCACAACCGTGCCCCTGTATTCAGCCTTTGTGCTCGCTGCCGAGGGAGAAAATGAATACGGAGGTTGATCTTTGGTTGGCTCTATAGCCGGCCCGATCGGGATCTGTGTATCCTTTGCGTCGAATTGATGTGGCTGATTTGTAGAGAATACCACAATACATTGTGCCGCTCACGTTGTCGTAGTGTATTTCGTACACTACGTGAAAAACATGTATACTATTCGATTCAATAAATATGAAGAAATAGAAGAAAATGTTAAAATACGTGATACATGAATAGGGCAAGATTTGAACCTTGTACCTCCATGTATGTAAAGTAATGCCTTACCATTACACTAGCATATTATTAGTATTAAAAATAAATGTCCACATAGAAAGGTAAGTGCACACTAGGATAAACTTTAGTTAAAAACGCATGATAAAAGAAAAAGCTACACATGCACATCTAGAGTGCATGAACACTATAGTCGATAAAAAAACGCATGAGGTTAGAAAAAGCATGAGCACTATATTTAGGAAATAAAAAGCATGGTTGAGAAAGGCAACTCATGCACATCTAGTGTGCATGAACACTTTAGGAAAAAGCATGATGTTATGCTTAGCCTCTTCCATCACTATATAAGGAAGAGAGAAAGATGTATATGAGGGTTGATTTTTATAAGGGTTGATTAATATAAAATATTCGTGGGATTCACGAGTTTCATATCTTTCTTCTTGCAATCTATTTGTAACTAATCTTACCTCATATTCTTCCTTCTCCTAGTCCAAAACCTCAACAGTTCCCACACGACTCACGCAACGATTCAGAGCCGAAAGGCACGACACAAGTGGTGAACCCGACGTGAAACCCGGGTGGCAAGGAGATAGAAAATCAACCGGAAACTAACAACATGATGACGATGTTCGAGCGGATGCTACAAGAACAACGCGCGATGTCGGAGATTACGGCGGCAGTAGAGCGGCTCCTACAACGGAATGGGCAATTCAACGGGAAGGATGTGTCGCGATATTTGCAGGATCACAAGGCGGAAATGCTACGGTGCGGAATATCGGAAGGATTGCACGTGACATCCTTCAATCGGGTGGCTATGGACGGGCTTCAAGGGAGTATCCAAGGGATACGACAACAAAATCCAACGTGGGAAGCATTTGAAGAAGTGCTAAAGACCACATTCTCCATCGAGGACTCCTCCAAGGCAACGCGGAGGGGATTCGAAGATTGGGTGGAAACGCCAGACAAGGGGCTGAAGGTCCTCGATGTGTTTTCAACATTTGAAAGTTGGTTCGAGAGGTTGTCCGCAAGAGATTAAGCTATCCTCACACCAGACAAAGTGATCATGTTCTTATGAGCCGTGTATGTCCGGGACCGGAAAGATCTTGGAATGCTTCTAGAGGACACCACTATTGAGAGTGGCCTCACCAATACATGGGAAAACGTGCGGGCTATCATCGTGCGATACACAAAGAGGGGGCAATGTCTTGGTAGTGAAGTAAAGAGGGTTTTGGAACCAATTCCGAAACCAAGATCTGGATTGGAAGACCATCAACTGTGGGCTCGAGAGACTATGACCGAGAAGGGAATCGATGCAACCACGGTGGAGCAGTTGCTGACGGAGATGGAGAATCTGAAAATCGCGATGGTGAAGAAGTCGGATGACCGTCCCACAAGTTCCAAGTATATGGATTGTCGATGCATATGGTGTGATAGCACCGAACATGATCGGAGGGATTGCGAGGAGCACAAGGAGGCGCTACGATGGGACTGACAGGAACTGCACGCTCCCTATGCGCAACGCTCGGCCACAACCGAGCTTAGAAACATACACAGAAAAACGGGGAATGGATGCACGACACAAAAGGAGAGAAGAGTACACAGGATGTTTAACATGGAAAACCCTGAGAGGGAAAAACCACGGGAGTCCACAGACTCCAAACTATCACTATATCACAAGGATTACAACAGTGAGCTCACGGAGGCAACGACCTCGTGCTCACGATCTTCGCCACAGGCGGCGGTTACAACAGAGGCAGCGACCTCTTCCTCTCTCTCTCTCTGTACATTGTTACACGCTCTCAAGTCTTGCACCAACAAGAATGACAACAACAATAAAAAAAAGTTTGCCCTAAGTCATATTTATACAAATATGACTTTTCAGCTATTTACACATATAGCCCCGATGGACTCTTAGAAACATATTTACGAATATGTCCCTTCATCCAGTGAGCACTCCTCACCGGGCCTGCATCATCCGGCGCTTGACGGGTACTCGTCATCCGGTTCTCACCGGATCTTCCGTTGCCGGGTACTCTTCATCCGGTTCTCACTGGGTCTTCCGTAGCCGGGTACTCTTCATCCGGTTCTCACCGGGTCTGCACCATCCGGCTCATGCCGGGTACTCCACATCCAGTTTCGGCCTCGGCCTATCGGCCACGGCCGAGTTTGCTCATCAGTACTGCTCTTCTCACTTCCCATCCGGAGGGACCTATTTCCTAACAGGGACCTTATCTACTACGAGGGAAATCGGATTCAATCGATGGACTCTTGGAAGCCACTCTGACCGAACTTTCAAAAAGGTGGCATGAAGAAGGTCCTAGAGGAGGAAATAGTGGCGAAAAGCAACTATGCGACAACCGCGGGGATATGTGTGGGTGAGTCATTTGGAGCAAAGGCGTCTTTTTGGCCGGAAGTGCTAGAAAACCCCGAGAAAACTAACTCTAACGAGATCCGAAGCACTTCGGAAGGCATCCGAGAAGCTACGGGATGGGAGTGCCCCATTGATAAGAATAGTGTGTACACCCTATGCCAATTACATGAGGTGTACGTAGATGAGAAACGACGGCGCACGGATGATGTGGCCGGACCATCAAAGACGCCAGAGAGTTGGAACTCCGAAGGGAAGGGGAAAGGAAAAAAAACTCCGGCATTCAAACTCGCTTCGGACATTGAGCAACGAATGGACTTAAAAAAGGTGTTCAAGGAGAGAATCCTCGATAGCCGGGTAGATTTTTCGCTTCGGGAATTGCTCGGAATAGCGAAGAAACAGTTCCAGGATCTTCTTGTGGATCTCGTGAAGAGAAAAAGACAAAATACGGAGGAAAATGCTCCAAGGGTGAATGCAAATACCGTTCTAATGATTGACACCGAAGTGGAGGATGAAATTCCGAACTCCCACTACACAAGGCCACACTGGGCACGCGCAACTATGGAGACACCGGTGCGAATCGGAAACATCAAGGAGCCCGTACTAGCATTGATTGATCACGGATCAGAGATCAATTTGATGTCCAAGGAAATCTACCGAAAGGGGAAGTGGCTAATTAACACTAATCATGGATGGAAGATCCGAGCAGCCACTAAAACAACGGAAGATTTATTTGCGGCTTGTCCGGATGTGACAGTGAAGATCGGAGATGTGGAGATTGACCAAAATTTCTTCGTGCAAGATGAGGTCTCACACTCAGTGATCCTCGGACAACCCTTTATCACAGCTTCACGAATGGAGACAAAGGTGCTCGATAGCAAAGCGTCTTTTGCACGAATTCGGAGCCAAAGTGGAGGGAAAACCGTCCAATTCCTAACTTTACCATCAAATCACGAAAGGAACAAGAGAGAGCTCTTATCCCAAACAAAAATGGAATTTTAAAGCGGATTGTTGTAGAGTGGGGAAGTGATAGTCTGAGAAGCCCTGATACTCCACACAGGAAGAAACCTCTCGAAGCAAAACAAGTACAAATCGGTCTGGATGGGGCATCTACGTACACAGCCGTAACTGGAGTAATGAAGAAAGAATTCTGAAAGGCGCAAGATGAGTTACGGTCTGCATCAATAATAAAAGAAGACGAAGAAATCATGGGAGTAGTTGGAGAAGTGTTCTATGGGAGCATGCTACAACGGCTTGAAGAGCTTGCAGAAGAGAATAACCAGGGAGACCAGGTAGTTCCGGTGGAATCGGTCGAGATGTATGAGATCATTGCGAAAATGGGGTCGGATGCGCTCCGCAAAGAAGAAGAAATGGTATGTACGAAATATAAGACCGTGGTCGCGGGACCTCGGGAGATCCGACACTTCGGAAGTCCGTAGATATCAAACATGCCTTCACAAATGAGACCCAGAAGAAACTTCGGATCAGTGGAGGTGGTTTCCTCTCACAAAATGAAGAAGAACGGTTTCGTGAGATGTTGGAGTAGCATGGAAGAGCATTTGCATTCACATCGAAAGAGATAGGGTGTGTTGACCCGAAGATAATGGAGCTTATGGTGATCATCACGATTGATCATGTGTCGTGGAACCTGAAGCCGATTCCGGTGCCATGAGTGCATATTCCGAAAATCATTGACTTGCTCAAGGAGAAGGTGGGGATCGGGATTTTAGAGGCATCCAATGCTCTGTACTCAAATCGATGGTTTACAGTTCCGAAGAAGAATGGGTCTCTCCGATTTATTCAAGATTTGCAACCGGTGAACAAGGTCATGATCCGGAACTCTAGAGTCGGTTCGATAGTGGACGAATTTGCGGATGCGTTTTCCAGTCGCGCGATATACTCCAGCGGAGACCTATGCTCTAGGTATGACCAATTCCAACTAGTCGTGGAGAGCCGAGACATCACTACCATTCGAACACCGATAGGATTAGTCCAGATGTGCACGCTACCACAAGGCGCAACGAACTCGGTCACACATATGATGAATGCGATGAACAAGGTGCTCCGAGACTGCATTCTGGAGATAACGATGCCATTCCTAGATGACATTCCGATAAAAGGATGTGCGGTGGAAGAAAAAGATGAGACTATGGATGATCGGGGATGCCGAAAGTTCGTAGTCGACCATATTCGCGATTGCAAGAAAGTGTTACGGAAGTTAGAAGATGTGCAGCTAACGCTCTCCGGAGAGAAATCGGCATTCGGACAAGAAGAGATATTGGTAGTCGGACAACTATGTGGGCCCTACGGCTGAAGACCATCGCCAGTCAAGATCAAAGCGATTCAAGCTATGAAAGAAATATGCGAGTCACAATCCGAAGCTCGTAGATTTCTTGGAGCATGTGCATTCTATCACATATGGATTCCGCACTATGCACACATTGCAGACTCACTCTATCACTTGTTGCGGAAGGGGAAGAAGTTCGAATGGAAACCGGAACATACCAAAGCCGTGAAGAAGCTCAAGAAATCACTACAGAGGGAAAAAGCACTTAAGAAGCCGAACTATGATCGACCGATTATAGTAACGGTTGATACAAGTCCAACCAGGATCGGATGGGTCATCAATCAAGCCAATTCGGATGGTTCACGATATCCGATCTGATCCAGAGCAAAGGTTCTCAACGAAAGGAAACGCGGATATGCACAAGTTAAAAGAGAATTATAGGGAGTCGTGTCAACGATAAAATCAGTTCGAGATTACTTGATTGGAGCCGAAATAGTGATCGAAACATATTGTCTTCCGATACTCGGGATGATGTGGTGTTGCACGATACCGAATGTGGCTATGCTAAGATGGATTGCATATACAAAGTCACTTAATCCGGAGATACAACACATCTCCGGAAAAGGAAACGTGGTAGCGGATATGCTATCAAGGGCACGGTTCGGAGACGACATAGCCGAATCCGATAATGAAGAAGTTTCCGAAAACTACTTTACTTTGGAGCACATATGCCGGGTGAACGTAATCCGAGAATTCTAGGAAGAAGAATACGAGGGAGAAAGTTTGTTGATCGGGAAAGTGCTACAAGAAATCGAGGAATCATCTAACAATAAAGAAAAGAGAGTCAAGATCCGAAGTAAGAAGCGGCAAATCCAAAAGTTTTTCTTGAACAATGGATTAATCTGGAGGGAGCCGAAAAGACCGAATGGTATACCACTACACGTAGTCGGAACAAAAGAGCAACGAAACTGGTTAATGTCCGAATTTCACGAATCTGATTGGGCTGGACATCGAGGAACATGGGCAACATTTGCGAAGATCAAACAAAAATATTGGTGGAAGAATATGTACAAAGATGTAGCAGAGTTCACGGAAAGCTGTGAGAAATGTTAAATCTACTCCGGAGTTTGACACTGAGATGAATTACATCCGACATTCTCATCGACAATCAACTTCAAATGGATGGTCGACATTGTGGCCATGCCAACCGGGATCTGACAAAAGAAGTACTTGGTGTTAGCTCGGGAAGATTTGACAAACCAAGTAGAAGGACGGGCACTACAGAGGAAAACATGTTCCGTAGTATGCCAATTTCTCTTGGAAGAAGTGTTCTGCAGGTATGGGTGCATAGGACAAGTGATTACGGATCGGGGAGAACTTGACTCTGATACAGCTAGGGAATTCTTTGCCAGACATGGAGTACGGTTAACACTAACCACGGCATACAATCTGGAAGCCAACAGAAAGATCGAGCGAGGACATAATCCAATCGTTAAAGCACTTGCAAAAGCATGCGACGGAAGGGTGAAGGATTGGTCGCAAATGCTTTTGTATGCACTATGGGTGGATCGCACGACGCATAGTTCCGTGACCGGTTATATGCCAGCTAAACTTATGACCGGACAAGCACCGGTAATGCTGACGGAAACCACAATTGCAACATGGACAGTGCTACCGTGGAAGGAAGAAATGAACCAGGAAGAACTACTAGCATTCCCGATACAACAACTAGAGGGAAGACCAGAAGATATAGTGGAAGCAACACGCCGACAATAGGAAGCACGATTCCAGAACAGAAGTCGATTCGACACAAAGCATCGACTACGACCACGGAAGATTGAAGGAGATTGGGTGATTGTCTATGATAGTAGTTTGGATCATCAACATACAACGATACAAAAGTTCGCTAAAAGGTGGTTTGGCCCATGCGAGGTTCGGAAAGTTTTCGACAATGGAACTTATCGACTATGCGAGTTGGATGGAACAGTACTACGGGTGCCCATAGTGGGGAAACAGGTGAAGATTTTCAAGAAGCGGACTAACGAAGAACCTTATGTAAGCTTAGACAAGACCGACAACGAGGAGCAATCGGGCAAAGATCGCGGTGATGCGGAAAATGAAGAAAGTGGACTACAATTGATAATCGACATAAGGGGAGAATCGGAGAGTGCTACGGATGAAGGCGAATAACAAGCATCGGGAACTTCGGCACATACCGGAGGATGTGCGGGTTCGGAGGGGGTGAGTGTCATAGTGTATTTCGTACACTACGTGAAAAATGTATATAGTATTCGATTCAATAAATATGAATAAATAGAAGAAAATGTTAAAATACGTGATACATGCATAGGGCAAGATTTGAACCTTGCATGCTAGGATAAACTTTAGTTTAAAACGCATGATAAAAGAAAAGGCTACACATGCACATCTAGAGTGCATGAACACTATAGTCAATAAAAAAATGCATGAGGTTAGAAAAAGCATGAGCACTATATTTAGGAAATAAAAAGCATGGTTGAGAAAGGCAACTCATGCACATCTAGTGTGCATGAACACTTTAGGAAAAAGCATGATGCTATGCTTAGCCTCTTCCATCACTATATAAGGAAGAGAGAAAGATGTATATGGGGGTTGATTTTTATAAGGGTTGATTAATATAAAATATTCGTGGGATTCACGAGTTTCATATCTTTCTTCTTGCAATCTATTCGTAACTAACCTTACCTCATATTCTTCCTTCTCCTAGTCCAAAACCTCAGCGGTTCCCACCCAACTCATGCAACGATCCAAAGCCAAAAGGCACGACAACATATCATAAAACTCGCTTAGCACAATCCAAATGGATATCTCGTGGAGTTTGCATGAATTGGCTAAGGAGGCCAACCAGATAGCTCAGCTCGAGTGGAATGATCATGAGGTAGATGAGACTCTCGATCAATTGTCGATGTTGAGTTGGTTCGCACTCTTCCGTGCCGGAGTTGGTCGTTAGCTTTAGGTTCCGATCGAGAGGGGTTGCCGCAGACTTACACTCAGTCATCTCGAACTTGTATAACAAGTTAAGGATGTAGTGTTGTTGAGAGATCATAATGTCGGCTAGAGCCCGAATTACTTTGATGCCAAGGAAGTAATGGAGCTCCTTCAGGTCCATTATCTCGAATTTGTTGGAGAGTAAGGTCTTAACCTTGTTGATGTCAACTAGATGTTCTCCGCCAATAACCAGAGCATCCACATATCGGATGATGACAATCGGGCTTTCAGAGTCATTTCGTACGTAGAGGGAGTTGTTGTATTTCGACATTCGAAAGTCGATTCGATGAAGATATTGTGTTATCTTCGAGTGCCAAGCACGTGGTGCTTGTTTAAGGCCGTAAAGTGGCTTCTTCAGTCGGCAAACTACTTTCGGATGGATGCTCGATTTGAAGTAGGGTGGTTGTACCATGTACACCTCCTCTTCTAATTCACCTTGAAGAAAGGCGTTCTTTACGTTGTCGTGACGATTTTCGGCTACGGTGTGAAACCGAGTGAGACAAATAAACGAAGGATGTGCAACATTGCACATACACTTAGAAAATAAGCCTCCTAAGGCCTAGTTGCACTTGAGTTCATACAGAGGGGTGCAAGCAAGGTTTGAACCTTGCACCTCTAAGATACAAGATAATTGCCTTACCACACCTTTTCATATACAAATTATAGACGAAACAACCATAGAAAACCATGTGCACAAAACCATGGTTTGTGCATGACATAAGCAAAACCGTGTGCACAAAACCATGGTTTTGGCCCATGGTTATGTGCATGTCACGAGCATGGAAAGACCTATAAAAGCCTCTAGTTGGGCTTGTGTAAGGGGGGCTCAATATGTGATATCACCAACACCATTATCATCAATATAATTATATTTGTCTTTATCTTCTTCATATTTTTCTACTTCTCAAGTGTACAATCTTTCTTCTTCTCAAGTAAACCAATTTCATCTAATCTTACATTGATCGTCATCTAGCGTCGATAATTCCGCGAACGTCCTCCCCAGTCCAAGACCCCGGTGGTCGCTCGAGTAGCACACGCACGCGTGAATCTTCGCGACAATGTCCATTTGATGGAGGTGCCACCCTTTTGCTACTGCAAGTGCAATTACGGTCCGCACAATTGTCATCTTTGCCACCAGGGCAAAGGTCTCTTCATAGTCGACTCCATGTGTTTATGCGTATCCTTTCGCTACGAGTCAAGCTTTGTAGCAATTTACGGAGCCGTCGACATTATCTTCACCTTGTAAATCCATCTGCATTTGATTGCCTTCTTGTGCGATGAGTGGGGAACGAGATCCCATGTCTCATTCTTCCATAGTGCCCCCATCTCCTCATTCATTGCTTCGACCCATCGTGGATCCTTGGCTGCTTCTGAAAAACTTTCCGGTTCTCGAACTATGGCCACTTGCATCATAAAGGCATAGTGGTATGCCATATAATCGTTGTAGCTAAATCCGCTAACAGGATTCTTCTCATGGGTGGAGCGACGGAGTTTTTCGCTTGCCGTGGCAATGACGTTCTTTATGCCAGGTGTCCTCATGATAGGTACATCGAAGCCACCGAACTCACTGTCGAGGGAGTGAGTCGATTCGTTGATGTTGAATTGATCGTCTTCATACTCCAGGATTTTCATCTTGCCTTTGTCCATCTTCGGACTAGGCTGAGATGTGCTTTGGTCACTCGGGGGTTCTTGTAGCCCACTAAGCCTTGTCGTAATCGGACTTTCTTCGAACATGTGTTCGAGTCGATCTCCATCTTCTATCTCTTGTTCTGTGGATTCCGAGTTGACTAGAATTGATTCGGGAGGAGTCGACTCAGGTTCGTACCATGATGGCGATTCATCGAAGACTACATCTCGACTCACACAAACCTTCTAAGTCGAGGGGTTATAGCACTTGTACCCCTTTTGCTCCAATGAGTATCCTACGAGGATACATTTCTCTGACTTCGGGTCGAGCTTCTGTCGCTTCTCGTCGGGGATGTGCACGTATGCAATGGAGCCAAATATCTGAACATGTGATAGATCGAGCTTCTTTCGGAAAAACTTCTCGTATGGGGTAACCTCATGCACTCCGGATGTCGTGCACCAATTCATGAGGTAGACAGAATAACCATATTCTGCTTTGGCCCAATATGACTTTGGCATGTGCTTTTCGTTCATCATGGCCCGTGCTACTTCGAGGATGTGTCAATTTTTGCATTCAGTTACTCCGTTTTGTTGTGGTGTATGTGGACACGAAAACTCTCACCGAATTCCTTCTTTTCGGAGAAAAGCGGAAAACTCGTCGGAGAAGTACTCTTTTCCTCCATCCGACCGAAGACATCGTACATGTCGACCTGTTTCCTTTTCAACTCCACTCTTGAATTTTTGGAAGTGTCTGAACACTTCATTCTTTTGCCGCATGGGGTAGATCTAAGCGTGCTTGGAGAAGTCATAGATGAAGGCCACATAATATTGATATCCGCCGAATGTAGCCATCTGAGCCGGTCCCCATACATTGGAGTGAATTACATCCAATATGCCTTTACTCACGTTCCTCTCCTTCGACAACGGGTGCCGATGTTGCTTGCCGAATTGGCAGGCTGCACATATGCCTTCAATCTCTTTCTCTTTGAAGGTCGGGAGTTCGATGACGACTCCTTTCGATTGCATTGCCTTGAGCTTTTGGAGTTTGATGTGGCCAATCCACTTGTGCCATAACTCTACGTCGGTGTCGGCTTTGGTGCCTTTTGCAAACATGGTTGATTTCATCTCGTGCAAGTCGAGAATGAACATTCGGCCCTCTCTTTGTCCACAAGCGATGTGTCGACCCTCTTTCTCGATGAAGCAACCGCCTTGATTAAATTGAACTTGCATCCCTTGCTCAACAATTTGGCCAATGGAGACCAAATTCTTTGTAATGGTTGGTACATGTAAGACATTCTTAATGTAAGTTTGGTTACCTTCTTTTGCGAATGGAACGTTGTCGATGTGCCGAATCAAATGAGTAGTGTCGTCTCCTGTTTCGACATAACCGGATCAGTCCGGCTCTCGAAGTTCTCAGAACCATTCTTGATGAGATGTCATATGGTTCGAGGCATCGGAGTCGACGAACCATACGTTTTCCGAACTAGAGGCACTATTCGAAGTAGAAGCCAACATAGAATTACATGAATAATAATAAAGTTACTTGCTTGTGTCATCTCCAAGCAATCATTCTAACAGAAAAAGATAGTGTTTGTACTAGTATGCTCGGCAAACAATATTCGATAAATTCTCTCACGTCAATCAATCTAATAGAAAAAGATAGTGCTTGAACTATGCTCGGCAAACAATATTCGGGAATTTCTCTCACGTCAATATCTCTCTAGAGATATGAGATAAGTTTCAAGAATTAGGGTACTATGGTAACACTCAAGTGTTTTAAAAACCACAGGGGTGACATAAATGTCTTGACTTGATCTATATTTTGAATGTTCATGATGGCTCTTGAGACTCAACCATGTTGTCTACCCGGAAGCATTGGCCATATGCAGGACAACATTAGAGTGTAATGTTATAGGTTATTTGTCACATACTAACAACACATCATGATGTATTCGGTCTCTCTTTAGATGTTGATGAACGAGATAAGTCAAATGCTTGTTCCTGTATTTGACCATGGTGTAAGACCATCTGATTGTAACCTAGAATTCCAACCAAGAACATTGTAAAACATGTTCGACAAAAGTCAAGGATTACATCGCAATGGACATGTAAGATATACTAGCCAAATTTGAAAAGGGTGTCGCCATATGTAAGGCAGACCAAGATATGTGTGTAACATAGTGTGTAGATTCTTCGTAACGAAAGAATTTTGTTTTCCCAAAGTTCGTGTTTGGGTCATGTGAATTGGACAATTACTTTGATTCACGACCTTAGGTTGGCCATGTACAAAATCATTGTTGTAGAATACTTAGCATAACAATATGCGTAGAATGTGTATGCTAAGCATTCTACAAGTATTCTAACTTTTACGTATTTTACAAATAAAAAACGTAAATATTTAGAATACGTGTAGAATACTTTAAATACGTAGAATACGTGTAAAATATGTTAAATGCTTCTTAAATTTTAAAGATTTTTTTTCAAAAAAAATATTTTGAATTTTGAATTTTTTTTAAACATTTTTGAAATGTTAAATATGTAGAATATGTCAAATTTTTAGAGTATGTAGAATACGTGGAATTTTTTAAAATGGTAGTTCTAAAACGTAGAATACATGTAAAATACGTCAAAGTATTCTAAAACATATTCTAAATATAGAGTGCACGTGTTTTTAACAACTATGTGCAAAATAGGTTTTTGCCCTAGATGGAAAATGTTTCACTTTTCCAAAAACAACCAAACAACATTGCAATGATCAAATACATGAAAAAAACTAGGGAATCTAATTGGTCATGCCAAACGACACACTTGAGGGAAGTGAGGAGTAATGTGTGTTTGGTGCTCTATTTTACAGTGTCTGGATGTAAGACATATAAACTGGGAAATTGCGTGTGAAAAATAAAAATATGTCTTTTTCTAAAAATATTGTGTATCGTTCCATGAAAATGCTTGAATGGTGGGGAGCATGTAAATCTTGAGTGTTGTAGCATGAAAACCCTAAAATCTAATAATAAGAAGTAAAATTATTTTCAGCGAAAACCCTAATCTTTCCAAAACTTGAGCATTCTACAAAATTTACAAGGAAACATCTAGAACCCCAAAAAATGAAGAAGAAGAGAAAGAAATTGAAAATTCCCAAGAAGAGGGAACCCAAAACAATTGGGTTGGGCTTTATTTGATATGTTGTAGTGCTTTGAATTTTGCACATGCTCAACAAAGTGAGTGCTTTTTTATCATGGCAGGGAATTTGGTTTGATGTATGTGGTCATTTTGAACAATGTGTCCTCGAAAAGGTTAAAGTGATGATCACTTATTCTAAACTAGATTTGAACCCACTCCGTTTTAACAATCATCTATCTTATCCAGTTAAACTAATGTATTTTTGTTGTAATAATTTTACTTATTGTTAATTTATCTAGAATTATTTCCTTATCCCTTCCTACTTTTCATCAAACCTCATAATTTGCAACATACAAGATAGATACTCGCACCTAAACTTTAGAAACTAAAGTGTGAAAGGGCCCTTATGACAAAATACTTTTGTTAAGAGAAGTATATATAAAAGGTTCTTTTTGTCCATTGTCAAACTTCGTCTTGACTTAACACATTTTTAAGCTTATCGTTCTCCCCCTTAATTTTATAAGCGGAAGTCTTGAAATCTTGATTTCAATTAATGAAAGCTTATTATTAATGTTACTTAAGACTTACGTATCTTTGAAGTAATTAGAGAATGTCAATAAGTTGAGTGATTATTTGGGTAACTTTCTCGATTTGATTAAGCTTGAATACAAGAGTTTGCATAAAAACTAGCTCACTCATTGGGTTGAAGCATGGAGGAGCCCAACCTGTTAGCCTCCTTTGCTTGTCTCACCTACGAGGGGGTAGATGATAGTTTAACCCTAAAGAATGGCCTAGATCAAAGTATAAACTTTGGTCGAGTAAAGATGAGGAATACCTCGTCAAGCCTCACAAGTGTTTACAGATTGAACAAAAAATGATATGATTGATTATGCAAATTAAATTAATTGACAAATTTGGAATAAATAAAACTGAGTGTAATGTTGATTTTGTCTTTTAAGAGAATCTCATAAACCTTTTTTGAATAACTGAATGCATATCCATATCTTAATATGCAAGGAGTTCATTAATTTTCGGTGGAATGCATAATGGCTAAATACAGATGAATACACATCTTTCATTGATTTTTTATCATTAATGAGCAAGTAGATGTTTTCATGAATAAACAATCAATTGATTATCGACATTTTCTCTAAGAATATACACATCTGTCTTTATATCACTCAATACTTTTCTACCCTCGAGTGAAATTTAGATCCTATTTCTTCACATCATGACAAAGAAAAAGAGATGGATTCATTTAGTTCATGTGAAACAAATTGATTCTTCGAAGGCTTACTTGTCTTTTGTCGTTAATTTAACTGTCCACGCGGTTTTAATGGTGACATGCAACTTTGTGCGTCAATTTGCCGTAACAATGTACAGTGCTAGCCATAGTCAGCTAGTTTGATATATTCTTTTATCCAAGTTCTTTTGAACAATTATATGCAATTCATTTGTTAACGTATAAATCTTCCCTAAATTCTAAAGCATACTCAACCCGATGTCAAAAGCATGTGACGATTTTAATGCCTCTCTTCTTAGCTTTTTTTTGTGTGGCAATAGTGCCAATAAAAATAATATAAAAAGGTATTAAAAGAACACACAAAGGTAAACTAAACCAATTTGCATTTTGTTCTTGATTTTGTACTTCATACTTGTATATGGAACCTTCAAGCTCTCCAGAATATAAAACCATCATCTTTTCTTTTCACAACTGGAATGTCTATCTTTTGTTGCATGTATATGATTACTTTAAGCATGTAGGTGACTAATTCCCCAAAACTAACGGGATATACCAAAAAACAAGGACGACTTCAGTTTGATAACATGACCCATTATGTCATACACACGGCTATTAGCTGTGAATGAATTTGTGCACAAGATGGTAATATCAATAAGGAAAAGAGAGTAGGGCCATGCACGATTTATGAAGTAGTTGTCTCCGAGCCTCCTTTATGGTACGTAGTCAAAAAAGCTTGTTTGAAATCAACAATAAAGAGATTATCCCTTGTGTTTGATTTCTCCCATTCCAACCCAATAGGATAACCATGAAAGAGGTGGTGTGTTGCAGAGTGTTTTTTTGGTGCAAAATGTCCAATCATGTACCCCTAGTCACTTGCTGAATTCTCCAGCCTCTTCTTAAATTTCCTTTCCATGATGGGTCTTGCTCACTAGCTAAAGAGCACACCCGTTTTTTTACTTCATGCCCTCTGAAAGTTACTCTGTCAGTTAGACATACATCTATGTGCATTGAAGTGGAAGTCAGTTAGAGGGAATAAATTATTGAATGTTTTGTGGGAGAACCAAAGAGAAGTTTTCTTCTTTACCATCCCTTGAGCCCCGACTCTTGGAGTCACATAGGCCGACCAGGAGGCCTCGCCCCACCCAAAGCATGGGAAAATGAACGCACTTTCTTCGCACAAGGTGTGGGATAAGCCCTAGAAATTCAGGGACAATTGAAGAGGGGAGTTCCTAGAAATCCAATCCAATCCGGTTCTCGTCCTTATTATCATTTTTTTTAATGAACACCACGTGCACGTGGGTTGGAAGCCTTCTACTCCCACACGGATTCGGTCATACCATCGTTTTTTTATACTTCTTCTTCTTAGTGTAGGCCCAGATACGCAAGATCAATGTATGGGATAACAGATCAATGATCTCAGATCCTTTTCGGCCGACACAACATAAACATCCATCCATTGCTTGGCATGCATGTCCATCAATCATCAATCATCAATCATCAATCATCAATCTCCTTCTCCCACAAAATATATCCTCCAAAAAAAGACCTACTCACCTCAAGCACTTGCTTTGCTTTATGTAGACATCCTTTTCAGATATAGCCAGATAGATAGATAGATAGATAGATAGATAGATAAGAAAGGAAAAAGAGGAGGTGTTTGACTCTAATCACAGTGCTTCAGAGCTTCTACTTCTACAATTTTACAACATTACTCTCTCTCTCTCTCTCTCTCTCTCTCTCTCGGCTATGGCGGCCAATATAGTTGATAATTCCACTAATCTGCTGAATCCAGATGATGGGTTCCTCCCGAACTTGCCACCGTCCTCTAATTCCACTGATCTGCTGAATCCAGATGATGGGTTCCTCCCGAACCTGACACCGTCCACGAATGGATGCCCGGAATCAGCCCGATCGGAAGTACCTTCCGAGGTTCGAGCCGCGATCAGAGTGCAGAAGGTATTTCGAGGTTACCGAGCCCGAAGGCAACTTGCCGACCATGCTGTCACGAAGAAAAGTTGGTTAGTGTCTCTCTATGTATATGTATATGTATATGTATATGTATATGTATATGTATATGCATATTTGTATGTATATGTATATGTATATGCATATTTGTATGTATATGTATATGTATATGTATTGTATATGTATATTTGTATGTATATGTATGTGTATATGTATGATATGTATATTTGTATGTATATTTGTATGTGTATGTCTGTTTTCTTGTGAAGCCCTTTTAAAAAGTGAAATTTGTGAGATCAGAGAGTATTTCATGCCATTTGCTTCTGGTCTTTTGCACCAATTTTATCATTTTATTGGATGTTGACAAATGAATGCTTCATGCCATGTCATGAATGTTGACCCAGTAAGTGAACATCTAGTGTGTTATGTTTGATGCTTGAAGAACGACTCTCGCTGTCTCTCGCTGTCTCTCACTGCTCTTCCATTGTGTTGCAAGGGGAATTCTCTCTCTCTCTGTCAATCTCAATTACGAAGTTCATTAGTAAAATTCCTGAACAATGAGAAGCAATACTTGGTTCCACACATACTAAGTGAAAATGTTTTGACTTTTGGTCTCGTACACGCCATATTTGACCTCTCTCCTTTGGATTTATTGATGTTTACTAGGGGCCGAAATCCGCATATGAGACCTCTCATGATTCCAAATATGGGTGACTTCAGATTATCCTTACTGCAAAGAATAAACACTCTAGCTTTCGTAAATATCCATCAGAACATTCTTGATGCATACCACAAAAATTAAAGCTTTAGCTCTCATAAATATCCATAATAGTAATCTTGGTACATACTGTCAAAAGTCAAAATTCTAGCTTTTGTAAATATCCATAAATAACTATCTTGATGCATGAGCTCATTTTACTGTTGATAATGATTCTTGACATGGGTTTACAAGCTTGAAGTATAGATAAACCGCACTGAGTATAATATAAATTACTATGTGCATGGTAAGTAGTGGTGAAGGGACAGGGTGTCTGATGCTATTGTTGTAGATATATTTTATTACTGTACTCAGGGGTTCAATCTGACATTTGAGACCAAGTGAAACATTTTCATACAGTATGGAGTTTATATGAGACTCTTGATACAAATGTGAGATTAAGATTAGCAGATTTCGTTATGCACTTCTGGTAGGTGTTTTCCGCCACCAAATTAAGGTTAGTTTTACTTGAGTTAAAACATTTGGTTATTGGAAAAATATAAATAATGGGACGGCCTTCGACAGGCCCAGTACTCGAGATGCATAATCTTACGTTGGGTGCTAATGATTTGATGGAAATTGTCTAGTTTTGAGAGTAGATTGACATTTATCATTTTCGAAATGTAATAATGTCTTGATTCATTACTTACATCCATTATCTCAAATTTTGATTACTGCTCAAAATGATTCGAGTGGCATCTATTTACTGGAAAAAGATTCATTAGCTTTCTAATTTTAGGTGGGAGGTGATTGAAGGGGCTTTTCTTCGGCAGAATTCGCAGACATTCTACGCTTATGAAAATGAGGATACAGCAGCAAGACGATGGTCGCGGCTGAAAAAAAAAGCTGCCAGAGTATAGAGTGATGATCTTGTTATTATGCTCTTGGGCACAATTCTTTTCTTGCATCAGTATTGAATTTGTAAAATCAATGTAAGTGTAGGTTGGGAAGGGTTTATCCAAGGATGAGAAGGCACAGAAATTAGCTATTCAACACTGGCTTGAAGCTGTATGTTTCTTAGAAAAAGCCCTTGTGATGTCTTCTTTTCAATTTGTATATAATTTATTTGCAGTCTAATATTAACAAAAGAAAATTGAAATGATATCAAAGTTACATTCTTGTGGGTTGTCTTGTATAGATTGATCCAAGGCATCGTTATGGACATAACCTCAAGTTCTACTATGATGTGTGGAGGGAAAGTGCAACAAAACAGCCATTTTTTTATTGGTAAATAATGCCATTGTTTCCGGAATTACTTGTTTCTCTGAAATAGTTTTTTATCAAGTGAAGAGTATATTACTCTTGTTTATTCTTGTACATTGTCTTGTTCCTGTCATGTTAATAACTCTTTGTTTATTCCTTTGAGATCCTTTTTGTTTAGTTAATGTTTTATAAAGCTGCCTCCAGCTATACATCAAATGGATACCGGAATATAGAAATACTATCAGATTGTTGTGAAGTAATTAAGGTTATGAAGTATCATCCTGTAGTTATTAATGTGGTCTGCCATATTGTTTCAACTCTGTGATCCATCTTATGCTTATGATTGAAAGGTGCTTGCAACTATTTATACTGATATGTGCTGGTTTGAAGGTTGGATATTGGGGAGGGCAAGGATGTGAATATACCTGAATGCAAAAGAACCAAATTGTTTAAACAACAAATTGAGTATCTAGGGCCTGTAAGTATTTTCAACATCTCCAGTGTCAAAAACATAGTCGCCCTGTAAAATTCAGTTGAGTTTATGCAAAAAGGTTTTTATTTATTATTTCATAGTCTCAACTTTTATGATAGATGATGATGATGATACTTGATGATAGAATGAAAGGGAACAGTATGAAGTCATAGTTGATAACGGGAAGCTGTGTTACAAGGAAAAGAAAAAACCGGTTGACACTCAAGACGAAGACAAATGGATCTTTGTTATGAGCACATTGGGGAAACTCTACGTCGCAAAGGTTTGGTTTTACTATCTTATTTTAATGTCATTTAACATATCAAAAGTATTGTCGGAATGAATGTCTTTCTTCCTGTGTGCTGGGATTGAAGAGTGATGTGAGAAAAATGCATGAGAAGAGGTGTCTGTTTTGTCTCTGTAACTTTTCAGGGTTTTTACACTTTATGGTGTAGGGATTATAGTAGAGCCACAAGTGTGTGCACATGATTTTAGGGAATGGAAAGAAGGTACCAGAAGTCCACAGGATTAAGGTTAAGTGTGGAAAGTGAAAGGGAAAATATAGAAGAAAGCAAGGTATATATATATAGATATAGATATAGATATAGATATATATATAGATGTATATATATATATATGAGAGAGAACCTAAATTTGCTTAGGAGATACTTCTTGTATATAGCAGGAGTATCGTTTAAGGATCTAAGGGGGGAGCGAGAGAGAACTTTAATTTGCTCAAGAGATACTTACTTGAATATTTAAGGATCTAAGGTTTAGGGTTTCAAGTTTTCGCTAGAGACACAGAGTATGGTGTTGCTATGGATTTCGGAAACTGAAACAATGTATTGTTAGGTTTTAGGATTTAGGGTTCATTAGAGATACAATTAATATGTGTGGCCATGGAAAGAAAGTGATACTAGGGCCTAGGTTTTATATCAATAGAGAAGAATGTGTGCCCATATACAATAGAAGTTCTTAGACTCTTGTTCTTGGAATTAAAACCATGCGAAATGTAGGGCTTTCACACATGAATTTCTGGTTTTCACTGAACAAGCTTGCCAACTGAGTTACTCTACTGTCTCATCTTTTGGCATGGTGGTTCTATTCAGCTAAATGTGTCTGTGTTCACATCACAGAAGGTAAAAGGGAGATTTCAGCACTCGAGTTTCCTGGCGGGGGGAGCTACCAAAGCTGCTGGAAGACTGATTGTGAGGGAAGGAATATTGGAGGTATATGTCGCCGGATATGCTTTTATTTATTTCATTCACGTGAAAACATGCGATATAGTTATATTGATTTCGTTAGCATGAAAACAAATGAATCCCTAGTTTCGTTTATTTTGTGTGTATACTATATAAAGTCTGTCAATGAAAGAACTAAACCTAATTTTTTTTATGTGTGCATAGTTGATGGAAGCACATAGCGGACACTATCTTCCAACGGAAGAGAATTTTAGTAGTCTCATCAAGGTTCTAGAAGAGCTTGGAACTGACCTCAGCAAAGTTCTGGTATAATAATACAAAGAGATCAATCCATCGATTCTATATGCATGTACTATGAAGAAATGAAAAGGAACTAAATATGTCTACATTTCAATTGATAAAATGTTGCTCAATACTTTTTGTGTTTCTTTTTTGTCTGAGTGGGGGGTATCAGGTGCAAACAGTATCTGATGATTTATTGAAAAAATCCTCGAGTGTTAGAGGCCCTGATGATGAGGTTGGAGATCTTCATAACACCTTGGATTCCCACAATACCAAAGAGGCTCCTTTTGGAGATAACAGTAAAGATGAAGAAGAAAGTTCTAGGTATAGAGTCCATTTGATCAAATCACAACGCTCCGGATTAATTTAGCAGCCCGAAGGTGATTCTATCGAAGGTTCGACAAAGATGATGACGATTAAGTTGGAGACAAAGTAAAATATAGTATGACTCCATTGTATGTATTTGTTTTGTCATACAAGGTTCCCCACAATAGGTGTATTTTTGTTGTATTGGAGTAACTTAGCGCTTTTGCCTTTTTCCTTGTATACCATCATTCACAAACTTATCCTTATAAGATCTTTTCATCTATACCATCATTCACAAACTTATCCTTTAAGAATAGCCACTCATAGTTCACCCTAAAGTCAGACTTCGCTTTTATATTTTGGATACAATACCCTTGTAAATATTTGTAGGATTTAATCTAGCGATTCTGTGGACAACAAAATTATAAGTTATTGCACATGTTTGATATCCACTTAAAGATGGATTTAATTGAAAAAGCAATGCAATGTCGACGATGTAATTGAAATTGATCCTAACCTATTTTTATCAAGTTCATTGTTCCAATGTTTGTTAATCTCAATTTAAAGATGGATTTAATTGAAAAAGCAATGCAATGTTGACCAAGTATGTCATTGATGATAGTCTTAAGCCATTTGTATCAAGTTCATTGAACCCAAATTTAGTAAATTTCTCACAACCCTATTGTAGTTTCTCTCTTTCCAACCCCTCTTAAAAAGAGTCGCATGCAAGATGATATGTTTATTGGTACCATAGGTCAAAATCAGTTTTCCTCATGGAAGATAAAGATCTATTCTCACTCTCAAAGTTATACTCGAGAGGGTTGGAATAATTTGAATGTTAGAGAATCAATGCAACCAAAGTATCACTCAAGGATGGGAACGGAGATTGATACTATTAAATGTTATGGTGGTTCAAGTGTTCCTTTATAGAATGGAAGTGTGAGGTGACACTATGTCACTTGGCGCATGGAATGAAATAGAGAAAATTCAAAAGATTATTCTAAAACCCTTAAACATCTTATCTTTTTAATGCTATTAGAAACAAACACTTGGCTCATAGAGGTACTAGCCATGCAAAGGCTGTACAAGTATATTGCCCTTGGGACAATATTTGGAAACAGTTGCTAATGCCCCCCAAGTTGAGGAACAAAAGCAAGGGATCTACCTGAGGAGGGGCTTGTGTCTAATTAGCTAGTTGATGATGTATTGGCTTACCAATGTGATGATCAATCGCTAGATCAACCACATTGGGATCAACACGATCAAGATAGTAGTGGGGAAATTTGCAAAACTCAAGAATATGCTTGATCGTAGATCATCACCAACACAAGCTTCGACCATGGGATGGAAAGTACAAAAACTAGTAAGAGCAAAATCCTCTCATTTTGTTGGGTGCTTGAACTTATGAAATAATTTAAGAGATATGTGCAAAATATCTAATAAAGCTCTCGGGTGATGTTATGAAGTATGTTATCATCGAGGATAGATTACTACAGGCACTATGGATGAAGTGGCAAGATGCTAAAATGTCAAAATTGGAATATACATAGTAAATACTAACCCCCAACATTGGCCCAATACATGGTAAAAATGCAAGAACGTATCCAATCACATGTCATTATGCCCATGAGCTTTGGTTCTCAAATAGCCTTTGACACTTCTTCGAACCCAATCACATAAGTTGGGTTTTGAGGTAACAACATGGCATCATCATCCAAATATGAAGATATGAAAGATACGCAATGAAAGCTTACTGGAGGATGAATATCTCTTACTTTTCACATGCAAGGCGATTCCCCGAGAAAGATGATGACTTTTTAGATGGGCACGATAATATAATTATCATACTCAAATGTCCACCAAGAAGGTTGTGGACATTAAACGCATGCATTATTTTCACATAGAGGGTTTTTACTATAGAGTATTAACCCCCTATATTAGGAAGGAGTCACATACATGTTTTCTTTTCCAAACAAAATATGCTGTCATTAGTAAAATTCTGCATACATGACAACATGATTAGGCTAACAACATTACAATGGCTCTAGCCATGACGACCTATGAAAACCACAAATAATACAATCTAAGATTATTTCCACCTTCTCACCCAACATTTTTGCCAAAAACTTAAAGGCACAAAACTATTACCACTATTTGCATAGCATGTGATCAATGCATTCAATGATGCCCTACCTATTATAGTCATGGTTCATTTCCCCCCCCACATCAAACTCATATCAACCAACATCCATGTCATGTATGCCCTGACATCATTGCATTCCATGAAACCACATATGTAGTTAGAAGCCTCGGGAACACATCTCATGCTTCAACAACCCGGCTAACATGATCATGAGAGTTCCATTTCCAACTTTCATAAAAAAGTGTGTTACACCGTCCATTTCCAACTACTCTTTTCTCTGCGTGAGCTTCCATTGCAACCATTGCAACAACTACTGCCAAGGTTCATTACAACTTCTACACCAGAATTCATATGAATCCTCCAAATTTCTTGCATCTTACCAAAGTTGGTTCGTAAACATGAAGTCCACAATTGATGAACTTACCATATGAAAATACTAGTTCTCTACTGCAATGAGTGTTAGAGGAAATTGTTGTCCGCCGGAATAGTAACCGACGGACAGAAGCGAAGAAGTATTATAATATAGTAAAAGCGTAAGAAACGTATGTAACGGTTCATGCAGGAAGCGTGAACGGCTAAAAGATCCTGTGTATATAAAGGGCATAAATCCTCTGTAAGAGGTAGCGTGTAATTTTGGTGCATAGAGCGTTATTCTAATAGAGTATTATCTTCTCTGATTTTTGTGCATATTTGTGGTTGATCTACTGTGTTCTTTGATTCTCTGTGGCGTATTGTAATCGTAAGGGCGTAGGCGTAAGTGCGGTTACTAGTGCACTGGCTAAGGAGTTCGGTTGTAGCCGTCTCCCTTATACGCTACTAGGATACGGGGAAGTATCCCATTACGTATTACGGTATGACAGTACCAGTCTTTGCAACGCAGTCACCTTGAGGTCTAGGTCGAAGGATTGACCGTAGACAGTGTTCCTAATCGATAACAGAAAAAGAAAGGTTCATGCTTCTTCAAGCAATAAACTAGCAAGAGTAGTCCATGAAACACTACTCTGCATGTAGCTCCTCAAACAATACTTGTTCCTCAGCTAAGTAACCACATGCCACATGCATACCAATTTCATTGCTTCCAAACAACATAATAGGTTAATCTTCATAGTTCAAAGAGTTGTTCTTTGTAGACTTGGTGGGAAGATTACAAATGGGAGGATGTTTGTTTTCCACATCAAACATCACGCCAATTATCACCAAAGTCTTGTACCTACACAAACAGAATGAGTCTACTCTCCCCATCCCCTCATGATGGCATGCTTCAACCCCCGACTCCATCCTCACTTATCCTTAGCAAATAAAAAATCCAAATCGGCTTCATTTTCCACATCCACCATCTTGTCGATTAAGAACAAAGTCATGTACCTCTCCAATCTCCTCAGACCCTCATGAAAATTTGCTTTTGCCTCCGCCACCATCTTCACTCATTGTTCTAGAAGCTAAAAATAAATAAATCTACTTCAAAAAATTTCCACATAAACCATCTCGCTATTTTCCACCAAATTCATGTATAGACAACAAACAAAACATATCAGATGTCCTCATCCCCTCATGTTCTGCTTTGACCCTCGACAACATCCTCACTCATCCTTTCAAAAATAAATCAGCGTCATTTTCCACATCAACCATCTTGCCATTCATCACCCGAGTCCTGTACCCACAAAAAACAGAATGAGTCTATTGTTCTCATCCCACAATGAAAGGATGCTTTAGTGCCTAATGAAAAGATACTTCAACCCTAAATCGAGTGAAAGGTACATTCTCTCTCCTTCCCTCTCTATCTCTCTTTTCCCGTAGGGTTTGTCCCTACAATGGCAAATACTCATAAAACCGCCGCAAAGTTTGGGGGTATGATTGATAATGAGCCGAGATCACCAACAAATCTCGATTCTAATGCAATGGACAAAATGCTTATGAGTCTCTTGATTTCTCTTTAAGAAACCATAAACAAGCAAGGTGAAGAGATTAGGATGTTAATGAAAGAGAATACTAAGCTCCAAAGTGTTGTCATTGAGAATGAAAGTCTTAAACAAGTGGTTGCAAAACTTCAAGAAGAGATTCAAGAATGTAAAAGATCTTCTTTTGAAACAAATGAGCGCCTTAACAAGATTGAGTTAAAGGAAGCATTAAAAGAAGAAAAATTGGACACGATGAGGCGGGATGTAAGTGAGATGAAAAATGTATGTACAACGAAGTCATGGGCCGATGTATGTGGTGGGGATGTGCTATCAAACTCATCTAATATGCATGTGATGCATCAAGAGAAGAATATAGAAAGCATAGATGTCCGAGAATTGAAAGAACGTGAACGACGATCAAAGAACATTGTTGTCCGTGGGATTAAAGAAGAGAGTATTGAAACATCCGCATCCCTTGGAAAGGCCATTGGTGAATTTTTTAGCATGCATTATGGGATGTCAGATGTGAATGTATATGGGGCACACCGAGTTGGGAAACATGGTGTTACTCGCTCCGGAGAAAGGCCTATTGTATGCACAATGACAGATGATACAAAGCGGCGGATCATACTCGAAAATAGTTGGGTATACCTCAAAGGTACACAATGCTTTGTGAGTGAAGATCGTACTATCTCACAACAAAATGCTCGTCGTAAAACATATGAAGAAAGATTGAAAAACAAGGTTAAGGATGTGCCTAAAGATGGAAATGTAGGCAAATAGGGACACGTGATCTATGAGACTAACCCACGCCTTTTACGACTATGCTTTTGGAATTGCAATGGATACCCATGGAATGCGGGATTTGGCATAGAGGAGTTCACCGATGACTCGGATATCACACTTCTTGTTGAAACATGGGAGCATGATACTCAAAGGATTCAAGGTTTAGGAAACTATAATGTACACTCTTTGATATGGAAGAAAAATCCAAGACAAAGAAGAGGACAAGGAGGGGTGGCATGTTTGATTAAGAAGGAAATAGAGAAATGTGTCAATCATAAAAAACGATGAAAATAAATGCTACATATGGCTCAAAATAGAAACACCTAATGATTTGCCCACTTTTGTAGTTGGATGTTACATTCCTCATCAAGATTTTAACTTTTATGCTTGTTTGGATAAAGATCAACCGTTTGCCAATCTAGAAGATGATATTGCTTATTTCAAATCCAAAGGGGAAGTTATTGTCTTTGGTGACATGAATGCTCGTACAAGAAGTTTCCAACTTGATTCACAAGAATCTTTCATGCCACATATCTCAAGGATGCAAGAGGATATGCAAATGTATAATCGCTCTTCTAGTGATGAAAAAGATCCGGACCAATTTGGGAAGTTACTCCTACAAATGTGCAATAGTACCGGATTGCTTATTGCAAATGGTATTTCCTTATGGCCCAACACTAATGGTTTTACATGTAGAAAACATAACGGAAATAGTGTGATTGACTATGTGCTACTTTCCGAAGGTATTTTGGATCGTATACATAAATTCTCACTTGGTGAATGGACACCGGAATCCGATCATAAGCCTTTATGTATTGATCTCAAATGTATGCATAGGTTTGATTGTGAGAAAGCTATTGAAGATAATAAACAACCGCACTTGAGCATGAACCTTAAGCGAGCACCCATGTACTCCAAGATGGTTGAGGATATGTTACAAATGACAAAGATACAACATGGTGCCACACTAGAATGCAAATGGGAAGCTTTCAAGAAAGTCATTCTCTCATGTACAAACAAATGTTTTTCGACCAACCGCATATCTTGGAAATGCACCAAGAAACTTAGGAAAAAATGGTTTGATAAAGAATGTCGTGAAGCTCGAAAGTGCCTTATGGTTTTGGATGTAGTTAAGGATAAAGAGAATTACCAAAAGCATTTGCATGAGTATAAAAGGCTTATTCAAAGAAAGAGAAGATTATGGGAAGTTACTCAACAATTTATCCAAACGCAAGAGAAAGCACATGCATGTGCTAAATTTTCGGGAAATCTAAAGGGAAAACGTGTTGAGAGTTATGGTGACTTAACTCTTCACGACTTGTCTATGCATTGTAAGAATTTATATGAGTTATCTCTTGCCGGAAAGATGATGTGTTATGGTTCTCTTTCACATATGCCTCCCTTCTTTACAATTGAAGATATATATGCATAGGACTTAAGAAATTGGCCTCTTGAAAGGCAAGCGATCTTGAATGTATAAAGGCTGAAATGCTCAAATGGACAGGAAAGGAAGCACATATATGGATAAGCGATATGTTTAATGATGCATTGCAACATGGTATGCCGTACGATTGGACTACAAATTGGATCAAACCTTTACATAAAGGTGGAGATATAAATAATGTAAACAACTATCGAACCATCATGGTTGGCTCATTAATGGCAAAACTATTTGGATGTATAATGGAATCAAAGATAAGTGTATGGGCTGAAAAAAGTGGTAAGAGAGCTTATGGACAAGCTGGCTTTCAGAAACACCATAGCACCATTGATCACCTTATCACCCTTCGAGTATTAATGGAGGAAAGTCGCCTTAGAGGTAAAGGTTTATATTGTTGCTTTGTAGACTTCAAGAAAGCTTTTGATATGGTACCTCGTGAGCATCTTTGGAGGCGAATGGAAGAACTTGAGGTGCCAAGTGAATATATGCTTGCAATTTCCTGAATTTATGAGAAGGTTATATGTTGTGTGCGCATGAGAGATAAACTTTCAGATTTTTTCAAAAGCACTATTGGTGTTAAGCCAGGATGCCCACTCTCACCAACACTATTTGGTCTATGCATTGATGAATTGGAAGAAATGGTTACCAAGTTTGCAAAGGAAGAATGTGTTGAAGAAGTTGCCATTGGGAATGTTGTGATTATGCTTTTGTTATATGTAGATGATGTAGTGCTTTTTGCAAATACTTTAGGAGATACACAAAAGCTTATGAAGGCATTGGAAATTTTTTGCATGCATACTAAATTAAGTGTCAATAGCTCTAAAACAAAGATTATGCTTGTGAAGAGCCAAAAAAGAGATAAACCATGCATTATGTACAACAATGAGCCACTTGAATGTGTGGAAAGCTTCAAATATCTTGGCCTTGAAGTTCCTTCAAATCCTAGATGGAATGAATGTGCTACACGCCGTTTAGAGGCGGGCAAGCGAGCATACTATGCATTTGAGAACACATGCAATCTTGGAGATATTACGTGTTGGGTCCTCAAGAAATATCTTTTCGACACTTTGGTGACACCGGTTCTTCTCTATGGGGTGGAAGTATGGGGCGCTAGCATCCCTAAATCTACGTGGAAAGCGTTTGAAAATGTCCAAAAGCATTTTCTTACCAAGTTTCTACAAGTTAAGAAACAAACGCCCTACACCCTCCTCCTTGAGACGGGATTGCTTCCCATTAAGATCATGGCCATGGAAAGGGTTGTTGAATACATGCTTAAGGTTCAAAAAAGTTCCTCACATTGACTTCCTAGAATTGTGTGGGAAGCAAGCAAAAAGATCCAAAAGACACATAAAAGCAAAATTTTGTGTTCTAGTTGGATGCAAGATATAGAAAAATGGTTTGGTAGATGGGATGCAAGACACTTGCTTCATGATGCATCATTAGATTACTCTGTAAATGAGGCATTTTTGCAACGCCAATGTATCATGACATGGTACAAATGTGGAGGCTCACGCTTCACACATTATACTACACATGTTGCACCTAACTACAAAACCATATTCTTTGAGGAATGGGGAAATTGTACACATCCGTACATGTTAGAGCCCATACCGTTATCTTCCATTCGAACCATTGCTTCCATGCGACTTAGCTCACATGCATTGCGATGTGAAACAGGGCGTTGGGGTACAAGTGATGAGAGTGGTCGGCTATGCACACTTTGCCCTAAACAAGTTCGCGAGTCTGAGTATCACACTTTGATACAATGCTCTGCCTTTGATCATATTCGACCATGCTTTCCACATCTCTTCGATCGAGCCCAATCTTTGCATGAATTCCTCTCACAACCACAATGTGCACTCTCGATTGCAACATTCATTGGTAAAGTTCTTGAACATAGAGAGTCACTACTCACTTTCAAACGTATCACGTGAAATGTAATATTTTTGGTCTCATAGGTCATATTTGACCTCTGAAGACGATAATATAATCTATCTATCTATCTATCTATCTATCTATCTATCTTTTAGTGCTCGCTTAGGTAAATTCTTGATGACCCAAGCAACCAAAGATAGGCTAACGAGAGGGTATGCATCCCTCTCACTCTTAGAGAGACAATGCCACCATGCATACTTTCAAGAGCCATGGACTAAGGGATGGCTTTTCTACTCATTAGTGACCCCTTCCCTCATGTATGCATCAGTAGTATGGGCTCCAGGTCTACCATCTTTCATGTGGATGCTATTAGAGAGACCTTTGGTGACGATGTTATCACGTCAACTCCAAAGCAAATCGACAGTACCACATGACATTATTAGAGCAGAGTTCAATCTGCCCCTGATGTTAGTAGAAGCATTGTTTCAAGTGGTAGTTATTATTCATCGGATGCATAACCAACCACAAGATAGGATATCTCGTCGAGCCTTTGAGGCATCCCGATCCCTACATGTGTCTAGAGACACTAGCTCTTGGTATAACATTGTGGTGAGTTGGTTACTTGCAAACGACATAGACATTAATAACCTACCCCCCCTTAAGTACAACCATGGGACTGATCAAACTCTAATATCTCATGAAGACCATAATAAAGTGATACGCCAAGAAATATGGCAAATTTACACTCGATATAAATGGATCACCCCACGAGAGCCACTCTCATCTAAAATGTTGTACTATAAGGAACACTTCTTGCACTTCTCTCAATTAGGTTTTATTATACGACCAAGATATCTAAATACATTCTTATCAAATGCAATAAGGGTGACCATTGGACAACTTAGGATATCATCTCACCAACTTGAGATTGAGAATAGTCGGGCTAATAGAGTCCCTAGAGAGGAAAGGCTATGTAGGTTGTGCCACATAGAGATAGAGGATGAGTATCACTTCACATGCAAGTGCCCAACTTATGCCAAGATACGATTGGAATACCAAGACATATTAGGACCCTCTCCCACTCTCTTCAAACTATTAAATACCCTAGATGTAAAGAGACTGGGTAGGTATATCTTAGAGCTAAAACAACATAGGGAGAATAAATTACAAAGTGTTAACCATAACCCTTTTACTATTCATCAACGTGTAACTAGTGTAATTTTTTAGGAACAAGGGGAGACGATGAATGTGGATACACTTACACCGCTCGACCTCACTCTTGAGGAAGCCGAAATGCAAAGAACAACCAAACGCCCTCAGATGTTGGGCTTCAAAACAAGTCGACACGGAATAGAAAGGATTAAGAAGATAAGGGAACGTGAGCTACATTGACTAGAAGCTATGGTTGGGGTACCTTTCACATTGGGGCCACGGGCCACATCCACATTGAAACCCTTTGACCTCCCTCTTCTCTTCAAGAGATTTGGATGGAAATGAAATTAGGCCTAGTATAACATCATTTTTATTGTAGAACATGTTTGTTATTTTACTAGAACTATTTAGCTTAAAACTCTATTTTTTTTTTACTTTCGATGAATGGGTAAATATCCCATTTTTTGTTGTAAACCATTTGTCTCATGGGCCAATTTTGGCCTTAGAAGACGTTAATATATCTTTCTTTCTTTCTTTCTTTCTCTCTCTCTCTCCAATAATTTCTCTAAATGCAAGAAAAAGCACATGCATGTGTCAGACTTAATTATTGTTAACTTGTTTATGCATTGTAAGAGTTTATATGAGCAATCAATTGCCGGAAAGATGATTGTTATGGTTCTCTTTCACATATGTCTCCCTTCTTTATGATTGAAGATGTATGCATAGGATTTAAGAAATTGGTCTCTTGAAAGATAAGATTTTCAATGTATAAAGGCTAAAATGCGCAAATAGACGGGAAAGGAAGCACCTGCGTGGATAAACTGAAATATTTTATCATGCATTGCAACATGGCATGCCCTATGATTTTCCTACAAATTGGATGAAACCTTTACATAAAGGTGGAGATGTAAATAATATAAACAACTAGCGAACCATTGTGGTGGGCTCGTTAATGGCAAAACTATTTGGATGTATTATGGAATCAAGGATAAGTGCACGAGCTAAAAAATTGGTAAGAGAGCTTATGGACAAGTTGGTTTTCAAAAACACCATAACACCATAACTCACCTTGTCACCCATTGAGTATTAATGAAGGGAAGTCGCTTTTGATATATGGTGCCTCATGAGCATCTTTGGAGGTGAATAAAAGAACTTGGTGTGTCAAGTGAATATATACTTGCAATTTCCCCAATTTATGAGAAATTATATGTTGTGTGTCTATTGGTGATTGAAGTGATTGGTGTTAAGAAAAAATACCCACTAATACCAACTCTATTTGGTATATCCATTGATGAATTAGAACGAATGGTTGCCAATGTTGTAAAGGACAAATGTGTTGAAGAAGTTGCCATTACAAATGTAGTCGTCATGCCTTTTTTGTATGCAAATGATGTAGTGTTTTTTGCAAATAGTTTAGGAGATAAAAAGCTTATGAGGGAATTGGAAGAATTTTGCATGCATACTAAATTAAGTGTCAATATCTTTAAAACAAAGATTATATTTGTGAAGAGAGAAAAAAAACAATAAACACATGCAATAATGGAGAAATTAAGAGTTGGGTTCTCAAGAAATACGATTTTGACACTTTGGTGATTCTAGTGCTTTGTCTATGTAACGGAAGTATGAGCATGTGGCATCCATAAATCTACTTAGAAGGAGTTTGAAAATTTCCAAAATCATTTTCGTACAAAGTTTCTCCAGGCAAGAAATAAATGCCATATACCATCCCACTTCTTGATAGGGGATCACTTCCCATTGAGATCATGGCCATGGAAATGGTTGTTGAATACATGCTTAAGGTTCAAAAAAGTATCCTAGAATTGCATGCAAAGAGATCCAAAAGACACATAAAGGCCAAATATGTAAGATATGGAAAAATGGCCAAAGACACGCTTGCTTCATGATTCATCTCTAAATTTCTTTAAAATGAAGCCTTTTTGCAACAACAATACATCCTGACATGGGAAAAATATAAAGGCTCCCACTTTACACATTATAATGTATGTGTTACACCTAACTACAAAACCATATTATTTGTTGAATGGAGAAATTATATCAATCAATACATGTTAGGGCCCTTCATGGTGTTTGCCATCCGAACCATTGTTTACATGCGACTTAGCTCATATGCACGCAACACTACGATGTGAGATGGGGAGTTGGGGCACAAGTAATGAGAGTATTCGACAATGCACACTTTGCTCGGAACAAGTTTGGGAATTTGGGTATCACACTTTGATACAATGCTCTTCTTTTGATCACATTCGCTACGTTTTCCACACACCTTTGAAACCCAATATTTGCACATTTATCTTATAGTTACATTATGCACTCTCAATTGTGACATTCATTAGTATTTTTGTTTAGTATCCAACACTTGAGACATTAGTTGTGGAGATCGCTACACCAACGAGGGACATGGAGCTCAACTAAGTGTAGGAAAAGGGGGATAGAAGAAACCAAATAGGAAGCAATGTAAGCCAATGGGCAACCTAGTGTGAAAGGAACTCACTTACCTTGTAAAAAATTGTAAAAGCCATATTTTGATGTCTTTTGTAGCTCTTCTCGAATGTTAGGTTTTCTCTTTCTCATTAGTGCATTAGAGCTCCTTCTCTATCCCATTAATCTCCCACTAGAGCTAAGACAGGTTAGAGTTAAGAGTTGAGTAAGCCAAACCCTAACCTCTTCCTTTTGTATGGTGTTAAACCTCCTTACAATAAAGTAGTGTATTATTTCTTATGTCTTCATATTTACATCTATTACTAAGTGTAAAAAGAGAGTTGTGTGTGTGTGTGTGAGAGAGAGAGAGACAGAGAGAGAGACAGAGAGAGAGAGAGGTCAAGTACTAATCGTTAAGTTAACTAGTAGCTCCAAGGTGCTCGACAACCACCTTGGCCCCGTTTGCCACTAAAACGGTGTATACCGGTTCGGATCCTAGGCCAATGACATTGATGGGAGGCAAAACTTCATTGATTCATAGACATATTCCCATGAAGCACATGGAAGCCACAAAATAAAGTTCTTAAACATCAAGAGTTGCTACTCACTTTCACATGTATTACATGAATTTTTTTTATCTCATAGATCATATTTTACCTTCTAGGAGGATTCTCTCACAGTTGCAATGTGCACTCTCGACTACAACATTCATTAGTAAAGTTCCTGAACATCGAGAGTCACTACTCACGTTCACATATATTATGTGAAATGTAATAGTTTGGTCTTCTCTCAGATAAATCGCAATCAATCTCCCATGAACATTAAAGAGATATCTATCTATCTATTTGCTTGTCATTTTCAAGCTTTCTCTTTCCTTTTCACTTCTTGTTTCTTTCTACATCTTGAAGAATTTTAATGCTTCAGTGATCAAGGCAATGTCATTATTTGAGTATTCAGCAATAGGGATTTCACTATTGGGTGCTTGTAGGAAATGGGGAAATGTGAAGCTTTGGAGATAGTCTTTTGATCAAGTCATACAACTAGATAACAATGGTGCGGCGGCATATGTTTGCATGGATGATATATTTGGAAGCGCTACTATGTTAGTGTCAGGATCAGTACTAAGATAGAGAAGGAATTAGTACTAAAAGATGAGGATTAGTACTAAGAGAGGTATAGAACTCTCGAGAGAAGGAAAGGGTGAGAGAGAGAGAGATAGAGAGAGAAAAAGGGTGAGAGAATGATGATAAAAGATATATATTATGTGAAGAGAGTATACAATAGTAGGTAGGAGGCTTAAGACTGGCGTTGAACCGATTTGGTTTGAAATAATGCCTTGTGCCTCCTTTTATAGTATTCTCAGGAATACTCTTGAAGTTTCTAGAATGTTCTAGAGAAATCTGGAATATACATCAATTTTCTATAATAAAACTTAAATGAAAATAATATTCTACGTATTACAATAGATGGTATAATGGTCAAGAGCTCGACCTATATAAGCTAAGGTTTGCCATATCATGACACTATCCCCCCTTTAAAACGACAAGTGTCACGAGCCGTTTTGGATTGAGGACCCGATTTGTCTGGATATTGACGATGGAAGTCTTCAAGAAGAGCACGAGCATTGGTCACATTCGCTATCGGTTCCCAAGTACGCTCGTTGGGACTATATCCTAGCCAATCGACTAGATAGTAGAGCTTGTTGCGAACAATCTTGGAATCAAGGATGGCAACAACCTCGTACTCAGGTCCATCTTCAAGTTCGATCGGGGGTGGAGGTTGTGTAATACGTCCTGGGATGGTGTTGTCTTGATAGGGTTCGAGGAGAGAACTATGAAACACCGGATGTATCCGAAGTTGCGGAGGTAGATCGAGACGAAAAGCGACATCATTAATCTTTTCGATAATACGGAAAGGACCTAATCGCCGATAATCCAACTTCTTGATGTGTCGTCGTAGTAGCCATACCCGATCTCTGACGTTAAAACTGGATGAAAGCCGATGACGATTTGCATAAACCTTGTTGTTGAGCTCGCTGGAGATGAGTAGATAAATCTGCTTGTATCTTGCGTAATTGCTCCAAACGATCCTCTGCACAAGGATTTGTAGGTAACTCTAGTGTTTCAAATACACACCATCGGGGGTGATAGCCCGTATAAGCATAAAATGGCGTAACTTTAGTCGATGTGTGGATAGAGTTATTATAGGCAAATTCGGCGAAGTGGAGAATATCTGCCCAGTCATCCTGATGATAGCTTAGAAAGCATCGAAGATACTCCTCCAGCGTTTGATTTGTTCGTTTTGCTTCGCTGTCTGTAGCCGGAGGAGAGGTTACAAGTGATCTTGACCATTTTAAAAAGGTGCTTCTTGAATTTTGAGACAAACTGGGGTCCACGGTCGCTGATGATACTATCGGGAAGGTCATGATGCCGACATACTTCACGCATGACAATTTTAGCGGTTTCTTCGTTGGAGATTATCTTAGTACATGGCAAGAAATGAGCCATCTTTGTATATCGATCTACTACTGTTAGAATCGCATTAAATCCCTTCGAGACTGGAAGATCTGTGATGAAATCTAGAGCAATGGATTGCCACGACTTGCTTGGAATTGGTAATGGTTCTAATAAACCATATGGATGATGCCTTGGCATTTTCGCTCTACAACATATATCAGAAGTCCGAACAAAATCTTCGACAAATTGTTGCATACAGGGCCACCATAATGATTGTTGTACTAAGTCTAATGTCTTAGTACTACCAATATGCGCTCGCTACAAGAGTTGACCCACCACAAGACAGAGTCTCGACGTAGTCAACAAGATGATGAAATGAGGGTAGCTAAGCCTCTTATTTATAGCGATACCCAAGGCCCCCATGCAAGTTCACACTTGGCCTAATGGGTTGTAACACGTTTGTGTTCACAAGTGGAAGGATCGCGCATAAATTTTACGGAGAATCACTACTATAACTAATATACAATGACGATTCCTCCTCGTCATCCTCGAATGTACCAATCAGTGCATTATCTTCGTCATAAACCAAATGGTTTGACTCTAGATTATATGTAGCAAATCTCGTTTGCCTTTGACTTGAGCCACCTTGTAGACCTGGTAATTTTTCTTTTATTATATCTATTGTTGACTTCCTTAATTGTCTGGCTTTTGTAAGTGTGAAGTCGTACACGATGATATCCACATCAGAGATATCAAGGGTCGCTTCGTCTTCCTACCTCCCCTTCTTGTTGGGCATTCAATCATCTCCAATGTATACTTGCCTGTAAAAGCATTTGCACTTCTAGTGTTGTACCAATGAACATTTATAGACTTGATCGTGTTTTCTATTTCATGTATTAGCACTTCTAGAATTTTACCAACCCAAAATTGGTGGCCATGTGAGTTCTCATCAGCCGGCGTTGCAATCAACATCCCCATGGTGAGCACTTGCAAATTGCCTTGCCATCTAGCTTCGGCTGCTTTGGTCATCCTTGGTCCCACATAAATGCCTCTTTGTTGTGGATGGACCAAGCTGTCATTAATCACATTTGCTGGTTGCTCTAGAGTTCTATTTACACGATCATGTTGCAGCGACCATGTGAATGGCGTTTCCAAATTCCAATTATCACCAAATACACAATTGTCTATAATTCCTTTCTGATCACTATAAAATACATCCCACCATGGTGTGTCTTGTTGTGCGGCATATTTCTTGGCGGCCTCAATATGCTTTCTTTTTTCTTCTAAGGCTTGGAGCCATGACCGTTTTTGTTCCGATACCAAGTCACTCTGTAACTGTCCTTTCTTCTCAATTGGCATTTGCTTAGCTCCATGGACAATTGTACTCGGCATACAAAGTAATAACTGGCAACCACCTTCAGGTTCCCATGTTGTATTTAAACATTTTTAATATAATTTTGTTTACCTTCTTTTCCGAACGGAACATTGCCGATGTGCCGAATCGGGTGCGTAGTGTCGTCTCCGGTTTCGACATAGCCAGGTTGGTCCGACTCTCGAAGTTCTCGGAACCATTCTTGATGCGATGTCATATGGTTCGAGGCACCGGAATCGACGAACCATACGTCTTCCGGACCGGAGGCACTAGTTGAGGTAGAGGTCGACATAGAGTTTTCTCTATGTTTCATCATGAACATTCCGCCACGGTCGGAGTTGCGTGCATACATTCCGCCACCATCTTCGTAGTCGGAGTTATTCCCGTACATTCCGCTATACTCTTCGTAGTCGTGAGTTGTCGGCTTGTGGAAGCCGATTCACGCATCTTCTTTCGGCACTCTTCTTCGTGGTGGCCGAGTTTTCCGCAATATCCGCATTTGGTTGTGTTTTGACGGCTCGGGCCGGAGTGGAAGCTCCCCCTTCTTGCGAAGGTTCCTCGTTGGGCCTCCATTTTGCAGCCGAAATTTGGAGTTGTTGTTGTAGGTCGGACCTCGTCCGCCTTGTCCTTGGCTGAATCGGCCTCTCGCTTGTCCGCGTCCTCTTCCTCTGTTAGAGTGTGTGTAGAGCATGTGGCCTTCCGACTCATTGCTCCTTGTACGCACGTGGTTTTCTTCGACCAATAGCATTGATTGGAGCTCAAAGAAGGAGGGAGATTTCGAATGTGCTAGAACGGCGGTTCGCATCGCACCGAACCGTGGTGCGAGGCCATCGAGGCATATTTGCACCATCTCATCATCATCTATACTTACACTTATTGAGCCAAGCAAGTCGCAAAGCTCCTTGATCTTCAAGGTGTATGTCGTGATGGACATGTCCCTTTGTTGGATGTTGTTCAACTCTTGGCGGAGGTGAAGCTTCCTCGCGGTCGTGTTGGCGGCGAAAATCTTTCGTAGATTTTCCCACACTTCCTTCATTGTCTTGGCTTCTCGAATGTAACCGAGCATGTGGTCGTGAGCACATGTCACCAAACAATACATCACGTGGCTTGCGGCTTGTGGCTTGCTCCCATGTCGCGTATCTGGGAGCCGCTTCGGCGGGTCGATCTTCATGCACTCCTTTGATGTAGCTCCAATAACCTTGTCCGACAAGGTATTGGTGCATCTTGTACTCCCAAGATGCAAAGTTGTTTCGATCCAACTTCTCGGTAGGGAGAGCGCTCCCCATTTGAGTATTCATTATGTCGATTCTTCTTCTTCTTCTTCTTCTTCTCTCTTCGAATGTGTGCTATGTAGCGAAGCTACGATAGCGATGAGCCGGTTCTTGGTCGTTGGCGTGGAGCACAACACACGATCACGATGAGGCGAATGGGCTAGATCGAGCTACCAAATCGCTCTGATACCATGTAAAGAATCAAGAGATGGATTCTTGTGAAGCGGAATAGGTGTGAATTGTGTGTGTATGAGAGAAAGAGAGAGAGAGAGAGTGAGTGAGTGAGACAAGGAATAACACAGAGAATACGCAAGGTAGAAATATATTAACAAAGGAGAAAGACCCAACAAAATACAAGGTGGGAGGAGGGTGCTTTATATAGTGACCCTCTCTCTTTATTAACTACAAGACTCATGGAGCATGGGGAATGTGAAAGCTCAAAAGTTATGTGTCATAGAATATGATTCTATGACTCATACTAAATGCTAGAATACAAAGAGGTGGCATAATGGTGACTTTTGACCATTGGAGTGTCTATTCACTCTAAAGGTGAGTTCACACACTAGACCAAGTTGAGCTTGATTCTCAACATTAACCATATGTACCAATAAGTCCCAAAAGGACTTAACCTGATCCACAACATGTCAAGTGTTTTCATCATTGTATAGGTTAGAACACCTAGCTTTCCAAAGAACCCATAAAGCCAAAGAGGAGACAATCTGCCAAACATAACTTCGTGAGAAGAACGTGATTCCCTGCAAGGAACTTGAAGTAGAGTACACCTGAAAACTTCTCATATGTAAAGTCAAGGAAAAATCATGATAATGATAGATGGCCATTTGTTGATCCAACATTCCCCAGAAGACTACACCCCACGAGAAAATCCTACATCCTTACAAAAGAAGACACATGCCACAAGTCCATTAATCCCAAAGAAAAAATCGAACATTCTCATTCATATAATTCCAAACAAGATAATGCATGTGTTGTGCCTCCTAACCTATCACACACATCCTCCAATATATTAAAGTCACCCGCAATTGCCCAATGGTCAACAATAGGCAATTGTGACAGTATGCTCTTCCATAATAGCCTTCAATTTGTTGCATGATTCAGTGCATAAATATTCGACAAACCCGACTTCTTCAAACCTATTTGAAAAATTACATAATGACCTTGACCATTTGTCAAGACTTTGTAATGTAAGAAGGAAGACCACCAAATATCATTTATTGAAATGAAAAGTCCCCCTTTCAGACTATTATCACCAATTGCATGCACACCGAAATGTCTCCACTGGCCTAGCAACAAGTTTCCATATTTCTCAATCCTTTGCTCATTTAAATGATGCTCTTGAATAAGAAGAAAATCAATCCTACCTATCAAAGACTTCCTTAACTGACGATAGAAAACACTCCTTACTTTACAACAATGTCTGCTTCCTAAGCCCTGTACATTCCATGAAATAATATTTAACTTATCCATCATTCATGTTTTTCCCTCCTACTCTCCTTTCGGCAAGTGCAACATCTCTACCGTTCCTTCCATCCTCTAAGGCCCGTAATTTTCTCTTATTTGAACAAATCTCTTTCCCAGTCAACTTATGTGAACGCATTGGCATGTACTTACCTACTGTGCTTATCTACTATAGAAACCCTATCAGAAGACCTAACAACTGAAGTGAAAGTAACTATATTGCCACAATGCATGTCATTATTAGCGGTTGGTCGAGTAGGTGGATGGGCTTCAACATTCGAACGTTGTCGCGGAAATCCGCAAGTACGTGTAGGATTTGGGCGGGACCACCGGGGTCTTGGACTAGAGAGAGGGATGGGAAGCCAAGACCTAGCTTCACTAGCACCGGTCACACTAGTTGGGGCACCAACCGGTGCGTTTCCGGGTATGAACCGAGTGATAGAGAGAGATTCATGCGCACATACACTGTTCTGGACTCGGTAATGAAGGGGGGATATGGACAGCACGAACAACACAAAATGACATGAAACCAATTAATTGTTTATATATATGTCTTACAAGAACCTGTACATCCGGCAACAAACCTGTGAATTGCCAAACAGAATACCGTGAGTCTACGGTCAAGCCGCCAGTCGGGGAGCTCACGGACTCCCAAGCGCAAGTGGGGCCTTGCACTGTAATGGACTCTCTACCCAAAGAAACCCAAAAGCGGAGACCCCTTACAAGAGACCCCTCCTTCCTTTTATAGCCCAAGGAGGGAGGTGCATTACAATGTGGGAGAATTACTACTCACAAACTAACCCTTAGTGCACACTAGCACCTCATAGTCCTCTAGACTTTACCTCTATATACTTTTTCTCATATACTTGTGTGCACATTGTGACTTCACAAATTCCACCCTTATCACTAGACTTTCACACGGTGGTCGTGATTCTTCACGACATGCACCCCCACCAAACCGCACATCCACCGATATGTGCCAAAATTCGGTGAGGTGGAGAATCGCGTCACTAGTTAATGTCACTTTCCAAACCCGACCTTGTCTCGACTGGTGCCCTCCTGCCGAGCCAACACCCAACTTCTCTGTTGGTTTCCGCTGGCCCGAACTATCGGGTCCTGCCAACCTCGTCCTTGGTCGGGAGCTCGTTTCTCCGTTGCCTTTGTTTCTCCACTTCGAGCTCCTCCAACCTCTCCACCCGAACCACCGGCACCACTCGAGAATAGCGCTCGACCACAACCGAGACTCAAAACAGTTTGTGAAAAACCAAAAAACAGAAATGGAGATTCGTACACTTACACAGAAGAGACGATGCGGGATGTTTACGTGGAAAAACCCTAATAGGGAAAAACCACGGGAGCCCATAAACTCCAACTATCACTATATATGAGAAAAGAGGTACAATAGGAGACTCAGAGGCAACGACCTTGAGTTCTGTATCTTCGCCAACCCGCGGCTTCTCTTCTCTCTCGCTCTCTGTACAACGATGGCAACAACAACAAGAATGATCTAACACTATAAAGTGATTGCCCTAATTCATATTTATACTTATATAATCTTAGGGCTATTTACAAATATAGCCTCAGTGGCTTATCCTAACATATTTACAAATATGTCCTTGGATCCGGTTCGCACCGGATCCATCCGGATTCACTCATTCCGGTTTCCGGATCTCTCACCCAGATCCCTCCCGGATCCAGTTTCTTTATCCGGTTCATCCGATCCGGCTCCTCCAGTTCTCAATTGGATCCGATCTAGAGGGACCAAATTCACAACAAACTCCGCCTTCACTCCGGCATGAGATGTCTCATTAGTTCGGTTTGCCTTCAACACGCGTCCAACTTGTCGGTTGTCAGCACCTTGGTCAGCATGTCCGACCCGTTGTCGTGAAGAAAACCGTCCCTAGGCGGAAACCGAGTTTAGCTTGTGTAAACCGGCCCTTACACGCGAGCACACTTTTCGTTGTATAGTAAGTAGGTAGGTACAAGTCGGCTGAGAGGAAATCCTAGGCAGCATGCATTCAATAGAGAGCGAATCGAGGTGTATCTCTGTCCGAAGGGACAGAGAATTAATATGATGTAACGGATGATGACGGCCTCCCTCCTTGGGCTATAAGAGAGAGGGAGAGGAATGGGGGAAGGGGGGTTCGCACGTTAGAGAGGAGGAAGTGCTGCCGGACTGGGACTGAGCCCTTCTCCTCTGCCACTCTCCATAGCCATTTTTGCGTAGGTTTTCGAGAGGCCGACTCTGCTCCGTGGAACGCCCGTGTGCGTCCAGTAGAGTCTCCATCTCGCTCTTTTGTGTGTGTGAGTGAACAGGCGTCGGTGTTTGCCTTGCCGGCCTGCTAGTTGTAACCGTCTCGATATATATACATATATTAATATATATACGTGTTGCCGGACTGGGACTGAGCCCTTCTCCTCTACCACTCTCCATAGCCATTTTTGTGCAGGTTTTCGAGAGGCCGACTCTGCTCCGTGGAACGCCCGTGTGCGTCCGGCAGAGTCTCCATCTCGCTCCTCTGTGTGTGTGAGTGAACAGGCATCGGTGTTCGCCTTGCCGTCCTGTTAGTTGTAACCGTCTCCATATATATACATATATTAATATACATACGTGTTCATATACTCGGGCTTCTAGTCGTCTCGTTTTGCTGTGTTGTTGGACTGTGATTCCTGTGTGCTCCCGTGTCTGTGCGTGTGCAAGAGTGTCCATTGCCTTTCCGCTCTCCTCCTTCTCAGCTATTTCTCGGTCCAAGACCCCGATGGTCCCGCCTTGTTCCCCACGCACGCCCGTAACAACGCAACACTGTTCTCCTCCTTATGAACCTTCATCAGCGCAAAGTCTTTGTCCTCTAATCTCTCCTGGATCCAATGGTACCTGTGCCGGATGTGTTTTGTTATGGAGTGGTACGCCACGTTCTTATGGAGTGGATGGCACTTTGATTATTGTTGTAGAGCCGGTATTCCTCCTGTCGGATCCCTAGCTCTCCAATGAAGTCCTTCATCCAGATTATCTCCTTGCTCGCTTCCACGGCTGCCATGTACTCTGCCTCCGTAGTCAATCGTGCAACCTTTTCTGCAATCTCAACTGCCACGATACAACTCCCCCTGCATAGGTCATAATGTATCCGGATGTGGACCGGCTGGTATCCGCATCAGTCGACATATCCGAATCCGTGAATCCTTCTAAAAGGGGTTTACCGGAGTCGAACCGGAGGCACATACTCGAGGTGCCTTTGAAATACCACAGTATCCACTTCACCGCGTTCCAGTGCTCTTTACATGGATTGCTCATGAACCGGCTGACTATTCCGACGGCATATTCGATGTCTAGTCGGGTACACACAATAGCATACATTAGACTTCCGACATCAGAGGCATATGGAATCTTCATCATATCCACCTTCTCTGCCTTTGTCCTCGTACTTTGCTTTCCAGATAGCTTGCAGTTTGCCAGAAGTGTCAATCCGACCAGTTTCGCCTCTAACATGTTGAACCGTTGAAGCACCTTTGTCACATACTTCTCCTGTCACAACCACAACAGCTTCTTCGACTAGTCCCGGATGATGTGCATCCCTAAGATCTGTCTCGCCGAACCCAAATCTTTCCTTGAGAAGGTCTGGTTCAGATCCTTCTTTAGCATTCAGATCTTGATTTGGTCTCGTCCGACGATGAACATGTCATCCACGTACAGAAGGAGTATCAGGAAATCTTCTCCGTTGAAGTTCTTCAAAAATACGCAGTAATCGGCTTGCATCTTGTGGTACCCTTGGTTGGTCATGAAGGAGTCGAACTTCCGGTACCGTATAAGCTCCTCTTCTGTCGGCATTCTAGGTGCTCCTTCCGTTTCTTGATGAATCCTTCCGGCTGCTGCATGTAGATCTCTTCTTCGAGGTGGCCATGTAGGAACACCGTCTGGACTTCTAGTTGCTCTACCTCGAGCTCCATGCTTGCCACTATGCTCAGCACCGTCCGGATGGATGTCATCTTCACTACCGAGGCAAAGATCTCATCGAAGTCCACACCTTTCTTCTACTGGAAACCCTTCACCACGATTCGAGCTTTATATCTCGGTGGATTTCCTGCATCTCCCGGTTTCAACTTGTACACCCACTTGTTCCAAAGTGATGAGAAATACACGAAATGTCGCTCAGCCACAACCGAGTCTTGAATCACAGAAATGGGAAAGAAGAAGAGTGCACCCAATTGGAAACAAGACACTAGATGTTTACATGGAAAACCTTGATAGGGAAAAACCACGGGAGCCCACAGACTCCGAACTATCACTCTGAAGAGAAGGTGTACAATCAAAGACTCGGAGGCAACGACCTCGATCTCTGTTTCTTCACACAGTGGTGGTTACAAAAGAGTATCACTCTATATCTCTCTCTCTCCCTCTCACTCTGTACAACAGTTACAACAATATGACAGCAACACAAAAACATGCAATTTTTCTAAAGTGATTGCCCTAAGTCATATTTATAGTTATATGAACTTAGGGTTATTTACACATATAGCCTCAATGGGCTTATTCAAGACATATTTACAAATTTGACTTCTCTTCCTATTCTCACCGGGTCCTCTTCATTCATCACTGGATCCCATCCGGAGAGACCCATTTCCCAACAATCTCCCCCTTCACTCCAGCATGAGATGTCTTGTAAGTCCAATCCGCTTCCGCATGCGTCCAACTTGTCGGGTGTCAGCACCTTGCTCAGCATATCTGACCCGTTCTCCTCCGTGTGGATCTTCGTCAACAAGAACTCTCGATCTTCAACTCGCTCCCGGATCTAGTGGTACCTACGATGGATGTGCCTCGTTCTGTAATGGTAGGCCGCGTTCTTTGCAAGGTGGATGGCGCTTTGACTATCGCAGTAGAGATGGTATTCCTCCTGTTGGATCCCTAGCTCTCCGATGAAGTCCTTCATCCATAATATTTCCTTGCCGGCTTCCACGGCTGCCATGTACGCCGCCTCCGTGGTTGACAATGCAACCGTCTTCTGCAGCCTCGACTGCCACGAAACGGCTCCCCCTGCATAGGTCATGACATATCTGGAAGTTGATCGGCTGGTGTCCACATCAACCGACATGTCCGAATCGGTAAAGCCTTCCATGAGGGGTTTACCAGAGCCGAATCAAAGGCACATACTCGAAGTGCCCTTCAAGTACTGGAGTATCCATTTTACCACATTCCAATGCTCTTTTGCGGGGTTGGTCACGAACCAACTCACCACTCCAACTACGTATCCAATATCCGGTCGAGTCCACACCATTGCGTACATCAAGCTCCCGACCACATAGGCATATGGAATCTTCAACATATCCGCCTTCTCCGCCTTTGTCTTCAAGCTTTGCTTTCCGGATAATCTGCAGTTTGTCGGGAGTGTCGATCCGACCGGTTTTGCTTCTGACATGTTAAACCGTTGAAGCACCTTTGTCATGTACTTTTCCTGTGAGAGACAAAATTGCTTCTTCGACCGGTCCCAGATGATGTGCATCCCCAGTATCTGTCTTGTACGACCCAAGTCTTTCATTGAGAAGGTTCGGTTAAGGGCCTTCTTCAGTTTCTGTATATTGACTTGGTCTCGCTCGACGATCAACATGTCGTCCACGTACAGGAGCAATATCAGAAAATCTCCTCCGTCAAATTTCTTCACAAACATGCAGTGATTGGCTTGCATCTTGTGGTACCCTTGATTGGTCATGAAGGAGTCAAACTTCCGGTACCATTGTTGGGCAGCTTGCTTCAGTCCGTATAAGCTCTTCTTCAGCCGGCACACCAGGTGCTCCTTCCCTTTCTTCTCAAATCCTTCCAGTTGATGCATGTAGATCTCTTCTTCGAAGTCTCCATGTAGGAATGTCGTCTTGACGTCCAGTTGCTCTACCTCGAGGTCCATGCTAGCCGCTATGCCCAATACCATCCGGATGGATGTCATCTTTACTACCGGAGCAAAGATCTCATCGAAGTCCACTCCTTTCTTCTGCGGGAAGCCCTTCACCACGATTAGGGCCTTATACCTTGGTGGATTTCCGGCGTCTCCCGGTTTCAGCTTGTACACCCACTTGTTTCGGAGTGCCCTCTTTCCTTTCGGCAACTCCACCAATTCGTATGTGTGGTCCCGATGAACAACGCTCGGCCACAACCGAGCTTAGAATCAAAACACAGAAAAACGGGGAATGAATGCACGACACAATGGAGAGAAGAGAACACAGGATGTTAACGTGGAAAACCCAAACTAGGGAAAAAAAGTCACGGCAGCCCACAAACTGCAAACTATCACTATGTTAGAATGTACAAATGGTAAAGCACCAAAGCAACGACCTCGAGCTTTCTATCTTCGCCACAGGCGGCGGTTACAACAAAGGCAACAACCTCTTCCTCTCTCTCACTCTCTCTGTACACAGTTGCGCGCTCTAATCTTGCGCCAACAAGAATGACAACAACTCTACCCTAAGTTTGCCCTAAGTCATATTTATACTAATATGACTTTTCGGCTATTCACAAATATAGCCCCGATGGACTCTCAGAAACATATTTACGAATATGTCCCTTCATCCGGTGAGCACTCCTCACCGGGCCTGCATCATCCGGCTCTTGCCGGGTACTCCCCATCCTGTTCTCACTGGGTCTTCTGTAGCCGGGTACTCCTCATCCAGTTCTCATGGGTCTTCCGTAGCCAGGTAGTACTCCTCATCCGGTTCTCATCGGGTCTTCCGTAGCCGGGTACTCCTCATCCAGTTCTCACCGGGTCTTCCATAGCCGGGTAGTTCTCACTTCCCATCCGGAGGGACCTGTTTCCTAACAAACTCCCCCATCACTCCAGCATGGGATGTCTTTCTAGTCCGATCCGCTTCCGGCATGCATCCAGCTTGTCGCGTATTAGTACTTTGGTCAACATATCTGACCCGTTCTCGACCGTGTGGATCTTTGTTAGCACGAACTCCTGGTCATCTACTCTTTCCCGGATCCAGTGATACCTTCACTGGATATGCTTCGTCCGGGAATGGTAGGCCGCATTCTTAGCAAGGTGGATGGCACTTTGACTGTCGCAATAGAGCCGGTATTCATCTTGTCGGATATCGAGCTCTCCGATAAAGTCCTTCATCCATAATATTTCCTTGCCGGCTTCCACAACCGCCATGTACTCCGCCTCCGTGGTTGACAGCGCAACCGTCTTCTGCAGCCTCGACTACCACGAAACAGCTCCCCCTGCATATGTCATTACATACCCGGATGTAGACCGGCTTGTATCCACATCAGCCGACATATCCGAATCAGTAAAACCGTCAAGTTGAGGTTTACCGGAGCCGAATCGGAGACACATGTTCGAAGTGCCCTTCAAGTACTAAAGTATCCATTTGACCGCGTTCCAGTGCTCCTTGTCGGGATTGCTCATAAACCGGTTCACCACTCTGACTGCGTATCCTATATCCGGTCGAGTACACACCATTGCGTACATTAAGCTCCTGACGGCAGAGGCATATGGAACCTTCATCATATCAGCCTTCTCTGCTTTCGTTTTCGGGCTTTGCTTACCAGATAACCTGCAGTTTGCCGGAAGTGTCGATCCGACCGGTTTCGCATCTAACATGTTGAACCGTTGAAGCACCTTTGTCACGTATTTCTCCTGTGATAGCCACAATTGCTTCGTTGGCCGGTTCCGAATGATATGCATCCCCAGCATCTGTCTTGCCAGACCCAAGTCTTTCATCGTGAAGGTTCGGTTGAGAGCCTTCTTCAGCATCCGTATTTTGGCTTGGTCCCAACCGACGATCAACATCTCATCCACGTACAGAAGTAGTATTAGGAAGTCACCTCCTTCGAACTTCTTCACAAACACGCAGTGATCGGCCTGCGTCTTGTGGTACCCTTGATCGGTCATGAAGGAGTCGAACTTCCGGTACCATTGCCGAGGGGCCTGCTTCAATCTGTAGAGGCTCTTCTTCAACCGGAAAACCAGGTGCTCCTTCCCCTTCTCCACGAATCCTTCCGGGTGCTGCATGTAGATCTCCTCTTCGAGGTCACCATGAAGGAATGTCGTCTTCACATCCAGCTGCTCTACCTCGAGGTCCATGCTTGCCGCTATGCTCAGCACTGTCCGGATGGAGGTCATCTTTACTACCGGGTCAAATATCTCGTCGAAGTTCACACCCTTCTTCTGCTGGAACCCCTTCACCACGATCATGGCTTTGTATCTCGGGGGGTTGCCGGCATCTCCCGGTTTCAACTTGTACACCCACTTGTTTCGGAGTGCCCGCTTTCCTTTCTTCAACTCCACCAATTCGTACGTATGGTTCTCATGCAAGGAATTCATCTCATCCTGCATGGCACTTAACCATTTGTGGTTGTGGCTGTCACTTTTAGCTTCCTCGAAGCTTTCTGGCTCCCCCTCATCAGTCAGCAGCACATGCTCTGCATCCGGAAATCTCTGGGGGGGCCTTCTCTCTCTGAGAGGATATCTCCGTCTTTGGGCTTCGGTAACCAGGCCCTCTATTCGCTCTTCATCTGAATCCGATTCGGGGTCTTGGCCGGTTCCAGTTTCAGCTTCCTCTACTTCTTCTTCTGCCGGTTCGGTATCCTCACCGTAACCGGCTGGTTCCTCGAGTGCTAACCGGTCTCTTTCCGGTTGGGTTTGCTCATCGTAGAATTGATCCTTACCGGTCGACTCGGAGTTCATTATCTTCTTCTCCGAATCCCAATCGGCGAGCGTCTTGTCCTCCATGAAGATAATATCTCGACTCCGGAATACCTTCTTGTCGACCAGGTCCCACACTCGGTAGCCGAACTCATCATCGTCGTAACCGAGGAATATGCATGGCCGGGTCTTTGGATCTAACTTTCCTCTCCGGTCCTTAGCTACATGCACGTACGCGAGACAGCCGAATACCTTCAGATGCCGGTAGGACACTTCCTTACCGGTCCAGACTCTCTGTGGCGTGTCTCCGTCCAAGGGTACTGAGGGTGATCTGTTTATCACATATGTCGCCGTCGACAATGCCTCAACCCAAAACTTCTTGGGTAGTTTTGCATGCGCCAGCATACTCCGGACCCTCTCCATTATGGTCTGGTTCATCCTCTCGGCCAGCCCGTTTAGTTCCGGCGTCTTCGGCACGGTAAATTCGAGCCGGACTCCCTTCGAGCGACAGTACTCCTCGAACTGCCCCCCGTATTCACCTCCGTTATCTGCTCGAACCGCCTTCAGCTTCCGGCCGGTTTCTCTTTCCACTCTCGTGTGGAGCTCTTTGAAGACGGATAGCACCTGATCCTTCATCTTCAACAGTGTGGCCCAAAGCTTCCGGTTGTGGTCATCTATGAACGTCACGAAGTACTGCAATCCTGCATGTGACTTCGTGTCCACTTGACACACATCAATATGCACCAACTCCAATGGTGCATTACGTCTCATCGGTGGTCTTGGTGGGAAGGAGGTCCGGTTTTGCTTACTGGCTAGACAATCAGCGCACTTCTCCAAGTGCATGTTCTTCACTGGAATGAGGTTGTCGTCTGCAAGCCTCTTCATCCCCTTCTCGCTCATGTGACACAGCCTTTTGTGCCACAGCTCACCGACAGTGTCGAATGCCACGTTCACTTCCTCCGGACATAACTTGGCATTCATCAGGTACAGCGTGTTTACCTTCCAGGCCCGAGCCACAATCAGGCTCCCTTTGTTGAACTTCATAACACCGTTCCGGATGCTACCCATGTAGCCTTCATCATCTAGCTGACCGGCTGATATCAGGTTCAGACGAACCTCCGGAACGTGTCGGACATCCTTCAGCAGCATCTTGCATCCGGTTGGTGTTGTCAACCACACGTCTCCTATGCCGACAATTCGACATGTACCTTCATTCCCCATCCGGACACAGCCGTGATCACCGGTTGAGTAGGATGAGAAGCATTTCTGGTCCGGGGTAAGGTGGAACGACGCTCCAAAGTCGACCACCCAGGTCATCTCGTCGCCAGCAAGGTTTATCTCACTCTCCTCGATGATGAGCATCAACTCTTCTTTGCTTGCCGTGATTGCTGTCGTTCCCTTCCGGTCCGTCCCCCTCCAGTCTTTACCGTTCCGGTCCGGTGTCCACTTCGAATTGGTACCGTCGATTTCCTTGTCTTTTCGGAAATGCCGACAAATCTTCTGGAACTATCCCAGCTTGTCGAAATAGAAGCAAGTAGACCTCCCCCTAGACTTTGACCGTGTCCCCAACTTTTCCCGGTTCTGGGTGCTACGATTCCTTTGTCTTCTGCATTCCGATTCGGTAAGGAGCGCTTTGGAGTCGGAGCTCGTATCCTTATCTTTCCGACGCGCCTCCTCATCTAGCAAGCTCGACTTCACTCTTGCTCGGGATAACCGTTTCCCTTCCGGCCCGGCGTTACCCAAAGTGACAACCAACATCTCCCAGCTATCCGAGAGGGAACTGAGCAGGAGTAGCGCTAGTACCTCATCGGCGAGAGGTACTTCCAATGATGTTGCCTGGTGGATCAGCCCCTGGAAGGCATTCATGTGCTCCGCCATGCTGGAGCCATCTTGGTACCGGAGTCTTACTAGCTTCCGGAATACCGAAACCTGATTAACAACATTTTTGTTTTGAAACATAATGTCGATCTTCTCCCAGAGCTCATGAGCCTTGCTCTCTTCATTGAAGTTGTTGTATAGACTCATGTTGATGAAACACCGTATGTACGCCGTTGTCTTCATGTGCATCACCTCCCATATCGTGGCGTCGATTTTGTCTGGTCTCTTGTCCCCGAACTGAACCGGCAACCAAAGATCTTTAACCACGAGCATGTCCCTCATCTTCGACTTCCACACCGAATAGTTGGAGCCGGTGAGCTTGAACATGCCTCCCAACGAATCCTCCATTTTCTGTGTCGTTTCGCTCTGATACCACTTTGACAGGAACACACACTCTCGATGAACAACGCTCGGCCACAACTGAGCTTAGAATCAAAACACAGAAAAACGGGGAATGAATGCACGACACAATGGAGAGAAGAGAACACAGGATGTTAACGTGGAAAACCCAAACTAGGGAAAAAAAACCACGGCAGCCCACAAACTGCAAACTATCACTATGTTAGAATGTACAAATGGTAAAGCACCGAAGCAACGACCTCGAGCTTTCTATCTTCGCCACATGCAGCAATTACAACAGAGGCAACAACCTCTTCCTCTCTCTCACTCTCTCTGTACACAGTTGTGCGTTCTAATCTTGTGCCAACAAGAATGACAACAACGCTAACCTAAGTTTGCCCTAAGTCATATTTATACTAATATGACTTTTCGGCTATTTACAAATATAGCCCCAATGGACTCTCAGAAACATATTTACGAATATGTCCCTTCATCCGGTGAGCATTCCTCACCGGGCCTGCATCATCCGGCTCTTGCCGGGTACTCCTCATCCGGTTCTCACCGGGTCTTCCGTAGTCGGGTACTCCTCATCCGGTTCTCACCGGGTCTTCCATAGCCAAGTAGTACTCCTCATCCGGTTCTCACCGAGTCTTCCGTTGCCGGGTACTCCTCATCCGGTTCTCACCGGGTCTTCCGTAGCCGGGTACTCCTCATCCGGTTCTCACCGGGTCTTCTGTAGCCGGGTGGGTAGTTCTCACTTCCCATCCGGAGGGACCTGTTTCCTAACATGTTGGGCAGCTTGCTTCAGTCCGTATAAGCTCTTCTTCAGCCGGCACACCAGGTGCTCCTTCCCTTTCTTCTCAAATCCTTCCGGTTTATGCATGTAGATCTCTTCTTCGAGGTCTCCATGTAGGAATGTCGTCTTGACGTTCAGTTGCTCTACCTCGAGGTCCATGCTAGCCGCTATGCCCAATACCATCCGAATGGATGTCATCTTTACTACCGGAGCAAAGATCTCAACGAAGTCCACTCCTTTCTTCTGCGGGAAGCCCTTCACCACGATTAGGGCCTTATACCTTGGTGGATTTCCGGCGTCTCCCGGTTTCACCTTGTACACCCACTTGTTTCGGAGTGCCCTCTTTCCTTTTAGCAACTCCACCAATTCGTATGTGTGGTTCTCATGCAGGGAATCCATCTCATCTTGCATGGCACTCAACCACTTGCGGTTGTGGGTGTCTCCCCTGCTTTCCGGCTCCCCCTCATTGGTTAGCAACACATGCTCTGCATCCGGAAATCTTAGGGGAGCTCTTCTCTCCCGGAGAGGATATCTCCGTCCTTGGTTTTTGACTGTCGGTTCCTCCGTTTGTTCCGAATTCGAATCCGAATCCGATTCGGGATCTTGTCCGGTACCGGTGTCTTCTTCTTCTTCGCTTGGTTCGGTTTCTTGTCCGTATCCAGCCGGTTTGTCGAGTGTCATCCGGTTACCGGCTAACATCCGGTTTTCAACCGGGTATATATCCTTTCATCCTCAAGCCGGTTTTCAATGGATGATCCGGAGTTCATTACCTTCTTCTCCCACTCCCAGTCGGCAATGGTCCTATCTTCCATGAAGACTATGTCTCGACTCCAGAACACCTTTCTGTCGACCAGATCCCACACCTGGTAACCGAACTCATCATCGTCCTATCCAAGGAATATGCATGGTTGGGACTTCGGATCCAGCTTTGCTCTCTTGTCCTTCACCACATGCACGTATGCGAGACACCCGAACACCTTCAGATGCCGGTAAGATACATCTTTTGCCGGTCCATACCTTCTAAGGTGAGTCTCCTCCCAAGGGTATTGAGGATGATCTGTTTATCACATAGGTAGACGTCATCAGCGCCTAAGCTCAAAACGTCTTGGGTAACTTGGCATGTGCGAGCATGCTCCGGACTCTCTCCATTATGGTCTGATTCATCCTTTCGGCCAACCCATTTAGTTCCAGCGTCTTTGGCACAGTGAATTCGAGCCGGATTCCCTTCGACCGGCAATACTCCTCGAACCGCCCCCGGTATTCTCCTCCGTTATCTGCTCAAATCGCTTTCAGCTTCCGGCATGTTTCTCTTTCCACTCTCGCGGGGAGCTCCTTGAAGACGGATAGCACTTGATCCTTCGTCTTCAACGGTGAGACCCACAGCTTCCGGTTGTGGTCTTCTATGAACGTCACAAAGTACTGTGCTCCAGCATGTGACTTCGTGTCGACTTAACCCACATCGGTATGCACCAGCTCCAGTGGTGCATTCCGTCTCACCAATGGCCTTGATCGGAAGGAAGTTCAATTTTTCTTGCCAGCCAAGCAATTAGTGCACTTCTCAAGTTGCACGTCCTTCACCGGAATGAGGTCGTCTTCGCAAGCCTCTTCATCCCCTTCTCACTCATGTGACACAGTCTTTTGTGCCACAGCTCACCGGCAATGTCGGATGCTACATTCACTTCTTCCCGGCATATCCGGGCATTCATCAACTACAGTGTGTTGACATTTCGGGCTCAAGCCACTATTAAGCTCCCTTTGTAGAACTTCATGACATCGTTCCGGATGCTACATGTGTAGACTTCATCATCTAGCCGACCGGTTGATATCATGTTCAGTCAAACCTCCAGAACGTGTCGGACATCCTTCAGCAGCAACTTGCATCCGGTTGATGTCGTCAACAACACATCTCCTATGCCGATAATTCCCCATCCAGACACAGTCGTGCTCACCGGTTGTGTAGGATGAGAAGCATTTCCGGTCCGGGGTAAGGTAGAACAACGCTCTGGAATCAACAACCCACATTGTCTCATCAACGGCAAGGTTCAACTCACTCTCCTCGGTGATGAGCATTAGTTCTTCTTCACTTGCCGTGATCGTAGTCGTTCCCTTCCGGTCCGGGCCTCACCAATCCGAACCGTTTTGGTCCAGTGACTTCTTCGAATCGGTACTGTCGGTTTCCTTGTCTTTCCAGAAATGCCGATAGTTCTTGTGGAAGTGCCCCGGCTTGCCGCAATAGAAGCAAGTGAGCCTCCCCCTTGACGTTGATCGTGTCCCGACTTTTCCCGGTTATGGGGACTCCGATTCCTTTGTCTTCCGCATTCCGATTCGGTAAGGAGGGCTTTGGCGTCGGAGATCACCTCCTTGTCTTTCCGACGCACCTCTTCATCTAGCAAGCTCGACTTGACTCTTGCTAGGGATAGTTGTTTTCCTTCTAGCCCGGCATTGTCCAACGTGACAACTAACGTCTCCCAGCTATCCAGGAGGGAACCAAGCAAGAGTAGACCAAGTACCTCATCAGCGAGAGGTACTTCCAACGAGATTTCTTGGTGTATCAACCCCTGGAAGGCATTCATGTGCTCCGCCATACTGGAGCCATCTTGGTATCGGAGCCTCACTAGCTTCCAAAATACCGAAACCCGATTAACGGAATTCTTGTTCTAAAACATGATGCCGATCTTCTCCCAGAGTTCATGAGCCTTGCTCTCTTCATTGAAGTTGTTGTACAAGCTTATGTTGATGAAGCACCGGATGTATGTTGTCGTCTTCAGGTGCATCACCTCCCACACTGTGGCATCGATCTTATTCAGTCTCTTGTCCCCGAACTGAACCGGCAACCAAAGATCTTTAACCACTAGCATGTCCCTCATCTTCGACTTCCACACTGAGTAGATGGAGCCGGTGAGCTTGAACATGCCGCCAAATGACTCTTCCATTTGTTGTGTTGCTCGCTCTAATACCAGTTTGAATGGAATAGTGCTCGGCCACAACCGAGACTGAAAACAATTTGTGAAAGACCAAAAAACAGAAATGGAGATTCGTACACTTACACAGAAGAGACGACACGAGATTCTTACATGGAAAATCCTAATAGGGAAAAACCATGGGAGCCCACGGACTTCAACTATCACTATATATGAGAAAAGAGGTACAACAGGAGACTCAAAGGCAACGACCTCGAGCTCTATATCTTCGCCAACCAGCGGCTTCTCTTCTCTCTCGCTCTCTGTACAACGATGGCAACAACAAGAATGATCTACCACTATAAAGTGATTGCCTAAGTCATATTTATACTTATATGATCTTAGGGCTATTTACAAATATAGCCTCAGTGGGCTTATCCTAACATATTTACAAATATGTCCTTGGATCCGGTGTCCCGGAATTCCGCGCGTGCGTATCGAATAGGACAGGACCACGGGGGTCTTGGATAAGAGAGTGAGAGAAGGGAAAGAAGCTTCGGAGTTTAACCGAGAAGGGAAAGATTAAGGTTAGAGCGGTTAAGATTGGAGAGATTAAGATTAGAGGCATAACAAGACAAGATTCATCGAATGATTATATTACGAAAACACCACATGAATTACAACCATGGCCGTGTAGGCCGAATGTAAACCCTCTAGATGAAACCCTAACCGGATAGGGGAAAAGAAGAAGAAGAAGAAGAAGAAGAAGAAGACGAATGAAACCCCTAAAATGAGATCCTAAAATCCAAAATTTTGAAACCCTAATGGCAACCCAAAGAAACCCAAATAGTGGAAGCCCCTCAAAAATGGCCCCTCACTCCCTTTTATAGTAGTAACGGGTTAGGAACATTACATAAAGATGAGTTCAAATCCCCCTTCTTTCAATGAGGGAATATTTAGCCTTGATCTTAGGAGGAGAGATTGTTGGGGTCTTAACTCCCTCTCCTCTCACATTCACACACACCCACGCCCTCTACTTATTACACCGTACTTCCATACACTCCCCTTTAGTCTACATGTGCATGAGCCCCTAAGTACACATTACCTTTATATTTCAGAAACTTTGTGGTGCCCTATTCGCACCTTATATTTTTACCCTTCCCTTTACATTTTGTTACCTTTCCTATTTTACAAATTCCCTAAGTGCATGTGCAATGTTGCACATCCCCATTTTATTCATCCCACTTGGTTTTCTCACCATGGCCGAAAATCCTCACGACACCAGTTCGCACCGGATTCACTCGTTCCGGTTTGCGGATCTGACCCAGATCCCTCCCGGATCTGGTTTCTTTATCCGGTTCGTCCGATCCGGCTCCTCCGGTTCTCAACTAGATCCCATCTGGAGGGGCCAAATTCACAACATATATGTCGTCGTAGAACCTGTACATCCGGTAACAAACCGGTCAATTGCCAAAGAGAATATCGTGAATCTACGATCAAGCTGCCAATCGGCGAGCTCACGGATTCCCAAGCACGAGTAGGACCTTGCACCATAACAGACTCTCTACCCAAGACGGAGCTCCCTAAAGAAACCCAAAAGTGGAGACCCCCTTACAAGAGACCCCTCCCTCGTTTTATAGCCCAAGGAGGGAGGTGCATTACAATGTGGGAGAATTACTTATCACAAACTAACCCTTAGTGCACACTAGCACCACATAGTCCTCTAGGCGTTACCTCTATATACTTTTTCTCATATATGTGTGCACATGGTGACTTCGCAGTTTCCGCCCTTATCACTAGATTTTCACACAGTGGTCGTGATTCTTCACAACATGCACCCCCATCAAACCGCACATCCGCCGATATGTGCCAAATTTTGTGAGGTGGAGAATCGCGTCATTAGTTAATACCACTTTCTGAACCTGGCCTTGTCTCGATCGGTGTCCTCCTGCCGTTGGCATGAACTGTCGGTTTTCGCTGGCCTGAACTATCGAGTCTTGCCGACCTCCTCCTCGGTCGGGAGTTCATTTCTCCGTTGCCCTTGTTTCTCCACTTCGAGCTCCTCCAACCTCTCCACCTGAACCACCGGCGCCACCCGATCCACCAAATCCTCCACACGCCCTCCGACTCACATCCCCATCCGATCCTTCCATGCGGCTTCTCGAACCACAATCTCCATTCGATTCGCCAAATTCTGCGTTCACACTTGATCTCCCTTTCGGCTTGAACAAAACTCCCGATCATCACTTTCGGACCGACCAGTCTCCCTTCACTCTTCATGCCAGTTTCGAACCGACCGAGCACTCGTCCCGGCACCATCGTGTGTCGTCCTTTCTTTCTTGACCGCTTCCTATCGGCGTCGACCTTCTTTGAACACGTGCTCCTCTTTCAGCCCTTACGTGGCCACACTACACGTCTCTCGTTTCGTCCTATCACGCCGACATTCGTGCCAGTGCTACCCGCCTTGGTGTCCTTAATCGGCTCTTGTTACCGCTTCGTCTTGAGGCACACCCTCTCGGCCCACCAAGCCCGCTTAGACCCAAAACATCCTCCGGGATGCCCTATTCTCTCTTCTTGGTGCGTGATCAACCGTTCTCTACGCACCTCCTCCGTTTGCCCAAACACAACCCTCCGCTCGTGTTGTCCTTCATCCCCTACTTGCCTCTCGAAGGCCTGACCCAACCGTTATCGGTAATCACTCGTCGCGGCTCCTCCGAATACATGCTTGTCCCTTGGCCCTCAAGCGACCGTATTGTATGTGTTGTATTCCTTCCTTCACTCGTCGTAGAGCCGGTCCACGCTTCGGCCTCCCTCCCCTTCGTTGTCGTAGTCCTTTCATAACCCGATTGCCCCTCTTGGTCCCATTCGTCCATCATTCCGCACCGAATACCTCGTACGACATCCTCGTCTGCTTCGACTATCGACCACTCGCCGCCACCTTCCGTCTCCTCGGACTTACGGTGGTCCGCAACCGCCGAAGTTTGAAGGTTAGGAGTGGAGAGTCCTTCCGTGCGCACCATCCTTTTCCAGTTGTTGCAACGCAACCACTTCAACGCATAGTCGGGTCGGTTCAACCATTCTTTCATTCAGCATCGACCGGCCCACTCCTGACCGGGTTCATGCTCAGTCGATCTGCCTCGATCGCCTCTTCGCCCCAGGTTGATCGTTCTTGCCTACATTGGGCCGGTCCTTCCTAAGCGACCCCTGCCTAGGTCGCGCTCCACCTAAATTAGAGGCTCAACCGGATTGTCCACCGACTAGACCAATTTCCGACTCCTCTTCCCAGGCCTCACACCTTGCCTTCACCTTCTCACAGATTACCTCCCGTCCACGTCTGTCTGCCTCGTTCGGGCCCGCCTCACCAACACCTCCCATCTCCTTGGTCTTATGTTGGCTCTTGGGCCCGATCGTTGATGTCTCCTGTGGCGGTATGGAGGAACCGCTCTGTCCATCCGCACTCTCGTCGCCATCTTCCGTCTCCTTGGTCTTATGTTCGCTCTCGGGCATAGTTGCCAAGGACTATAGAACCGGTGTGGGGAGACTCGTTCCTCCCCGTCCTTCTTCCCCGGGGCCTTCGAGCCCGCGTGTTCTTCTCCTCATTTCTTCCGGACATATCTGGATGCCATGGCTTGCCCACTCCGACCCACGATTAGGCCAGCCTCTATGACCTATCCGAATCGAAACCACCACAGTCCCGATTAGCGGTCCTTTCGCCTTCCATCCGGGTCGTCTCTTGGATACTTCCCATTTTTTGTGTGTTGCTACAACTTCGTCCTCGGCCCCTTTGTTGGCCAGCATTCCTCCGTACGTGCCCATATGGACCTTTTGCTTCTCGCCGCTAGCGCCCATCTCTCCGGTCTCACGTTGGCACACGGGCACAACCGCCGAAGTCTCCGACACCGGTGCAGAGAAAGCCTCAACTCCATCACTCGTCGACAACTTGTTCATAACCACCTCTGCCTCGACGTCGCCGCCCGTGGCCATCCCTTCCATGCAAGCTCTGACTGTGCTTGCCTCACTCTCGCTCGACATTTCGGACAATCGTGCCTGGACACACTCGTGCTCTCCCAAATCAGTGATCGTCGCCTCACCACCTGAATTAGAGGCTCAACTGGATCGTCCACCGATTGGACCGATTTCTTACTCCTCTTCCCGGGCCTCACGCCTTGCCTTCACCTTCTCGGAGCTTACCTCCCGTCCACATCCGTCGGCCTCGTTCTGGGCCGCCTCACCAACACCTCCCATCTCCTTGGTCTTACGTTAGCTCTTGGGCCCGATCGTTGATGTCTCCTGTCACGGTGTGGAGGAACCGCTCTGTCCATCCGCACTCTCGTCCCCTTCTTCCGTCTCCTTGGTCTTATGTTCTCTCTCGGGCATAGTTGCCAAAGACTCTAGAACCGGTGTGGGGAGACTTGTTCCCCCTTGTCCTTCTTCCCCGTGGCCTTCGAGCCCGCACGTTCTTCTCCTCGTTTCTTCCAGACTTATCCGGATGCCACGGCTCGCCCACTCCGACCCACGATTAGGCCGGCCTCGATGACCTGTCCGGATCGAAACCACCATAGTCCCAATTAGCGGTCCTTTCGCCTTCCATCCGAGTCGTCTCCTGGATACTTCCCATTTTTTGTGTGTTGCTACAGCTTCGTCCTCGGCCCCTTTGATGGCCAGCATTCCTCCGTACGCGCCCATATGGACCTTTTGCTTCTCACCGCTAGCGCCCATCTCTTCGGTCTCACGTTGGCACACAGGCACAACCGTCGAAGTCTCCGACACCGGTGCGGAGAAAGCCTCAACTCTATCACTTGCTGACAACTTGTTCATAACTTCCGTGCAAGCTCTGATTGTGTCTGCCTCGCTCTCACTCGACATTCCGAACAATCGTGTCTGGACACACTCGTGCTCTCCCAAATCAGTGATCGTCGCCTCACCACCTGAATTAGAGGCTCAACCGGATCATCCGCCGACTGGGCCGATTTCCGACTCCTCTTCCCGGGCCTCACGCCTTGCCTTCACCTTCTCGGAGCTTACCTCCCGTCCACGTCCGTCAGCCTCATTCTGGGCCGCCTCACCAACACCTCCCATCTCCTTGGTCTTACGTTAGCTCTTGGGCCCGATCGTTGATGTCTCCTGTCACGGTGTGGAGGAACCGCTCCGTCCATCCGCACTCTCGTCCCCTTCTTCCGTCTCCTTGGTCTTATGTTCTCTCTCGGGCATAGTTGCCAAAGACTCTAGAACCGGTGTGGGGAGACTTGTTCCCCCTTGTCCTTCTTCCCCGTGGCCTTCGAGCCCGCACGTTCTTCTCCTCGTTTCTTCCAGACTTATCCGGATGCCACGGCTCGCCCACTCCGACCCACGATTAGGCCGGCCTCGATGACCTGTCCGGATCGAAACCACCATAGTCCCAATTAGCGGTCCTTTCGCCTTCCATCCGAGTCGTCTCCTGGATACTTCCCATTTTTTGTGTGTTGCTACAACTTCGTCCTCGGCCCCTTTGATGGCCAGCATTCCTCCGTACGCGCCCATATGGACCTTTTGCTTCTCACCGCTAGCGCCCATCTCTTCGGTCTCACGTTGCCAAACGGGCACAACCGTCGAAGTCTCCGACACCGGTGCGGAGAAAGCCTCAACTCTATCACTTGCTGACAACTTGTTCATAACTTCCGTGCAAGCTCTGATTGTGTCTGCCTCGCTCTCACTCGACATTCCGAACAATCGTGTCTGGACACACTCGTGCTCTCCCAAATCAGTGATCGTCGCCTCACCACCTAAATTAGAGGCTCAACCGGATCATCCGCCGACTGGGCCGATTTCCGACTCCTCTTCCCGGGCCTCACGCCTTGCCTTCACCTTCTCGGAGCTTACCTCCCGTCCACGTCCGTCAGCCTCATTCTGGGCCGCCTCACCAACACCTCCCATCTCCTTGGTCTTACGTTAGCTCTTGGGCCCGATCGTTGATGTCTCCTGTCACGGTGTGGAGGAACCGCTCTGTCCATCCGCACTCTCGTCCCCTTCTTCCGTCTCCTTGGTCTTATGTTCTCTCTCGGGCATAGTTGCCAAAGACTCTAGAACCGGTGTGGGGAGACTTGTTCCCCCTTGTCCTTCTTCCCCGTGGCCTTCGAGCCCGCACGTTCTTCTCCTCGTTTCTTCCAGACTTATCCGGATGCCACGGCTCGCCCACTCCGACCCACGATTAGGCCGGCCTCGATGACCTGTCCGGATCGAAACCACCATAGTCCCAATTAGCGGTCCTTTCGCCTTCCATCCGAGTCGTCTCCTGGATACTTCCCATTTTTTGTGTGTTGCTACAGCTTCGTCCTCGGCCCCTTTGATGGCCAGCATTCCTCCGTACGCGCCCATATGGACCTTTTGCTTCTCACCGCTAGCGCCCATCTCTTCGGTCTCACGTTGGCACACGGGCACAACCGTCGAAGTCTCCGACACCGGTGCGGAGAAAGCCTCAACTCTATCACTTGCTGACAACTTGTTCATAACTTCCGTGCAAGCTCTGATTGTGTCTGCCTCGCTCTCACTCGACATTCCGAACAATCGTGTCTGGACACACTCGTGCTCTCCCAAATCAGTGATCGTCGCCTCACCACCTAAATTAGAGGCTCAACCGGATCATCCGCCGACTGGGCCGATTTCCGACTCCTCTTCCCGGGCCTCACGCCTTGCCTTCACCTTCTCGGAGCTTACCTCCCGTCCACGTCCGTCAGCCTCATTCTGGGCCGCCTCACCAACACCTCCCATCTCCTTGGTCTTACGTTAGCTCTTGGGCCCGATCGTTGATGTCTCCTGTCACGGTGTGGAGGAACCGCTCTGTCCATCCGCACTCTCGTCCCCTTCTTCCGTCTCCTTGGTCTTATGTTCTCTCTCGGGCATAGTTGCCAAAGACTCTAGAACCGGTGTGGGGAGACTTGTTCCCCCTTGTCCTTCTTCCCCGTGGCCTTCGAGCCCGCACGTTCTTCTCCTCGTTTCTTCCAGACTTATCCGGATGCCACGGCTCGCCCACTCCGACCCACGATTAGGCCGGCCTCGATGACCTGTCCGGATCGAAACCACCATAGTCCCAATTAGCGGTCCTTTCGCCTTCCATCCGAGTCGTCTCCTGGATACTTCCCATTTTTTGTGTGTTGCTACAGCTTCGTCCTCGGCCCCTTTGATGGCCAGCATTCCTCCGTACGCGCCCATATGGACCTTTTGCTTCTCACCGCTAGCGCCCATCTCTTCGGTCTCACGTTGGCACACGGGCACAACCGTCGAAGTCTCCGACACCGGTGCGGAGAAAGCCTCAACTCTATCACTTGCTGACAACTTGTTCATAACTTCCGTGCAAGCTCTGATTGTGTCTGCCTCGCTCTCACTCGACATTCCGAACAATCGTGTCTGGACACACTCGTGCTCTCCCAAATCAGTGATCGTCGCCTCACCACCTAAATTAGAGGCTCAACCGGATCATCCGCCGACTGGGCCGATTTCCGACTCCTCTTCCCGGGCCTCACGCCTTGCCTTCACCTTCTCGGAGCTTACCTCCCGTCCACGTCCGTCAGCCTCATTCTGGGCCGCCTCACCAACACCTCCCATCTCCTTGGTCTTACGTTAGCTCTTGGGCCCGATCGTTGATGTCTCCTGTCACGGTGTGGAGGAACCGCTCTGTCCATCCGCACTCTCGTCCCCTTCTTCCGTCTCCTTGGTCTTATGTTCTCTCTCGGGCATAGTTGCCAAAGACTCTAGAACCGGTGTGGGGAGACTTGTTCCCCCTTGTCCTTCTTCCCCGTGGCCTTCGAGCCCGCACGTTCTTCTCCTCGTTTCTTCCAGACTTATCCGGATGCCACGGCTCGCCCACTCCGACCCACGATTAGGCCGGCCTCGATGACCTGTCCGGATCGAAACCACCATAGTCCCAATTAGCAGTCCTTTCGCCTTCCATCCGAGTCGTCTCCTGGATACTTCCCATTTTTTGTGTGTTGCTACAGCTTCGTCCTCGGCCCCTTTGATGGCCAGCATTCCTCCGTACGCGCCCATATGGACCTTTTGCTTCTCACCGCTAGCGCCCATCTCTTCGGTCTCACGTTGGCACACGGGCACAACCGTCGAAGTCTCCGACACCGGTGCGGAGAAAGCCTCAACTCCATCACTTGCTGACAACTTGTTCATAACTTCCGTGCAAGCTCTGATTGTGTCTGCCTCGCTCTCACTCGACATTCCGAACAATCGTGTCTGGACACACTCGTGCTCTCCCAAATCAGTGATCGTCGCCTCACCACCTGAATTAGAGGCTCAACCGGATCATCCGCCGACTGGGCCGATTTCCGACTCCTCTTCCCGGGCCTCACGCCTTGCCTTCACCTTCTCGGAGCTTACCTCCCGTCCACGTCCGTCAGCCTCATTCTGGGCCGCCTCACCAACACCTCCCATCTCCTTGGTCTTACGTTAGCTCTTGGGCCCGATCGTTGATGTCTCCTGTCACGGTGTGGAGGAACCGCTCTGTCCATCCGCACTCTCGTCCCCTTCTTCCGTCTCCTTGGTCTTATGTTCTCTCTCGGGCATAGTTGCCAAAGACTCTAGAACCGGTGTGGGGAGACTTGTTCCCCCTTGTCCTTCTTCCCCGTGGCCTTCGAGCCCGCACGTTCTTCTCCTCGTTTCTTCCAGACTTATCCGGATGCCACGGCTCGCCCACTCCGACCCACGATTAGGCCGGCCTCGATGACGTGTCCGGATCGAAACCACCATAGTCCCAATTAGCGGTCCTTTCGCCTTCCATCCGAGTCGTCTCCTGGATACTTCCCATTTTTTGTGTGTTGCTACAGCTTCGTCCTCGGCCCCTTTGATGGCCAGCATTCCTCCGTACGCGCCCATATGGACCTTTTGCTTCTCACCGCTAGCGCCCATCTCTTCGGTCTCACGTTGGCACACGGGCACAACCGTCGAAGTCTCCGACACCGGTGCGGAGAAAGCCTCAACTCTATCACTTGCTGACAACTTGTTCATAACTTCCGTGCAAGCTCTGATTGTGTCTGCCTCGCTCTCACTCGACATTCCGAACAATCGTGTCTGGACACACTCGTGCTCTCCCAAATCAGTGATCGTCGCCTCACCACCTAAATTAGAGGCTCAACCGGATCATCCGCCGACTGGGCCGATTTCCGACTCCTCTTCCCGGGCCTCACGCCTTGCCTTCACCTTCTCGGAGCTTACCTCCCGTCCACGTCCGTCAGCCTCATTCTGGGCCGCCTCACCAACACCTCCCATCTCCTTGGTCTTACGTTAGCTCTTGGGCCCGATCGTTGATGTCTCCTGTCACGGTGTGGAGGAACCGCTCTGTCCATCCGCACTCTCGTCCCCTTCTTCCGTCTCCTTGGTCTTATGTTCTCTCTCGGGCATAGTTGCCAAAGACTCTAGAACCGGTGTGGGGAGACTTGTTCCCCCTTGTCCTTCTTCCCCGTGGCCTTCGAGCCCGCACGTTCTTCTCCTCGTTTCTTCCAGACTTATCCGGATGCCACGGCTCGCCCACTCCGACCCACGATTAGGCCGGCCTCGATGACCTGTCCGGATCGAAACCACCATAGTCCCAATTAGCGGTCCTTTCGCCTTCCATCCGAGTCGTCTCCTGGATACTTCCCATTTTTTGTGTGTTGCTACAGCTTCGTCCTCGGCCCCTTTGATGGCCAGCATTCCTCCGTACGCGCCCATATGGACCTTTTGCTTCTCACCGCTAGCGCCCATCTCTTCGGTCTCACGTTGGCACACGGGCACAACCGTCGAAGTCTCCGACACCGGTGCGGAGAAAGCCTCAACTCCATCACTTGCTGACAACTTGTTCATAACTTCCGTGCAAGCTCTGATTGTGTCTGCCTCGCTCTCACTCGACATTCCGAACAATCGTGTCTGGACACACTCGTGCTCTCCCAAATCAGTGATCGTCGCCTCACCACCTCAATTAGAGGCTCAACCGGATCATCCGCCGACTGGGCCGATTTCCGACTCCTCTTCCCGGGCCTCACGCCTTGCCTTCACCTTCTCGGAGCTTACCTCCCGTCCACGTCCGTCAGCCTCATTCTGGGCCGCCTCACCAACACCTCCCATCTCCTTGGTCTTACGTTAGCTCTTGGGCCCGATCGTTGATGTCTCCTGTCACGGTGTGGAGGAACCGCTCTGTCCATCCGCACTCTCGTCCCCTTCTTCCGTCTCCTTGGTCTTATGTTCTCTCTCGGGCATAGTTGCCAAAGACTCTAGAACCGGTGTGGGGAGACTTGTTCCCCCTTGTCCTTCTTCCCCGTGGCCTTCGAGCCCGCACGTTCTTCTCCTCGTTTCTTCCAGACTTATCTGGATGCCACGGCTCGCCCACTCCGACCCACGATTAGGCCGGCCTCGATGACCTGTCCGGATCGAAACCACCATAGTCCCAATTAGCGGTCCTTTCGCCTTCCATCCGAGTCGTCTCCTGGATACTTCCCATTTTTTGTGTGTTGCTACAGCTTCGTCCTCGGCCCCTTTGATGGCCAGCATTCCTCCATACGCGCCCATATGGACCTTTTGCTTCTCACCGCTAGCGCCCATCTCTTCGGTCTCACGTTGGCACACGGGCACAACCGTCGAAGTCTCCGACACCGGTGCGGAGAAAGCCTCAACTCTATCACTTGCTGACAACTTGTTCATAACTTCCGTGCAAGCTCTGATTGTGTCTGCCTCGCTCTCACTCGACATTCCGAACAATCGTGTCTGGACACACTCGTGCTCTCCCAAATCAGTGATCGTCGCCTCACCACCTAAATTAGAGGCTCAACCGGATCATCCGCCGACTGGGCCGATTTCCGACTCCTCTTCCCGGGCCTCACGCCTTGCCTTCACCTTCTCGGAGCTTACCTCCCGTCCACGTCCGTCAGCCTCATTCTGGGCCGCCTCACCAACACCTCCCATCTCCTTGGTCTTACGTTAGCTCTTGGGCCCGATCGTTGATGTCTCCTGTCACGGTGTGGAGGAACCGCTCTGTCCATCCGCACTCTCGTCCCCTTCTTCCGTCTCCTTGGTCTTATGTTCTCTCTCGGGCATAGTTGCCAAAGACTCTAGAACCGGTGTGGGGAGACTTGTTCCCCCTTGTCCTTCTTCCCCGTGGCCTTCGAGCCCGCACGTTCTTCTCCTCGTTTCTTCCAGACTTATCCGGATGCCACGGCTCGCCCACTCCGACCCACGATTAGGCCGGCCTCGATGACCTGTCCGGATCGAAACCACCATAGTCCCAATTAGCGGTCCTTTCGCCTTCCATCCGAGTCGTCTCCTGGATACTTCCCATTTTTTGTGTGTTGCTACAGCTTCGTCCTCGGCCCCTTTGATGGCCAGCATTCCTCCGTACGCGCCCATATGGACCTTTTGCTTCTCACCGCTAGCGCCCATCTCTTCGGTCTCACGTTGGCACACGGGCACAACCGTCGAAGTCTCCGACACCGGTGCGGAGAAAGCCTCAACTCTATCACTTGCTGACAACTTGTTCATAACTTCCGTGCAAGCTCTGATTGTGTCTGCCTCGCTCTCACTCGACATTCCGAACAATCGTGTCTGGACACACTCGTGCTCTCCCAAATCAGTGATCGTCGCCTCACCACCTAAATTAGAGGCTCAACCGGATCATCCGCCGACTGGGCCGATTTCCGACTCCTCTTCCCGGGCCTCACGCCTTGCCTTCACCTTCTCGGAGCTTACCTCCCGTCCACGTCCGTCAGCCTCATTCTGGGCCGCCTCACCAACACCTCCCATCTCCTTGGTCTTACGTTAGCTCTTGGGCCCGATCGTTGATGTCTCCTGTCACGGTGTGGAGGAACCGCTCTGTCCATCCGCACTCTCGTCCCCTTCTTCCGTCTCCTTGGTCTTATGTTCTCTCTCGGGCATAGTTGCCAAAGACTCTAGAACCGGTGTGGGGAGACTTGTTCCCCCTTGTCCTTCTTCCCCGTGGCCTTCGAGCCCGCACGTTCTTCTCCTCGTTTCTTCCAGACTTATCCGGATGCCACGGCTCGCCCACTCCGACCCACGATTAGGCCGGCCTCGATGACCTGTCCGGATCGAAACCACCATAGTCCCAATTAGCAGTCCTTTCGCCTTCCATCCGAGTCGTCTCCTGGATACTTCCCATTTTTTGTGTGTTGCTACAGCTTCGTCCTCGGCCCCTTTGATGGCCAGCATTCCTCCGTACGCGCCCATATGGACCTTTTGCTTCTCACCGCTAGCGCCCATCTCTTCGGTCTCACGTTGGCACACGGGCACAACCGTCGAAGTCTCCGACACCGGTGCGGAGAAAGCCTCAACTCCATCACTTGCTGACAACTTGTTCATAACTTCCGTGCAAGCTCTGATTGTGTCTGCCTCGCTCTCACTCGACATTCCGAACAATCGTGTCTGGACACACTCGTGCTCTCCCAAATCAGTGATCGTCGCCTCACCACCTGAATTAGAGGCTCAACCGGATCATCCGCCAACTGGGCCGATTTCCGACTCCTCTTCCCGGGCCTCACGCCTTGCCTTCACCTTCTCGAAGCTTACCTCCCATCCACGTCCGTCAGCCTCATTCTGGGCCGCCTCACCAACACCTCCCATCTCCTTGGTCTTACGTTAGCTCTTGGGCCCGATCGTTGATGTCTCCTGTCACGGTGTGGAGGAACCGCTTTGTCCATCCACACTCTCGTCCCCTTCTTCCGTCTCCTTGGTCTTATGTTCTCTCTCGGGCATAGTTGCCAAAGACTCTAGAACCGGTGTTGGGAGACTCGTTCCTCCCCATCCTTCTTCCCCGTGGCCTTCGAGCCTGCGCGTTCTTCTCCTCATTTCTTCCGGACTTATCCGGATGCCACGGCTCACCCACTCCGACCCACAATTAGGCCGGCCTCGATGACCTGTCCGGCTCGAAACCACCACAACCCCGATTAGCGGTCCTTTCGCCTTCCATGCGGATCGTCTCCCGGATACTTCCCATTTTTTGTGTGTTGCTACAGCTTCTTCCTCGGCCCCTTTGATGGCCAGCATTCCTCCGTACGCGCCCATATGGACCTTTCACTTCTCGCCGCTAGCACCCATCTCTCCGGTCTCACGTTGGCACACAGGCACAACCGCCGAAGTCTCCGGCACCGGTGTGGAGAATTCCTCAACTCTATCACTCGTCGACAACTTGTTCATAGCCACCTCTTCCTCGACGTCGCCGCCTGTGGCCATCCCTTCCGTGCAACCTCTGACTGTGCTTGCCTCGCTCTCGCTCAACATTCCGGACAATCTTGTCCAGACACACTCGTGCTCTCCCAAATCAGTGATCGTCGCCTCACCATCCTTGACCTTGTCCTTGGTCATTTTTTCTCCGCAAGTCGAGATGGTGGCTCATTCCACACCCTCTCCCGTGGTATTGATGTACCACTCTCCGGCCTCCACATAGGCCTCGACCTTCTCTTATGAAGAGACGACTCGGTCTTCGTCCTCCGTCTCCTCCGACCGCGTGTTGGGCCTCTCTTCTTCGTTGATCTTGGCCTTCAGGATTTTGAATGTTTCCCTGACCAAGGCTTCGACGTCGAACACCACCGAACCATCCTATCGCATGCCCTCTTCTTGTTGTGACGGCACGCCATTGCGTGCCACTCTCTTCTGGTCACCGCACGTGGGACCGGTTTCGGCCATTGAAGTATGGGCTCTCTGCCATCTCCTTTTGACCTCTAACCAATCTTCAATGAGGCCGTTCACTCTGCCGTCGTCCTCTAGCTCAAGTCTGACAGCCATCCGCTCCGACCGATTGGTCGACTTTAAAAACAATTGGACCTTGTCCACCCCCACCAGTCGTCGACCCCGCTCCGAAAGCTGAGAAAACCGATGCTTGACTTCCCGGAACGCCTCTTCCGCACCTTGGTGGGTCTTCGTCGACGCCACCCACCCGTCGAACTCGCATCATTTTCGGTCCTTCAGCTGCTCATAACTGTACTTCTTCAATAACACTCATTCAAAGGCCTCCCACGAAACGTGAGCTTCCTGAAGCCCTATCACCTTGTCGTGTATTCATACGGCCACCACCCGACAAAAATATTCTAGCCTCAATGCCTAATCCACATCTCTCGTCGTCATCTCGGCATTGTAGGCTTCCAAGTAGAATGGGACAAAAATTGTCCCCACTTAACTAGCCGACTCATTCAACCATGCTTTCGACAGCATGTTGTGCCGCCTCTCGTCTCGCCTTCTTCCATCCAACCTCCATCAATGTCTTCGCCATCATCTCTGCAAAGTCTTCGTCTTCCAACTCCATCCTCCGTTGCCGCCCTTTCACATCGGGTTCACCAAATATGTCGCGGAAATCCGCGAGTACGTGTAGGATTCGGGCGGGACCATCGGGGTCTTGGACCAGAGAGAGAGATGGGAAGGCAAGACCTAGCTTCGCTAGCACCGTTCACACTAGTTGGGGCACCAACCGGTGCGTTTTCGGGTATGCACCGGAAAGAACCTAGTGAGAGAGAGAGATTCACGCGCACATACATTGTTCTGGACCCGGTAATGAAGGGGGGATATGGACACCACAAACAACACAACATGACATGAAACCAAATATTTGTTTATATATATGTCTTACAAGAACTTGTACATCCGACAGCGAACCGGTCAATTGCCAAACAAAATACCGTGAGTCTACGATCAAACCGCCAGTCGGAGAGCTCACGGACTCCCAAGCGCGAGTGGGGCCTTGCACCGTAACGGGCTCTCTACCCAAGATGGAGCTCCCTAAAGAAACCCAAAATCGGAGACCCCTTACAAGAGACACCTCCCTCCTTTTATAGCCCAAGGAGGGTGGTGCGTTACAATGTGGGAGAATTACTACTCACAAACTAACCCTTAGTGCACACCAGCACTACATAGTCCTCTCTTTTCCTCTATATACTTTTTGTCATATACGTGTGCACATGGTGAACTTTGCCATTTCCGCCCTTCTCACTAGAGTTTCACATGGTGGCCGCGATTCTTCACGACAATGTAGCTTCTGACAATCTCGACCTAAATGACCAAACTGATGGCACACAAAACATTGATTAGGCAAACCTTGATAATACACCTTTTACACAACCAAAGGTTTATTTATAAGCAAATTAGGTTAAGAAATAGTTGCCAGCAAACGAAAAGATCTTAGTGCGAGCAAGCAAACAGTTGGAACCCCATCCACTCTATATGTCCCATAAACCTATCCATCACATGTAGCAATGACTTTACATAATAAAGCCCCAATGTGAGGAAGAACATTCCTCCCCTCCTTCCTCAAACCAAGGAATATCATTGTAAAAATCATACTAGACTCTTGATCCTACAAATTCTTGTCTACCTTAACATTATGTGACCATTTATGAAAAGAAACCCACACACCTTCCACGCCCGCCTCCTTAATCGCTAATAGCCTGGTGATGGACTCCTCATCTGCAAATTCCACATAATAACATCCTCTAGACATGAATTGAATGTGGAGGATGTTATCCGCTTCCTCCAAGAAAGCAGCATACAAAATATGACGGAGTTCCGATCTATTAGGTCACAAACCTTGGGCTAGGGTCTTGCACTACCAAGGAAAATGCCTCCAATTGTTGTATCTCTCCCAATATGGTAACTTTATCCTGGTCCGACAACACAAGGTCAACTGTCTCATCACACAGATGAGGCAAAAGTTGGGGGGGTGCACCGAACTCCCCTGCTCGTGTTGGAAGCACCTCTCATGGTGGTCACGTTGTTCATGCCACACGCGACCTGTTTGGTAGTTGTCACTTCCTTTTGCATCTTTTCCAAGTTCACGGTACTGAAATTTGTCATGTTCTTACATATTTTACCTTTTAGAACCACCACTTCATAATAAGCCAAATTTTTCATAAGATACACTTAATCACTACACTAATTAAAAAATATGTTAGTCTCAATTAAATTGATAATCACGATATAAGAAACATCAGAGATATCTTAATTGAATAGATAATTAATAAATAAAAATTTGTTATCTCCAATAATTATGTGGAAAAGCTATATCGAGGAAAATGGCTCTTAGTGGATGTAAAGGTTGCTCTACACTTAGGGCGCCCAAATGCCTCTTTTACATTAGAGTTATTGCAGTCTTATACAAGTTGGAAACCCGAAAGTGTCCCTATCACATTACAAACCCATTGGCCATTGACCATTCGTGCATAATAAAGGGTGGTTCCCTACAAGTTATTGATGTAATTATTTTTCTTGCATACATTTAGCTTGTGACCAAATACTAAAGCATTATATGGTTTAATACAAATAAATAAATGTGACATTATTCCCCTTAATAATCCCACTCTAGTAGTGCATGCACGCGTTATCGACGTCTAAAACTAAGTTTATGATAGTGTAGGGCAATCAAGTCTCAAGATCAAGCATTACAAAAAGAAATATAATCATGAAGCTTGAATATGCACAATGTCTCCTCTTATTTTGGTCCCACACTTGGTCTATGGTACCAATTCCAATGTCTTCATGAGTCATGACACGCATCAAAAGTATCTCACAAAAGGCAGTAATAATTATCTTGTGATAAGCCTTTGAAATTTTAAGAAAATTATAATTGTGGCACAACGGAAACCACTAGTTTTGGTAATAAATGTACAATTAGATGCACCATATCAAAATGGATATGGGGTTAGAACCCAAAATGTCAAGGGTTGGCCTCCAAGAAAGCTAAGATCTTATTACGAATCAAACCAATGATGAGAAAAATAACAAGATATTAAAGAAAATAATGGATTGAGGGTGCTTAAACACACCAACCATCCCCGAGAGGAGGACATGAAAAAAACATAAAATATCATCGGTGTCCCATCCCACTAAATATTACCTTATGTTATACCTTGGTAGTTTAATAATAGATCCAAATAAGAGAGTTTGGTTTCAATGTTGTCTCAAGATGTTGTCACAAAGGGGGCCCCTAGTCCCTAAGGCTCCTGATCCACAATATATTCCCAAGTGTCATTGGTCATTATGGGTTTGTCTCAATTCATAAGATAAATTGTTTCCCAACTATCCTAACCTTAACCCATCAAAATAAGCTATATACTCCCCGTTTCCAAAACATTGCACTCTTGCAATTTGAAAAATCAAAATCTTGGGAGTTAGATTTAAGAACGTGCTCTTTCTCCCAAATGGCATCATACATTTTGATCCAACCATATAATTTTGAACTCTCGGGCTTGTTTAATTTGAGCATCAAGAATTTTTCAGGCAAATAGAGTTTAGGATAATAATCCTTATGAGTTACCAAATCTTTTATGGTTACTATGTCGACATCCGAACCCATAAGTTCTTTGAGGTGACTAACATGGAAAACAAGATGTATGCTAACACCTTCAAGAAGATCAAGACAATAGGCAGATGAACCAATATGCTTGAAAATTGTGAAAGATTTAGAACAGCATGGAGTTAATTTAGCTCAGTTACCTGCAGATAATGTTTTGGAATTAGGACATACATATAAGAAGACTTTTTTGAGAAGAGTTAAGAGCACCAGGATGACTATTATAATCAGCATAGAAAAATTCTCTCTCTTGAGCAATCTTAAATGTAAAGCGTGCAATTTGCAACATTTCTTGCATATCCCTCTTCAATTTATCTCGTTGAAAATTAACATCAAAGGGACTCACGATTGAAAACAATACACCAACATAAAAGAACTAAATGCAATTGAAGTATCTTTCTAACTTGTTATGAAAAAACTCTATAAGGGGAGGTATTGATCTCATTTTGTAAGCTTATTGGCCATATAGGCTGACAACATATCTTTAATCATTTGATTGACTCCTTCAATTTGACCATCAAATTGAGGATAAGGAAGTCATGCTCAAGGTAGTTTCCGACTTTTTAAAGAATTGAGTTCAAAAATATCTCGCAAACTTGCAATAAAATACATGCATATACTTTCTCTTTATTATTAAGAATATCTAGTAGATGCAAACGATCAATAGCTTTATGCCACTCCCCTTATTAAACTAACGTTGCAAACATTCGATTGCATAATTTTACACTTCATGGCATAGTTTAGGCCAAAGAAACATTATAAAGTTTAGAACAGGTGCTAGGTGTATTCTAGGGTGCCAACTTGAGTGTACCACGACACTATCAAGAACTTTTTTTTTTACCTCAAGGAGATCTAGATCACAAACCTTCCAACTATGGTAGAGCATCACATTATAAATGTGAAAGGTTGACATTAATGGTGTGGTATTTCTGATGGAATCAATACCAGCTTCAGATCTCATTCAATATCTTTTGAGTAAATAATCATTAAGGTATTTCCCTTGAAGTTGATGAAAAATATCATATTTTAGTTTAATGAAGCTAAGCATGTTAACCTCAAGAAAATGTCTAAGAGCATTAACAACTATGTTAATTGAATATTTGCAATAACAATGGAAAAATTAAAAGTCTTGGATTACATTTACCCATTGAGACATGGTTTGTTATGACCACAAAACGATTTCCATATAAATAATGTCTCCAAGTTTTAAGTGCATGAATGGTTGCAACAAGTTCTTTTTCTTGCACTTAATATCAACATTGAGTAGAATCAAGTTTCCTACTGTCAAAAGAAATAGGTTTTTGGTAAAGTATCTAGCATCATGCAAACGATCAATTAAATCATCAACAACATGTCTGAATGGATGCAAATTATTGATAGTCACTTTAATCAAAGATAAAATTTGACATACATTATCTATTACTTTTTCTTTACTAAGGTAGCTAACGCACCTCAAGGAGATTTATTATGACAAACATGACCCATCCTTAAGTAATCCTTGATTTGTGTTGTGATCTCATCCGCGTCAAGTTGATTAAGTTAATAAGATGGAATGTTCATATGAATAGCGATAGGTATGAGATCTATTTTGTGGTCAACATTACTAATATGTGGTCATTCATGTGGTATTTTCTTAGAAGAAAGATCTCTGAAATAAATATTTATGATTGGATTGAGTAATCTTTGTTCATGAAAATGTAATTCTTTCACATGGACATTAAAATGACAATATTGAATCACTAGATCAATCACACAACAGTGAAGTAGAGAACACGAATTTAATCAATTAAAGATATGAAAAGTTAGATTTTGAAAGAATTTTTGTATATTGAATAGTGTCACTATGTACTGCAAAAGTGATTGAATTGTTAATCTATAGACCTAAGAATAGCCTAGTATTACATCGGCATATCTCAATTTCCTCACATGGAAACGAAGCTTTTTTGCATATGAAGCTATGTAAATTAGTAATTACAAATGAACTTCACCATTCATGAATTGTAATCATCCATCTACTAAATGAACTTTATAAGTATGAACACTTATATCTATTCAAAGTCCCAACGTCGGTGCCAAGTAATCATCAATAAAATTGTGCAAGCTACCCGTATCAAAGAAGTAATGCATTGGAGATCCATTGATTTGACAAATTTCTCAGAGCAAGTCATTTGGTTCAAGTAAATGTTTGGGAAAAAAACATGGTCAATTGCTTGAATGTTGAGTTTGATTATCAATGATTTCAAGGAAGTCATTTTATGGTTGAAACTTGAAAGTTTTGCATTTTTGTTCTTGAGGCGAAGAAGTTTTGGTTTTCTGCTTGAATCGGTGACAATTGTCTTTTATGTGCCCCTCTTTTTTACAATATGCACATGAAAGGAGAATTCATGTAGCGTTTTGACCAACATAATTATGGTTAGATTTCCAACATTTCCCATTGAATAATTTGGGCTTTAGCCTATCAATTGACAAGGGTTTGGTTTGAACTGAACCGAACCGTGAAACCACAAAACCATAGCTCAATTCAGTTCAGTCTCAACAACATCTTCAAACATTTTAGGATCCTTATCCTACGCTATCCAATGATATTTCAAATTTGGGATAATATCATTGAGGAAACTAGTGATAACCCATTTTCTTCCACCATGCTTAATTTTTTAAAATTTTGTTTGTGTGTGATAAACGTAATTCTCAAAAGTCTGAAATGATTTATTAGATAGAGTTATTAGGTTTTGTGTTTCAATTTGAGAAAGTGATTGTAAAGTTAATTGTCATTTAAAGATACTGGAATCGATATACGTTGGTAGTACGTAGTACCCAGATGGTTGTTCCCCCCTCCCATTAGATGAAAGAGGGGCGTGAATGACATGAGACACATAGAGAACAAACATGTGGGCTATTGAGTGTAAGATAAATAAGTGATGTCGTCCATATGGAAGTAGGTAATGACTACCCGATAAAGGGACTAAAGTTGTGTACTGGATGACATTTTAACTAATGGAGTATATTCTTATTTGGTAAAAAAAAAGTTAATTGTCATTTTTTATTTTTTTTAAGTCAAGATTCACCGTGGTATTAATGAAAAGATGCCCAAAGGCTACAAAGTATCCATACAATATATTACAACCCTCCTACCCACATGAATCAACATGTCTAGTATTGGAAACCTCATGCATGGTCTTTTCAAGACGGGGGGCGGAAAAAGGCATCTTGGTGGAGCATATCTCCATTTTATTATGTCCCCAAAATAGGTCAAGACCTCTGCCTTTTCCAAATTTCTCGAAATTGTTGTTGCTTGCGAAACAGAACATCAAGCTCACCATGTATTGCCTCATATTGACCTCTTAGAGTATGTAGGAGCATCGACCATATCTCCTTGACTAACTCAACCACATTCAATTTGACATTCTGAAATACACACTTACATCTTGCCTTCCATAATATCCAAACTACTAAAGAAGATACAGTAGACCAAACCTTGTCTTCTTCCAAACAATGGATTGATGTAGTATAAGAGGCCTCCAACACATGTCTTCCATCAAAGAGGAGAAGAAAATCAACTCAGTCCCTTTCATAATTCTGTATTTCTTCAACCAACCTTCCCCATCTCACAAAACCCCATGTGTACACTTGTTTACCATAAATAGGATACGAAATTCTCACCCCTCTTTTCCATACTGCTCTAGCTATAAGACATATCCATAAAACATGGTGCGTTGTTTCATTGGGAAAACCACAATTGTCACATTTTAAGTTAATTGTCATTTAAAGATGTCAACCAAGTTATATTGACAACATCTTTGAAGCTTTTAGGATCTTTATCATGCCCTATCCAATGATAGTGTGAATTTGGAATGTCATTAAGGAAACAAACAATATTTATGTAAGTACAATCTCGACAATATCTTCAAAGGTTCTAGGATCCTGATCATTCACTATCCAATGATAATTCAAATTTGGGTCAATGTCAACTAAGATACATGTCAATCCTCTTCCTCAAGTCTCAATTTTTCAATTTGCCTTAGTGTATGATGAATGTAATCCTCAAGAGAGCGAAATGACTTACTATATAGATTCATTAGGTTTTGAGTTTCTTCACTTTTGAGAAGGTGGTTGTCGAAATTGTCATTGAAAGATGTCAACAAGGTTATCCCATGTATTGAGCATTTGCTTTACAGTTCGAGAATTATGCCACCAAGCGATCGCTTTCCCATCTAACTCAGAGCAATGTAGGTTATTTTAGTACTATCATGCTTAGGATGAATCTCAAGATGAGACTCCCAAAGACTTAGCCAAATGAAAATGCTTCATCTGTTTTTTCTTTCTTTCTTTTCTCTTTGAAGTGACTTTATAACAAATGAAGGTTCAACATGTTGGTCATTCTTTGTCTCGCCGTCCGTTCGCATATTAATACCACAAGCTTCGAGAATATGATAAAATTTCCAAAATTCCAAAATCTCATGTAAAGTCATATTGATGGAGTCTTGTCATTGATGGAAATAATTTCGAACAAGACAATGGATCAAGTAGGGTGTGGGGTCAACTCCTTTTGCGAAGGTCCCGCTAGCTTTTTCGTTCAAAGTTTGAACCATGAATAAACAATTGAGAATTTGGCAATTGTCAATAATTTATCTAAGGATATACATTATAAAATTGAAAATAATGAAAAAATATGTGTCTTAATAATTAACTAATGGTGAAATAAATAAGAAAACATCTCACATCAATAAGCCCATAAACATATAAGATGGTGATCAAGGTCATGTTATTGCACAACGACACGAGGTGACATAACATTCAATGTCTTCCCCTAATCTCTATCTTGTTGATGCATGGCGGCTCCCCGAGGCTCAACCATGTGTATTCACCATAAAATTATGTGTGGATTGTATTGGTGAAAATAACGTAAATTTGTATTGTTACCTAGCCTATGTTGCATATTATATGTATATGTGCGTCAATACACGTGTGACATGTAAACAACTTACATATGGATGCATGTATTTGTCTAAAGTCTCTTTGAAATATATACATAATTTTCTTTGTTATTATACACACTTTTGTTGTACGATCAATATTATATAACAATTTTGAAATATGTTGGTGGTTGACATTAGGTCTGTTATTAATGAGGTCGTGAGATTAAACACCACTTAACCAAGGGCCATGACTCAAATCAAGGCATAATCACATGTAAAACGATAACAATGTATGATTGTATGTACGCGCACAATATTTAACTTATAAGAACGTTAATAAAGATTAGTTCAAGATTGAAAATGTTGGGTTTATGATCAAATAAAAAATTAAAATCATAATCAAATCATCGATTAAGTAAAAAATCTAGTATTAAAATTGTAATGGTTGATTAATAAAATTCGTCCAAAGATATGTAACAATCAATGAAAATAATGTATATTCACATATAGATAAGATAACATTTGATAATAACGTTTATATCAAGATATTGATTAAATGTTGAGATATCAAATGTATATTAATGTTAAATTAGATTGTTGTTGAGTTATTATCATTGAATAGTTGATGGCTCAAAAGATTAAACAAAAAGGACAACCAACAACATACCTCGATCATTTATGATGATCTCTCTACGCAAGCCTTGGCTTATCGACAAACGTCTCAAGCAAATAGGAACACATCTCCACTAATTCCCAAAACACATGAATGTCTCATTAATCTTTTCATACAGAACAAAAGAGAAAGAAAGAAAGATATATTAACGTCTTCTAAGAGGTCAAAATGGCCTATAAGACCAAACAAGAGATTACATCTTAAGTGTTGTCTCGTCTTTGAGAACAACAAATTAAAATAAAATAAATATTACTCCGTAAATATAAAAGTATTTATCATGGCTCTGATATTAGACATAATTTGCAGGAACATCCAGTGGTCCTTGTGAGAGAGGCGAAAGGGTCAAAGAGTTACCCGGTGTGTGGTATCACGTCAACAAGCCATTCAAGAGGGAGACTCATAAAATTCAGAAGCTCAGTTCAATGAAGCCGCCAATTATCAGAGACAAGCAGTAGCACTTTCCCTTTGTAATTACATTGAAGCACATAATCAGCTGAAGATTACAAGGCGTTCTCTCCTAAGTGAGTGAGGGATGCACGAGCTAATTTTTTTTTTAAAGAAAAGATACTACATTAGTATTAAGAAACATCCTAAGGTTGTACATGAAATGCCTACATATAGCTAATTGCGCCCTTTTTTATCAAGGTTAAGTTCTAACTATCGACTTAAATCAATACTTTGATATAGAGTAAAACCACTCCACCTTGTCAAAAAAACACCTATAAAATATTCCTTTGTCCCATGTGGCATGAAACTCTAATCATTGTAACTCTACCTAGTGAGTATTACCCTTTATGTTATCCAAAGAACCTCCTTGATTGTACACAATCTCTAAACAAATCCTGGTAATAGTCTAAGCAGGTCTTCCCATCATATTTTGGAATACCTTCAAGCACATGTTCTTCTAACTATACCAAATCGTGGATCAAGCTAATTATGAGCATACTTATAAGAGATTAAAGAAAAGAATGGATTGAAGATGCTTATACACATTGACCATCATTGAGAGAAGGACATAAGACACAAAATACTATCAATGTCCCATGCCATTGAATATTAACTTATGTTGAAACCTTAGTAGTTGAATAACAAATCCGAATAAGAGAGCTTAGCCTCACCCAAAGGGTCTTGACAACATCTTAAGATGTCATCATAAAAGGGGGGTAGTTAGTCCCCTTTATATAACCCAAAATCTAAGTCTCCTAGACATGCACACGTGTCATAGATCCTTATGAGTTTATCCCAATTCCTACGATAACTAGTTTCCCAACTATGCTACCCTTTAATCCATCAAAACTAGCTATAGTGTTTTTCCTTAAGGTTTTGCCTATAACACACCCAACACAAATGTTAAAGTCAAAGGACACGAACAACAAGTATTGGATGCAATGCTAGTGTTAGAGATGATTGATTGAACTATTACACTCTTGATTATGGAACTAAAGAGACCAATGTTTTGGCATCTTTCTAAATGAGCCCCAACTCGGTGTCCCACCCAAAGAGGATAGATTTGACGTAGTTACAAAATATTCTACAAAGTACATGGACAACCATATGGATGGACGAGTTACCAAACTTGATCTAATTCTTTCATCTCCACATAGAAATCATTGTCGTTTTGAGGAAATCTGGGCAAAAGACTATTCTTTGAAGTGTGGGAAACCATTAGTATTGTAATGGTGTTTCAAACTAGAAGTTGCCAAAATGCTTGATTCATAATTGATGTCACTTTAACCATATTAATAAAGGTATGAAATTTGACACCATTCTCCTGACATCACTTAATGACTTTGTTTAACATTACATGTTATGCAGAAGCAAGTCCAAAAGATCCTCACTTGAGGTTCTTATTAGCATTATGCACCCGCAAGTTTCTAAAATGGAAAGATAAGGTATATAGGGAGAATGTCTTCTAACGACCTTTTTCTAAATTTTTCTGAAATGCTTTCAAAAGCGACATGTGTAGCTATATTTGAAATGTTTGGAAACACTCCATTTTTGCATATAAGTCTAGGGCTCAAGAACTTAAACCATTATATTGTATATAGCCTAGCATAAGGCAACTCCATGCATATGTACATCAAGATGATTGAATCTACATGTGTTTTGGTTTGAAATGGTAGAAAAGAACATGATGTGCATCAGTGAAGCTACCCCATTCTACAAAACTTTGTACTTTATATTGTTTCCTATGATTGTATGTGTTTCAATGACATAATTACATACCTAGGTAATGTCAAATTCTTGCGGCGCTACAAATCTTACTTCACTCCATGTCTGCAAGATATGAATGAGAATGTATATTGATGGAACGATTGTCCATTTGTACTAACATTGAAGAAAATTTGAAGGAGATAAATGAAGCTTTGTTCTTAGCATTGAGTGTCAATGAAAACACAACATGTTGAATTCACCAACTAGCCCAAGGTCAAGGAAATAAGTATGTGGGTCACTTTGACACTATATAGGTGGAAAAATCCACAAAGAAACTTGGGTCCCAATCACCCGATGTTTGATACAAAAATAAAAGAAAACAAAACTTTTTGGTGAAGTGACCCATTATGTGTTTGGGCAAAAGCCGTAAGATTGAACGGATCGAATGCCACATTGCACATTAAGGTTTGCTTAACAATAATGGTACATGCGTCATGGATATTATATATATTATATATCTATCTCCCTATTATAAAGTTAGGTACGTAGTATGCATACATATTATTCCATAAAGGTATTTGCATAGTGGACAACACCTAGTACTCAATCCATTTGTTCTATAGTGTGTTCAACCAAAAGTCATAAGATTGAACACCATCTGCCGCACTAAATCATCGTTTGCTTGACCATAATGGTACGTGGATGTATGTGTATATACATTAAAAAATGTAGCACGCACTATTTGTATGCTTGCATGCAACACACATATTTTAGTTATATCTTCCCCCATAGAGAAAGTTTTGGCACTAGCATTCCCATCCTATATTCTAGTGTTCTAGAATATGTTTACGCATCAAGACAAAAATCGAAGCAGATGTTTTTAATGTTTACAGCAAATGCAAATGGCCAAACAACGAAACAATGTGTAATTTAAATGTCTACAAAAAAATGCAGAACGGGTGCTTACAAAATATTCATTTGATATTTTTAAGTTCAAGACAAGGATTCACACATGGTTCGTTAACAACGCCAAGAGATACTACTCTCGAATCGAAGAGCTGATTCTGAGCTTACGAAGAGGTCTGGTGCGGTTATTCGTACACGTCGGGCCCAAGCATAAGATTGTGAGCCTTCCTAGAGGGATAAAGGGCAGGCATGCATAGGGGGATCAGATCGATGAGCCAACATCCTGGGGAGCAGGGGCGGCCAGGGTCCAAGGCTAAGAAGAACAAGAACCAAAGGTACAGACTTGTAGAGAGTTTTGTACGACTGGGCTATAAACTATTTTGGCAAGCGAGCTGCCATTCAGGGCATAAGTTGTATACATAATGGCAGGGGCTAACTAACTGTAGCTATCTATCTGGGCGCCGAAAGGGCTCTTCTCTGCCGCCCATTGCGCCCGAGCTTGTTAGCGGTTTTATGTGTGTTTACGGAAGAAGAAGAAGAAGAAGCTTCGATGAAGCCATCGTGACGGGTTCGATACTCCCTGGGGATTTCTATATGTACATACATTTTTCCTAATTATAATAAATTCATAGAAGAAGAAGAAGAAGAAGAAAAGGAAGAACTAAAAAAGGAAGAAGAAGAAGAAGGAAGGAAAGAAAGAAAACATAAAAGAAAAGGGGGAATCATATCCAAGAGTTAGTGATGAGTCAAAAAAGCTGAGGCTATGGAGCTTCTCCCCTTCTAAACCCTAATTCTCTCCATTCTCTGCTGCTTTACTCAGAAAAAGGAGAAGAACCCAGTGACCCTTTCATTCACTGGCGACAGCTAAAGTATCCAGCAAGAAGGGGGGGGGAAACTCACAGGGGAAACCCGGAAATCCCGCCATATCTATGGCAATGATGCCCTGTTCCCCTCTGAGAAGTCCCTCATTTTTCTTCATATGAAAAGGGTTTTGAGGAGGTATCCGTATTCCAGATGGAGTGATGTTGCAGAGAAAAATAGCCCGGATGCTCTAAGAAACCCTAGCTATGGCAGAAGACATTTTCCAAAGGAGAATTGATCCCTATTCTTCGTCTTCGTCTTCATCTTCACCTTCATCTTCGTCATTGCCTTCACAAATTCGTTGTTTACCGGAGGCAGTACTGGGTCACATATTTGGATTCATCGAAGAAGCATGTGATAGAAGCTCTATCTCCCTGGTATGCAAAGAGTGGTATTCGGTCGACAGGAAAACCAGAAAATCCGTCACCATTGCATCTTGTTACTCAATAAAACCCAGCCGCCTCACAAACCGATTTGAGTCTCTCGCGGCCGTCAAGATCAAAGGCAAACCAAGGGCTACAATGTTCCGTCTTTGTCCAGACGATTGGGGTGGTCATGCTGAACCATGGATCTCTGAGATCTCCAAACATTGCTCATCCATCGTGTCTGTCCACCTTCGTCGGATGATCGTCACTGACAAAGATCTCACATCTCTTTCAGCACGACCTGGCAACCTACTCCAAGTTCTTAAGCTTGAGAAATGCAGTGGATTTTCGACCCGCGGCCTTGAAGCCATTGCGAGGTCTTGCGGGTAAGCTTCTCTTTCTACGTCTCGTGTTTCAGTTTGAAAATTCAGAAGCACTATGCTATTCTTTTGGAAAATCGGAGCTTTGTGGTCATTGAATTGGGTGTAAGTGTTGGACTCACAGTTCATTTTGATGGGCCAAAATTATGTTCGTAATATGGGTCTCATAGTTAATTCTGGCCTTGTTTGTAACTTTTGTTGAAAATGTCACTTTGGCATGTAAAAAGATGCTTGTAACTTTGGTCTTATTAGTCAATTATATCTTTGGTCTTATAGATAATTTTGGTTCATAACTTTGACCTCATAGATCATTCAGGAGAAACATGTTGATGGCTGTCACTTTGCTCTCGTACGACAATTTTCTTTCATCTCTGGTCTCATAGGTCAATTTGAGGCTGCAAGATGGCGATTGTAACTTTGTTCTCTATCTCATTTTAGACCAAAAGATGGGTGGGTGTAACCTTAGCCTCATAGCTCATTTTGGTCATTTGCATGCCTTAACATCACTTTTTCTTTCAGTTCAATTCAGTCTCACAGATATGTCATGCACATACTCACAGAGGCATATCTCATTTTGGTCTTTTGTAAGCCATCATATTATATTTCATTTCATTTGTATCTGTCTCACGCATGCTTAGTGCACCTAACTTAGCAAACAAGAAATGGGGGAGTGAGTAGTTCGTGTGAATCACTTCTTATGAAAGATGAGTAATGTGAATCCATACGAGAGAAGGCATGAATACTCATTGAAGAAAAAAAACCAACCGTAAAAGGAGGGTGAAGGATCTCATGGTTATATGGGCGATATCTAATACATGTATGATGAGGTATCCAAAACCCTCATGACTAGTATTGGGTACCAGAACAAGTTTTGAGCATAAATAGTGAGATTGCAGTTAAAAGCTTCCTGCTTAGCATTTCCCAATATATTAGAAAGCTTCCATGTCTTCGTAAAGAACCAAAAGGGACATGGTCATTCATGTGGTCAAAGTCTGGTTCCTGAACTTCTAGTCTCTCTCTCTGTGCTATGTATGTATGTGTGTGTGAGTATGTGTATGTTAATATACATGCATGCATACAAACATACACATACTCACATACTCACACACACATACATACATCCATACATATATGTAGGGATATTATACATGGACATAACATGATAAAAACTAAGAGCTTCTTTCTACGAAAAGAGAAGATAAAATCAATGAATTGTATGTGAACTATGATAAGATGTCCATGAAATTTGCAATGTGAGCTCTTTGATGAGCCCTTTTTTTCCAGATCATTGAAGGTCCTTTTTCTAGAGGAGAGCGTTATTCAGAATGAGGGCAATGCATGGCTGCGTGAGCTTTCTCTCCACAATACATCCTTAGAAGTCTTAAATATCACAGGAACAGGCCTGGAAAATGTTGACATTGCCAATCTATCAAAAATAGCAACAAATTGCAAATCCTTGATTTCGTTGAAACTAAATGAACTGGAAGTAGAAGAGCTAAGTGAAGTTCTCAATAAAACTACAACGCTTAAAGAGCTTGGTGGAATTTGTGTGGGTAACTTTAATCCTGCTGATCAGCCCATGACAAGTTTTAAATTGCCAGCTGGCATTACGTCACTGGTTGGCCTCTACTATTTTGGCGTTAACGAAGGTGATGAATATGTGAACTCACTCATTCGACCCATTGCACCAGGTTTAAGGAAGTTAGATCTTCAATATTCATGTCTTAGCATAGATGGCCATTGCCAGCTCTTGGAACATTGTGCAAACCTTGAAGCTTTAGAGGTAAAAACAAACTTTTTCATTGCACATCATCAAATTTTCGGTTAGGGAAAACACCAAAGTACCCCAAATTTTTGGGATATTTACAAGAATACCCCTAAGTTTTCAAAAGTTACCAGAATACCCCCGTTGTCGCAGTAAATTTTAGCCTGCAGAGGGATATTCTGCCTATTGTTCCTGAAAACTTAGGGGTATTGAGGTAAAGATCGAAAAACACATTAGGGGTATTTTATTGTTTTACCGTCTCATTAATATGACTTCTTAATGTATGATTTGATCAATGTTTATCTTTATTTATTCAGTATGCAAACCAACATTATCTTACAGGTTTTCAACGCCATTGGTGACGAGGGTCTCGAGGTTATAGCAAAAAATTGTAAGAACTTACGTTGGCTCCGTGTGGAGCGTGGTGATAGAGATGTTCAACAAGGTTTCATAACTCAAAGGGGGCTCATATCCATTGCTCTTAATTGTCACCGACTGAAGTACATAGCAGCATATATAACTGACATAAACAATGCCGCCCTCACAACAATTGCAAACAACTGTCAGCAGTTGAAAGATTTCCGCTTGGTGCTTCTAGATGAAGACAACGATGTGTCTGAATATCCTCTTGATGAGGGGGTTAAGGCGTTGATGGAAAGATGTGTAGATCTGAATCGTCTTGGTCTTTATCTAAGACCAGGGTTCTTAACTGACAAAGGGATGGAAGATATTGGTATCTATGGTAAAAACCTCAGCTGGGTTCTTTTTGGTTTGCTTGGAGAAACTGATAATGGCCTAAAGCTTTTCGCAAATGGATGCCCCAACCTTAGGAGGCTTGAAATACGGGATTGTGTGTTTACTGAGGCTGCAATTACAGAGTCTATTTTGAAGATGAAGAATCTGAAATATGTCTGGATCCAAGGCTACAAAGCAACTGGAAATGGGCATGATTTGTTGCCTTTAACACGTGATTTCTGGAATGTAGAATTATTACAAGATCCTGATGCAATGGGAGAAGAGTCTGATGCTCCACCACAATTCCTAGCATATCGCTGCCTTACCGGAAAAAGGACCAACGTGTCAAGCTCTGTGACATGTCTTGGCTAAGTCTTTAGGCAATCATATCACAGTATCCTTCATGTTTTTAGAAGCCAACCAGCATTATGACACAGAATTTGGCAGCCTTAATTGGTGTTAACAATGTATAACTACCTGTAATTGCAGTCTGTAGTCAACCTCACCTCGAAAATTATGAGCCTGGTGAAAGTACCCTATGCGATAGTCCAAGTATGTTAGATAGATGTCAAGCTCTAGGCAGAATTGTAAACTTTATTTATCCACCTTATTTTTCCAAATTTCTCTCATCAAGCCTTGTCATAAGGCAGAGTTGTAACATTAGTATTAACAGCTCATTTTTCTAAGTATTTCCCTATTTGAAAATTATCATGAACATTGGTTCACCTTTATATGGTGCTCTTATATATTTAATGTCAGCCTTTCAAAACGTGTCTCGGCTATAAAGCTGTACAGGTTCTACCTATGGTCCACAATTTAGGATTGACTAACCCACGTCCAACTGCAGTTTACAAGTACAACAACAGGTGAGATCCCTCCAAGTAGGAATTATAAATCTAGGCATGTGCCTCAAAAGGAAGGTTATGGGCAATGTATAGAAAGAAACAAGTTTATAACATTGAGGTGGATAAGTTGCCATAATAAATAGCCTCTGTTGAAACAAATAGTTGAAATCTGTGAAGTTCTATGATAAATAGCCTATCGATGCCACATGGATCCTGGCATGACTAATATAATTTCTATCATTAATGCCCTGTAGGGTGTTCATATGATTCGGTTACAAACAAACACCATTACATGCTTATTTGCATTGTGTTCATCCAGTCTCAGACTTGGGGTCCTTCGTAAATGTCTTATCTATAGAATTAAAAGATGATATTATGTATGCTTCACTCTACATTAATGACTGAAAATTTCTATCACTAATGCCCAATGTTGTACTCTTATATGATTTGGTGGCTAGCAAACACTGTCTTTGCACACATTTGGACTGTGTTGATCCTATCTCAGACTTGGGAGTCCTTTGCAATGTCATATCCATATGGTCAAGAGATGTTATGTAAGATTCATTTTACATTAATGGTTTCAATGTTTTCACCTCCAAAGAGAACAGAAAGATGGTATTGCTCAATTAATATCCCAGCATCTACTTTAATAATTGATGTAGATTTGCCAAAATTCTCAGTGTGATGCAATAAATTTGTTTGTATTAAAAAAGAACAATTTTCTTCAATAATTTGCCCACCATCTATTTTAGAGATGGATATGGATATTCCAAATTCTTAACGTTCACATCTGATTACAATTAACCATATGGTCATGTTAAAAGAATCTTTCAATTATGCTCAAAGCGACATTGATAGGAGGGCATGTTAGATGGAACAATACAATGACGCAGCACTTGCTCCTGAGTCCTGATCGATGCATTTCTACTTTCACATCAACTAATAATTTGGAACTTCTACCATGCTTGTTCAGATACTCACAACCTTACATGAGGTTGGATTACTGAGACTTTGGTCCTTTACGGAAGCTTGAGACTCTGTCCTGAGCTTTCCGTCTTTCCCATAAATGTTTACGATTATTCATTCTGGTGGTAGGGATGTATTGTTTTCTTTGGAGGCCTAAGACAGCCTGCATGTTCCTTTGTGCTCTTACTTCAAGTTTTTCATCTAATATGAACCTAAGTTTTCTATATGTGAGTTCATCAGGTAGTTGATTCTCCATGCACATCTCTTCATGGTATTTGAATGCAGTTGAGAAGTCACGTACGCGAAAAAGAGAGTATATGAGTGTCGTGTAGGTAAAGGAATCAGGATGGAGACCTTTCTCTCGCATCTCTTTCAAAACTTCAGGTAATTTTGAATGTCGAAAACCTCGAGCATATGCATTGATGAGCATATTGTAAGTCTTCCTATCTGGCTTATAACCAATTTTATTGAACTCATACATCACATCCCTTGCTTCAGCATAACATCCTTGTTTTGCAAAGGCATCCATTAGCACATTAAACGTAACCCGTGTGCCAATACACTTATGGTGTCGCATCTCTTTCCAGATACGCTTTACATTGTCCACATCGCCCGCTTGCCTATATCCATGTAACAAAGAAGTATATATCTCTACAGTGGGAATAAACCCTTCCCGGAGCATATTTTGGAATGTATATTCTGCTTTCTTATGCCACCCACTCTCAGCGAAGGCATGGATAAGAGCCGAATATGATACTATATTCGGAGAGACTCCATTCTTTTTCATTCGTAAAAAAGTGGCTGATGCTTTTTCACTGAGGGCACGCCTTCCATAAGCAGTCATCAATGTTGTATATGACTGCACAGTCGGCTTAAGACCTTTCTCAAACATCTCTTCCAGTATAGCTTCTGCAGTTTCAAATTGTCCTTGGTTTGCATAGGCAGCAATCAAGGAATTGTACGTAACCACCGACATTTGGACCCCTTTTGCTTTCATTTCTGAAATCAGTCCTTCAGCCTCCTCCAGCATGAATGCTTTTCCGAATGAATCTATCATTATGTTATATATGGTAACGTTCGGGATCAAATTCCTCCTTTCCATTTCTGCCATCAACTTGAGGCCTTCTTCTAACATCCCCCTTTGACAAAATGCTTTAATAAGTACCCCAAATACCTCATGCCCAGCAAAAACATTCTGTTCTTCCATGTCACAAAAGATCCTCCAGATAGTTTCTACATCAAGACCTCTCTGATGAGCCAAATTTATCAAAATACAGGAAGTGACGCTATCCGGTTCAATTTGTTTTTTGGACATCTCTCGAAAAACCTCCTCAGCGTCATCAAACCTGTAATTTATATTTGATGAGCCAAACTTAAGCTGACACTAAATAGGATAAAATATAGTGACTAAAGATGAAATACCTTCGATGTTTTGAAAGGGCAGACAACAAAGCATTGAAGACTTGCACAGAGAGCAACTCATTGCAATCTTTTAAATTTTCAAACAGCACAATAGCTCTATCCACCATATTTGCTTCCCCTAACATTGTGAAAATTGTGCATAAACTTCTAGGATCAAGCAAGCTGGGTGTGTGAAGTCGCATCCACTCAAAACAAGAGAGGGCAGGCCAATAAAGGCCCTCCTTCATAAGCCTATAAAGTATGGCATTTCCACAAATCACATCTATTCGGCCATAGAAGTCATCTAATTTTTCTTGCAATGTCACATTTTTTGGCAGACCTTTAGCAATGCCGAGAACATTGTTTATAGTTTCACCATATGATTCTTCAGAAAGAGTTGGAGCTTTAGCATTGCTTTCTTCTTCATACTGCCAAAGTTTTTCCCATGAACGAGATACCCCATGTCTATTCAGATGTGTTCTTCTGTTAATGACATTGTTCCGACTAAATGTATTGTTTGTACAAGCCCTCCCAACGCTACTTGCTTCCCTGAGTTCATCAGACGCTGCTTTGAGCATGTTTGTGGATGGCCAACCTGAAGTGGAAGGAAAGTTCTCCATGATGAGGATATCAGCATTTTCTTCTTCTAATTTGGCAAGGTCTAATACAGAAGTGTAGAGTTGAGTATGATCTCTGCCCTCATTTGGTGTGAATCCAATGTGATTAGCAGAAGTTTCACTCTCTTCAATACCCAAATTAGTATCGCTTGAATTTCCATTCAGTGTGAAACTGTGGTTAGTAGCACACTTCCCTTCTTGGATGCCTGAATTAGTATCTCTCAAATCTAATTCCTGTTCGAAACTCAAGAGAGCATCATCTTGTGCAGTAACCAATCCAGACTCATACTTGTCCTCTCTAAAAAGCCTCATTCTGTAATGACCTGAATCCTCCCCTGCATCATAACACTCATATATAGTCATTTATTTTCAAGTAACATTTTGAGGGCCTATTTCTAAGCAAAAGGCATTAAGATGATCGTCTTTCCTTACACAACATGAGACGTCCCTTGCATTAAAAAAATTCATTTCTATCTTTTTTATAGCAATGGAAGCATCAGTTTAAGGATCAAACACCATGTAAAATGCATTAACATGAACCATATTCCAGTATATGGCATGAGACTTGCTCTGCATCAGAGAACTCATTTGTGCTCATCTTTCCAGGAATGCAGGAATCAATTTTAGGACGCTTTTCCATGTAAAATGCATCCATATGAATATATTCTGCCATATGATATGAGACGACCGGTGCACCCAAACATCCATTTCCAGTCATATCTGCTTCACTAAAAGTGTCATTTTTAATGACCAATCTTTATGTGAAAGTGCATAGATATGACAAAGTTCTATTGTGGATCAAAACATTCATTCCTATTCATCTTACCCTTACTGGAATTCCCACCCGAGTCCTGACCCATTTCCAAGAAAACAATGCATAGATATGAACATATTCTACGATATGCGTAACACCAGCACTCGTTCTAGTCATCTTAAATGCAAAGATATGCAAATTTCCTCCGCTGTCTAAATTCTTCCACGAATATGATTTTAAACCAGAAATTTTGACATACCATTCGGAAAGAGAGGAATTGGGTGACCTGATTCATGTTTCAATGTAGGGGTTAAAGGCAGATTATCCTTCTTGATGTGGGTTTTAGAGGGATTTGCTTGAGCTTTCTCCAGTATGTGAAGGAACAGAGTATTTTGAGACTGCCGCTGAAGAAGAGATGTATGAGGCTGAAGGTCATCTGGAAGAACACTGCAGAGAGGAGAATGAAGAAAATCCATAATCCTCATCTTCCTTCTCCTTCTCCTTCTCCTTCTTGCTTTCTTCCTTATGTGAAGATGTACTCAGAGTAAGAGTCAAATTTCAATACACACAACACACTAAGATAGGAATATGTTATATATGTATATGTATGTGTATGTGTATGTGTATATGGATATGTGTATGTGTATGTGTATATGTGTATGTGTATGTATGTGTATATGTGTATGTGTATGTGTATGTGTATGTGCATGTGTGTACATATATGTATACAGTATGTCTATGTCTATGTCTATGTCTACACTAAGATAGGAATATGTTATATATGTATGTGTATGAGTATGTGTACGTGTATGTGTATGTGTATGTGTATGTGCATGTGCATGTGCATGTGCATGTGTGTATATGTATACAGTATGTCTATGTCTATGTCTATGTCTACACTAAGATAGGAATATGTTATATATGTATGTGTATGTGTATGTGTATGTGTATGTGTATGTGTGTATATGTATACAGTATGTGTATGTGTATGTGTATGTGTATGTGTATGTGTATGTGTATGTGTGTTTTGGTTCTATCTATCTATATCTATCTTTATCACGCTAGAAATAGAGAGAGACACAAAACGACCACACCAGATGTGTCACATGTGCTTTTTGGCCGCCCATCAACAAACAACGACAACGACAACGACAAGAGGACGCCTATATAAGAAAAGTGACTAAGAGAGTGCATACAAGTACGACAAACAGAACAAACACATACATTGCCTTTGATTCTTGTCACCTAAAACTTATCATAGATAGACATTATATATATATATATATATATATATATAGATATAGACCCAAACCCACACCATCTTCTTATCATGAAGAAGAAGATGATGATGCCAGTCCGGCAAGATCCCACCGCCATGATCGCGCTCGCCTTCACGCTCGCGCTCGCCGTATTGAAATCATCAGCATTGACCCCACCTCCTCCTCCTCCGATGGCCCCTGACTCCCCTCCGGGCCTCCTCCTAGCTTCGGGCGCCCCGAGGCCTTTGTTTTGCGGCTCCTCCGACTTCACCACCATGTTCGCGCTCGGCGACTCCACCACCGACACCGGAAACGCCATCCATAGCCCCCAGCGCGCCGTCTTCCAGCTGGCGGCCCAACCGCCCTACGGCTCCTCCTACTTCGCCCGCCCCACGGGCCGCTTCAGCGATGGCCGCATGATGGTGGACATCGTGACCCAAGCGCTCCACCGAGACTTGTTACCCCCGCATCTGGGCCTCTCCTCCAACCTCTCCCACGGAAGCCAGAACTTCGCGGTGGCCGGCGCCACCGCGCTGCCCGCCCCGGACCTCGCCCGGCTTGCCTCCGGCGCCGCCTCCGTCACCCCCTTCTCATTGGGCGTCCAGGTCTCATCGCTCCTCGGGGTAGACTTCGACGGCGACGCATTGGTCTTCGTGGGCGAGATCGGCGGCAACGACTACAATTACGCCTTCGCCAAGCGCCTCCAGCCCCCCCAAGTCATGGCCCTCGTCCCACACGTCGTCGCGGAGGTGGAGCGGCAGCTCAATCGCCTCCTATCATCCCAGCCGCGAGTGAAGAAGATGATCATCTTGGGCCAATTCCCCTTGGGTTGCATCTCTCTCTACCTCGGCCAGGCCGCCGCGAACAACACCACCAACAACAACATGACATTCCCTCTCGATAGCCACGGATGCATCGCGCCCATCAGCGCCGTGACCGACCTCCACGACAAGCTCCTCAAGCTCTCCGTGGCGGAGCTCCGCCGGAAGCACCCCCACGTAGAGATCGTGTTCTTCGACCTCGGGCCCGCGTATCTCGACGTGCTAGACCACGCCGCGGGCTTTGGGTTCTTGGAGACGGCGATGCCGTGCTACCTATCCGAGACACTCTTGCGGTTGTTACCGGGCATTGTTGGCCCAATGAGCAGCAGCGATGGTAGTTCCATGGCGGCTACTGTGACCGGTGGAGGCGGCAAAGTTTGTGCGCATCCGGCCAATTACTTTAGTTGGGACGGTATCCACCTAACCGACGCGATGCACCGAGCCCTCGTGTCTCGCTTCCTCTACACGAGCCCTAGCGGCGGGTCGTATGCCGAGCCTCACCCCAACTTTCTTACACCTTGTGTTTAGACCGGACGCGTGTGCCGTGCCCCTGTCGTGGGGCCACGGTAATGCCACTACTGCCCACACCCTTGTCCATAGATAAATACACATAGTCCATATTATAAATAAGTGTTTGTAAACCTATATATATATATATATATATAGAGAGAGAGAGAGAGAGAGTAGACAAATTAGATTCAGATATTATAGAGCATTTGGCTTCATCTTATTCGATGGGATGCGATGTCCCACGTGTTTGTTATTTTCACATTCATATGTCGGAGCTCCAGGTGCCGATATTTTAAGCATGTATGTTGTTTGTCTTTGTAATATAATACAATGGTCTTGTAAGTAATACCATGCCTTGTCACATATGTACTACTGGTAATTGTTAGCATTGTACTTTGCAAGGATTGGATAATCAAGTATGTCTAAAAACAAACAAAGCTTAGATGATTTTGATGAGTTCTGAGCATCTATGAGGTCAACTCTTATGAGAGGTACATATACCATCACAAGTTAACATATGTTCTTTCCCATGCCCAAAAAGATAGTTTGATTGCTAATCATGGTTGTCCAACATTGGATGTTTGGATTGTGTGATCCAATGTTCTTTTACTGTTCAGTATTCAGTTTTAGTGTGTCATAAAAGGCCTTGTGAGTTTGTTCACATGAACACGACCATAACAATAGTGACATGGAACATTACATGATGTTTTTTATATTCCTTCTTAATGAGGTGCGGGTGTGGGGTGTAGTAGGGGTGTGAAGGTTGCGTGAGATTCAAACCTAACTTATAGGTCATCGAGTTTGATTAAGTGCCCCCCCCCCCCCCATTGTAACCCCATATGGATTAATATGATCTCTGTCTTTGCTCTTAACTCTTCACCATCGCCATCTTTACTTCTTTATCAACTCATAATCACACAAAGAGGAGCATATACTTCCAAGGTATTCACAAACAATGTATGTGCATATAAGCCAGAGCTCTCATCCACAAGTTGGCGAGCCACATGTGGCATGAACTGGACTAGAGAAAGATCAAAAGTCAATGGAATGGGATTGGCCTCCTCATATGCCCTATGACTCTGTTAAGCGAGCAAGCTCAACTAGAGCCGGATTGGACGAAGATTGATCGGCTAGGCCGGATCCACGGGGAGTCGGTTGGCCGTTAAGGTCTATATTTCTATTTTAGTAAAAACACGAATATTATAAGTTGTTAGTCTCAGGTTCCGTTAATGAGCATTCAAGTATTTATCAGTACTTGTGTCAGCCCACTCATTAGGACATGTATATAAAGTGCTCTCTGAGCACATTCGTTTGTACTGAGCATTTTGAATTAGTTTGGAGAAAACAAACTATTTGAACTTGGAATTTCGGAAACAACAATAGCCCATTATTGATGTAAGTTCGTCGGCTAAAACACGAATGCTGAAATGATATCTGTGTAACAATGTTGGCAAAATCTCAAAAGAACATTGAGGTATACGTATTGACATCTCGTAAATGAGAGCACGTCGAAGGGAAATATGTTGTATACAAATTATCATTGTTTACGTAGTTATTTTGCTCATTAGTTAGCACATTCAATGCACTCGAATGATATAACAAACAAAGAGCAGAATTTATCATTGTAAATTCTCAAATATGTCATCTCATTCTCATTTATGTTAAGACTCTTTCCATTCTTTTTCATTGAATGACGATTTTTTTAAGGCACTGCTCTACTATTCCTCTCATTTCTATTGTAATGGTTGTGAGTGCATGTGCTAAAAGGCCGATAAAAAGAGAAAATATGGTAGAAAAGGTCACAAAAGGATTATTCTTTATCTTTCATTGATCAAATAGTCCCACTTCTAATCCATCTCTTCTCTATCTCCTTTTTCCGACCGTACACGTTGGGTAAGAAATATACATCCATTCCCCTTAACGTAGAATACCCCTCTATTTTCCAAGTTCCAAAACATACTTGTCATTTTTCAAAATTCTCTTCAAATAATAGTTCTCTCCCTCAACACATTTTCCCCTCCTCTAGAAAACATTGGTGATAAACGAAAGAGAATGAGAAATTTGTCATTGGACATGCAATGTAGAGATATTGTAGAGAGTACTTTGAGAATTCCAAAAAATGAGTACTTTGGGAGGCGTAAATTTTGTAGAGAAAATGGTGGGTTAACTCATAATTGGATGTGTTAGGCATTGTGTGAGCAGCCCTTGCATATTTGGCATAACAAAGATTGTCTAATATTATGTTGAGGCACAACCTTGACAAATAACACACACACACACACACACAAATAAAAAAAACAGTATACTTGCAATGTGCTCATTAAAAATGTGCACACGCATGCACACACGAGGGAAGCTTGAGTTTGGTGAGTTGGTTGGCAACATGTAGTATGATAAGATCGGTTTGTATTGGTGTCGTGAAATCCTTCTTGGTAAAGTGAGTGGATGGACAAGAGGGATTAATCAATGCAATCGATGACTCGTCCTAGGGTTCATCATGTAGGGTTTGGGAATGAGGATTATGATATGAGGTTTGGAGTCTGGGATTTAGGCCTTTGCGATTACGTTTAGGGCTTTCAAGACATAAGGCATATTTCTCAATCCATTATTTTGCATACAATCTTTATCTGATTTGAGACGAGATGCGAAGATGGAGACAACAAATTACGTACAAGGAAATGGACGGTAAGTTATCTATCGGACGAGTTTTAGAGTTGGATCCAAAAGGATCCTTGATGGCAACCCATGTGTGTGGTACACACACAAACTCTGACTTCAATGAATCAAATTGTACTAGACACCACCAAGGATGCAAGTGATGGTTATCTACATAACAATATATATGGTACATGTGGAATGCAAAAACGCATATATGTGTGTGTGTGTGTTTTGATTCTATCTAGCTATCTATCTATCTACATCTATTTTGTGTTTCGATTCTATCTATCTTATCACCCTAGAAATAGAGAGAGAGACACACACAAAACGACCACACCAGATTTGTCGCATGCGCTTTTTGGCCGCCCCTCCAAACCCCCCAAAAACAACAAGAAGAGGACACGTATATAGGAAGAGTGAATAAGAGAGTGCGTACAAGTACGACAAATACACACACAACAAACACATACATTCTCTTGGATTCTTTTCACTTGAGATTTATCATAGATAGATATTATATAGACCCAAACCCACCATCTTCTTATAATGAAGAAGATGATGGTGTCCTTCCGGCAAGCCATCGTCGTCACCCGCACTCGCCCTCGCCCTTGCCCTATTGAAATCATCGGCATTGACCCCACCTCCTCCGGTGGTGCTGGCCCCCGACTCACTGGGCTTCCTGGCTTCGAGCACCCCCGAATGCCTTTGTTTTGCCACTCCGACTTCAGCACAATTTTCGCGCTTGGAGACTCCACCACCGACACTGGCAACACCATCCATAGCCCCTGTGCGGCTTCTCCTACTTCGACCGCCCCACCGGCCACTTCAGCGATGGCCGCGTTATACTTGAACCTCTCGGCCCTTGCGCTCCACTGAGATGATGATGACGTGCTACCTATCGGAGACACTCTTGCGGTTGTTACCGGGCATTGTTGGCCCAATGAGCAGTGGTGGAAGTTCCATGGCGGCCACTATGACCAGTGGAGGCGGCAAAGATTGTGCGCATCGAGCCAATTACTTTAGTTGGGACGGTATCCACATCCTTGTCCATAGACAAAAACACATAGTCCATATTATAAATAAGTGTTTGTATATCTATGTATAGAGAGTAGACAAAGTAGATTCAGATATTATTCAACATTCGATTTTATCTTATTCGATCGGATGCGAAGCCCCACGTGTCTGTTATTTTCACATTCGGATGTCGGAGCTCTGGGTGCCGATATCTTATGCATGTATGTTGTTTGTCTTTGTAATATAATACAATCGTCTCGTTAATACAATGCCTTATCACATATGTACTAATGGTAATTGTTAGCATTATACTTTGCAAGGATTGCATAATCGGGTCTGTCTGTCTAAAAACAAACAAAGCGTAGATGCTTTTGATGAGTTCTTAGCATGTATGAGATCAACTCTTATGAGAGGTATATATATCATGACAAGTTAACATATGTTCTTTCCCATGCACAAATATTGTGTTGTGTAAAGGCGTCCCTCCTTGCGGGGGAGTCGGTCGAAAAGTCGACTTGAGTGTCGACTGGTCGAAATCGGCCGAAAAGCCGAAAAGAGTCGAATTACTGAAATCGGCCGAAAAACCGAATTACCGAATTTGGTCGAAATTCGGAAAGTAAAAGAATAGTCAGTTGCGAAGAACCGAATCGGCCCCACGTGTCTGTTATTTTCACATTCGGATGTCGGAGCTCTGGGTGCCGATATCTTATGCATGTATGTTGTTTGTCTTTGTAATATAATACAATCGTCTCGTTAATACAATGCCTTATCACATATGTACTAATGGTAATTGTTAGCATTATACTTTGCAAGGATTGCATAATCGGGTCTGTCTGTCTAAAAACAAACAAAGCGTAGATGCTTTTGATGAGTTCTTAGCATGTATGAGATCAACTCTTATGAGAGGTATATATATCATGACAAGTTAACATATGTTCTTTCCCATGCACAAATATTGTGTTGTGTAAAGGCGTCCCTCCTTGCGGGGGAGTCGGTCGAAAAGTCGACTTGAGTGTCGACTGGTCGAAATCGGCCGAAAAGCCGAAAAGAGTCGAATTACTGAAATCGGCCGAAAAACCGAATTACCGAATTTGGTCGAAATTCGGAAAGTAAAAGAATAGTCAGTTGCGAAGAACTGAATCGGGGGTTAGCTGATCGAATTTGGTGAGAGAGTCAAATTCGTATTCAATCAAACAGACACACCCAGACACACATATACATATATACATATGTCTTCTACATTCAAAGAAGAAAATGACTTAGTATATATATGCTGACAGGCCTGGTAGTGCGCCTGTATGTGGGATAACTCACTAAGAGTGAAAGAGTGAGAAAAGGGGAAAACCTACATAGCGTATGTGAGGGTGTGAGATATATATATATGAGAGAAAAACGAGTTGTGTGTGTGTGGTAAATCTGAGAACGACTGGTTTTCTGCACAGTAGTGGCTGTGTAAGAGTATACGTACTCAGAAGCTAAGTAAGAAGAAAAGAAGTGTGAAGCAAAAGAGAAAAAGACAGAGAAGCTTCGGAAGCTTCGGAAGGAATAGTCACCTGCGTGCTAGAGTTTGAAGAGCTTGACTGAAATCGTGGTTTCAGTACATGCTCATACCAAATCAGGTTTCATTGTTCTGTGATTGTATTCTGTCATTTCTCATAGTGAAATTTCTGTTCCGTGGTTTTTCCCTAAATCAGGGTTTTCCACGTAAATTGTGTGTTCTTTCTTATTTCCTGTTTGCGTCTAAGTTCAATTTCTGATTTCGAATCGGAGTGAAACTCTTTCATATTGTAACTTTGATTTCTTTAAATCATGGTTGTCAAACATTGGATGTTTGGATTGTGTGCTCCAATGTTCTTTTACTGTTATTAAGTATTCAGTTTTAGTCTCATAAAAGGCCTTGTAAGTTTGTTCACATGAACATGACCATAACAATATTGACATGGAACATTACATGATGTTTTTTATATTCCTTCTTAATGAGTTGTGGGTGTGGGGTGGAGTAGTAGGGGTGTGGAGGTTGTTGGAAATTATAAGGAAAATAATACGAAGTAAAATAAACACTTATGACTGTTACGAACAATCACTTTTGTAAAAAGACACATTCGTTCTATAAAACTAAATATACACGCCTCGAGGAACCATAATTTTATCTATATGTCTCTGTATTTTTTTATCTCTCCCTGTCTTTGTTTTCAACATGGTATCAGAGCAGGTTCCTTTTTTTTAGGTGACACCAAAATTCTCTCCACAGAAACAACAGATAATATAATAGGCTAGAACTTTAGCCTCTTCTAAGACTTGCACAATCTTGTATTTTAAACAAACAAATCTCTCACAACCATGGCTCAAGCAACGCCTTCCTCATCCCAAAACTTTATGTATAGAAAAACTGCAATTAGCAAATTGAATAATACAAACTATAGAGTCTGGAGTAGCAAAACAACTCTCCTTTTCAAACAACTAAAATTATGGGCAGTAGTTGAAGGCAAAGAAACACAACCCAACACATTAAACCCGAACTACCCCGCATGGGAAGAAAAAGATCTAGCAGCAAAGTTGGAAATCATGTCAAACTTGGAGGATCAACAAGCCGACGCAATCAGAAATTGCAGCACTGCAAATGCCATGTGGATCGACTTGAAGAACGAATTCGAACCAACTACATATGGAAACCAGGTCATGACTCTAAACTCATTAGTCATTTTAAAAATGCACGAAGAAGATGAAATGAATGCATTTATAAACTCATGGAAACGCAAATTAGATGATTGTCTCATGTTTGGGGTAGAAATCGAGTCAAAGTTGCAAAGGCTTCTTTTATTAGGTGCACTACCACCATCTTGGAGCACTTTTGTGACCACCCAAAACTTCAATACAAACACAACTCTCATTGACCTAATTAATTGTATACGACAAGAAGAAGCCATGAAAAAGGCACGTCAACCTGAACAAACACAACACACATCAACAATGATAGCATACCGTGGAAAACAACCCTATCAAAACCAAAGAACAGAATATAGGCCTAGAAACTATCTTGACAATTCTAGACCACAAGTTGGAGGCATCATATTCTCACAAATTTTCTGCACCATCTGTAATAAATCTGGACACACAAACAATCAATGTAGGTTCGGACAAATGAAAAATAAACAATCATATCAACGACCTAGATCTCGAGTAGAAGCCCACCTAACTGAAGAAATTTCAGAAAATGAGTCATACCCAACTGAAACAAATAATGAGGAAAATGATGATGGTTATGATGACCTCCTGCAAGTTTTCCTTGCAGAAGATTCAACTCCAGAAATCAATACAAAACAACAACTAGACAACACTTGGTACTTCGATACTGGTGCCACCCATCACATGACAAATAATAAACAATCTATTAGAAACTATAACTCCGTACCCGTACCAATCCCTGTTGTGTTTGGTAATAATGGCAACCTAAATGCCTTAAGAAAAGGAGACGTAAGCTTTTTCCTACAAGACAATCAACTCCTCACAGTAGACAATGTCTATTTTGTTCCTAGAATCATGAAAAATCTATTATCAGTTTCTCAAGAAACAAAAAATGGTACCTCCATAAAATTCAAAGAAACATATGCACAAATTAAGCATAAGTCACCAAATGGATAGAAAATAAAGTACATTTGTAGGCGCCTTGATAAAGGGCTTTATCACATTCCATGTCCACCAACACATGCAAACATAGAAGCACTTTATGCATCCATAAAAGAAAACCATGATCTTAGCATATTATGGCATCATAGACTCGCACCTATAAATTTACAAGCCATTAAAACTCTACAATCAAAAAACATGGTTATTGGTCTCCCTAAAGAACAATTCACAACTTCTTTAGACCTCTGCGAAGGGTGTCTTCTTGGGAAGATGCCTCATCACTCTTTTCCACTACGACAAAGTATAAGTCGATTCCCATTGCAATTAGTCCATAGTGATCTTTGTGGCCCTTTCCCGACACCATCAATAACTGGATCACATTACTTCATCAGTTTCATAGATGACTATAGTAGATTCACTGTTATTACATTTCTTAAGACAAAAAACCAAGCACTTCAAGCACTTAAAAATTACTCAACATTAGCTGAAAATATAACTAAAAGCAAAATACAATTTCTACAAACTGATGGAGGCGGCGAATACAATTCCAATGCCCTCATGGATTTTTGCAAATCTAAAGGAATTCACCATCGAAAATCAACACCACAAACTCCTCAACAAAATGGTATTGCGGAAAGAAAAAATCGTAGCTTACTAAATGCTGCCCGTAGCATGCTAAATGCCGCAAACCTAGAGCCAAAATTCTGGGAGGAAGCGGTTGCAACCGCTTGTTACATTCAAAACAAAATTTATCACTGCTCGATTGGACTACATACACCTTTCGAAATGTGGTATGGCCACAAACCTCATTTACAAGACCTTAAAATATTCGGATGTATTGCTTTCGCTTGTGTACTAGAAAACAAAAGAAACAAGTTAAATGCAAGAGCACAAAAATCCATCTTCGTTGGATATGGAGACGCACACAGTTACAAGGCCTACCGACTCTACAACCCAGTTACCAACAAATTTTTCTTCAGTCGAAGCATTATCTTCAACGAATTTGACATCCTAAAAAATCAGGACCAAAAATCAACAAATTCAAAAACCCTAATTAACAAACTTACTGCAGAAAATGGTGCAGCCCCCCAGCCAACCAACAGCACCATCCAATGGTGCCTTCCATCTGGGCCTCCATCACCGCAAGAACCATCAATCACCGATGGAACTCCCACACCTTCACAAGTCTCTTTTAATCTACTACCATCATCTTCAAAAGCCACGTCAGGCAACATTCCACCGCCAAACAGAGATCACGGCACAACCCACCACACTCCCGTTGTGTTCCCCACTCGTACCACTCCACCACCGCCGTCTCTTGAAGCCGCCTCGAGCAACATTCGATCTCCAAACAGAGATCGCACCATCGCTGTGAACCACACTCTTGTAGTTGCTGAGCATACAAATTTTGCCTCTCCTCAATGCCATAGTTTTTCTCCTTCTATCCCACATAATACATTAATGTCTCCTAGCCAAACATTAAGACCTAACACTTCCCCATTAGACACTCCACCCACATATGACACTTATAACATAGACACTACATCCCCAAGACGCCTTAGAAGACTTTCTGACATCTACAGAGAGCTAGATGAATTAGAGTGTCATTTTAGCGACCTCGATCCTAGCAACATTGGTATTTTGGATAAATCTGGCCTTGATGAAGTACCCACAAAAATTGACTCTGAAGAGCCTACAACCATAGAAGAAGCTCTCCAAAGCTCAAATGCAGAAAATTGGATTACCGCCATGAAAAATGAAATGCACTCTCTTACAAAAAATGAAACATGGTGTCTAGTGCAAAAACCTCAAAATCGCACAATTATTACGTGTAAGTGGGTACTTCGAATTAAGCGAGACTCGCATGGAAATTCCATTCGATTTAAAGCACGCTTGGTTGCTCGAGGCTTCATACAAGTACCCGGAATAGACTCCACAGAAACCTTCCGTCCCACACTTCGAATAACATCTTTTCGACTACTTGTGGCCATCGTTGCTGCTCAAAAGCTCGAACTTCATCACTTGGATGTTCAAACCGCTTTCCTTCATGGTGACCTTGAAGAAGAAGTCTATATGAAGCAACCTCCCTACTTCGAGAAAACAAAGTTTCCAACACACGTCTGCAAACTAAAGAAGTCCATTTATGGCCTACGACAATCACCTCGAGCATGGTACTATCGTCTCCATATATTCTTAATCAAATGTGGATATAATAGACTTAAAAGTGAACCAAACATCTATTTTAGAAAATCAGCATCTAACTTTATCATACTAGGGGTCTATGCAGATGATTTTCCCCTCCTCTCAAATTCTCTATCTTATTTAAATTTTTGCAAACAAGAACTAAAATCAACATTTCCTATCACCGATCTTGGACCCATGACCTATTTTCTAGGAATAGAAGTAAAAAGAAATACAACACTAGGACAAATATCACTCTCACAATCTCGGTACATTAATAATATTCTAAAACGTTTTGACATGGAACATTGCAAACCCATCTCTACACCACTTCCTACCACACTTAAGTTATCCACTGAAGATAGCCCAAAATCACCCATAGAAGAAACCGAAATGAAAAACATTCCCTACAGAATAGTAATAGGGTCCATATGATATCTAGTCAGTAGCACCAGACCAGATCTATGCTTTAGCACTGGACTACTATAACGTTTTATGACTAACCCCGGTCCTAAACACTGGCAAGCACTTAAAAGAATTCTTAGATATCTTAAACATACTAAACACTTGTGTCTTACTTATCAATCCACGCATTCGGAATCGATCCAACCAAAATTGTGCGGATGGGCAACCCCCTCAACTCCTCTTCATGGTTGGTGTGATTCCGATTGGGGGGGGATGTGGATGACCGAAAATCTACAAGTGGCTATGTTTACACCTTTGCCGGAGGAGCGATCGCGTGGAGGTCGAAGAAACAATCTACAGTTTCACTATCTTCAACAGAAGCAGAATATGTTGCTGCCACTCTAGCTGCAAAAGAAGGAATCTGGTTAAAAGCTATATTGGAGGAAATTAATCTTTCTGAAGAAAAACCAATAGAAATTTACTACGACAACCAATCTTGCATAAAGCTCGCAATCAATCCACAAATGAGCAACAATATAAGACATATATCATTCAAGCACCATTTTCTAAGGGACCTAATTGAAGAGAAGAAAATAAATTTGAAGTTCCCTCCATCAACCTCCATGTGGGCAAACTTCTTAACAAAGTCGGTGTCAAACCATAAACACGTACAATGTTGCAAGAACATTGGGCTTCTCAACTTCACCAACACTGAAGACAAAGATATGGAATTTTGATTATTTTCCTTAGGGGGGAGTGTTGGAAATTATAAGGAAAATAATACAAAGTAATAATAACTAAATTATAAAACAATAAAAAATAAACATTTATGACTGTTACGAACAATCACTTTTGTAAAAAGACACATTCGTTCTATAAAACTAAATATACACGCCTCTCTACAGATAGAGAGGAACCATAATTTTATCTATCTGTCTCTGTATTTTTTTATCTCTCCCTGTCTCTGTTTTCAACAGAGGTTGCATGAAATTCAGACTTAACTCATAGGTCATCAAGTGTGATTAAGGTAAATAATTATAGAGAGCGTAAGATGAAAGACATTAAGAGAGGTTGAAGCTCTAGCTCTAGCTCATGAACCTTCAAGGAGAAGCTTAAAAGACCTAATACAAACCTATTTCATAGCTTTTTGCAATGTCCTTAGGCCTTTTAATGCACTCCAATCTAATCATATATGCCTTGGAGTTGGAGCGCATTAGCCATAAGAGGGAAGTCATGAGCATTGAGGGGCACAATGGACACATTCAATCATGCAATGTCATGCGAAATTGGAGGTTTGACGTTTGCTCGAAGTGTGATTATAAGTAAGAATAAACCTTCAAATCAATCATGGACACGAAGTTTGTGTTGGTGGTGTGGGGGAGGATGGCGACCTACATGTGTTACCCCGTACGAGATGTACGGAGAGTAAAGTGTGATGAGCGAGGGTCGAATGTTATCATGATGTTGTTGTGTATGTGTAGGGGGCATAAATGTAGTTGTGAGTCTATACGTATGTGAACACATGCACACGTGTGTGCATGTGGGTGGATACGAGGAGGTGTGAGTGAGTGTCCAGTATGAATGCTCGAGGGGGCTTACACCCCTATGTATCTACCCCCTCTTGTACTATTTAACCCCTTATGGGGAATGAATGAAAGATGAATAATCATTTTCTCTCTTAACCTCTCTCTCTCTCGTCATCTCTCTCTCCCTCTCTCTCTCCCCTTAACATTGAACCCCCTTGGGAGGGGGGTGGAGCCATTCTAGGCACCACCCCCCACCCCGCAATGCTTCTCAATGATTCTCAACCTCTTCATGATCTCTCTCACCATCATACTCTCCATCTTCATTATTACACCATGTATATCTTCGTCATCGATAATCATCATTACCATTAACCCTAACGTTAAAACCTACAACAACATGCACAAGCCTGTTACTTGTTAGATTATGGGGTCTTTGTTGTGGAAGCGTGGAAATAACAATATATAACTAGAATTAAAGCTAATATATAGAGTAAGAAGAAAAGATAAAACAACACCATAATTACTGAGGTTCGGCCAATTAAGCCTACGTCCTCCAAAGTAGCAGCTCTATTAAGATTAGGAAAGAAGATACAAAGTTGAGGATCTCAAACTAAGAGGAAGAGGAGCGTATTTATAGCTCCCAAACCACCTCCCTCAACTATGTGGGATAAAGATGGGCCAAAGACTAACAAATGTCCACCTTGGCACAATCTTTAATCCTTCCAAATACAAATCTTCTCAAGCAAAATAAAATAGTCTGCTCTCAAATTTGCGTCGTGAGGCGCCAACTTTAAATGTGTTGGATATTAACCAAGTCTAAACAATGTTCAAACTTGGCCCTTGTAACCACCTTGGTCAGCATGTCAACAGGATTCTCCTTAGTATCAATCTTTTGGAGAAGTATCTCCTTCTCTTCTAGAATTTCCCGCACAAAGTGATAACGAACATCAATGTGCTTTGTCCATGAGTGAAAGACTTGATTCTTTGCTAAATGAATAGCACTTTGACTATCAGAATACACATCAAGTTGTTTTTGACCTACTCCCAAGTCCTTAAGCAACCCATGAAGCCAAATTGCCTCCTTCACAGCCTCTGTGATTGCCATATACTTTGCCTCTGTTGTAGATAGAGCCACCGTTGATTGTAAAGTTGACTTCCAACTAACCGGCGCCTTTGTAAAATTGAACAAATAGCTAGTTGTAGATCGTCGCTTATCCAAATCTCCTGCAAAATCAGAATCACAATATCCAAATATGCATTTACCAAGTGATTTGTCTTGCTCAACTGTCAATCCAACATCCACGGTATTTTGAAGATACCGTAGAATCCATTTCACAGCTTGCTAATGACCCTTGCCTAGATCATGAATATACCTGCTAACAATGCTAACAGTATGTGAAATATCGGGTCTTGTACACACCATTGCGTACATCAAGCTTTCCAACTGCATTTGCATACGGGACTTTCGCCATGTTTTCTCACTCTTCATTAGTTGTGGGATATATGCGACTACTCAGTTTCAAATGAAGAGAAAATGGAGTACTTATAGGTTTTGTATCATCATACATACCAAAACGTTGTAGTATCCTCTTCAAATACTGTTTCTGAGAGAGCCAAAGTTTGCCTCTCTCTTTGTCTCTATTTATCTCCATGCCAAGAATCTTCTTAGCTTCCCCCAAATCCTTGATCTCTAACTCTTTACTCATCTGAGCCTTCAACTTGTCAATCTCACCTTGACTCTTTGCTGCAATTAGCATATCATCAACATATAAGAGTAAGTAGATGTATGAACCATCTTGAAGATTACGCAAATACACAAAATGATCATATTTGCTTCTTCTATACTTCTATCCCTTCATGAACTTATCAAATCGTTTGTACCACTGTCTCGAAGATTGTTTCAGTCCATACAATGATTTGCTAAGTTTACAAACCCAATCTTCTTTACCAGCAACCTTGTATCCTTCTGGCTGAGTCATATAGATTTCCTCCTTCAAATCACCGTTTAAGAACGCAGTTTTCACATCAAGTTGACCTAGGTCCAAATTCAACTGTACTACTCATGCCAACAAAATTCTAATGGAGGAATGTTTTACATCCGGAGAAAATACCTCATTATAATCAATTCCCTCTTTTTGAGCAAATAGCCTTTTGACAAGAACTACACCCTCTCTATGCGCAACGCTCGGCCACAACCGAGCTTAGAATCATACACAGAAAACGGGAAATGAAATGCACGACACAAAGGAGAGAAGAGTACACAGGATGTTTACGTGGAAAACCCAAACTCGGGAAAAAAACCACGGCAACCCACAGACCACAAACTATCACTATGTCAGAATGTACAATAAGAAAGCACCGAGGCCACGACCTCGAGCTTGCTATCTTCGCCACAGGCAGCAGTTAAAATCAGAGGCAACGACCTCTTCATCTCTCTCTCTCACTCTCTCTGTACACAGTTGCACGCACTAATCTTGCGCCAACAAGAATGACAACTACACTCATAAGTTTGCCCTAAGTCATATTTATACTAATATGACTTTTCGGCTATTTACAAATATAGCCACGATGGACTCTCAGAAACATATTTACGAATATGTCTCTTCATCCGGAGAGCGCTTCTCACCGGGCCTGCATCATTCGGATCTTGTCGGGCACTCGTCATCTGGTTCTCACCGGGTCTGCACCATCCGGCTCTCCGTAGCCGGGTACTCCTCATCCGGTTCTCACCAGGTCTGCACCATACATTCTTGTTGTCATTCTTGTTTTGCACGAGATTAGTGCGCGTAACAGTGTACAAAGAGAGAGAGAGAGAGAGAGAGAGAGAGAGGTCGTTGCCTCTGTTGTAACCGCTGCCTGTGGCGAGGATCGTGAGCACGAGGTTGTTGCCTCCGTGAACTCACTGTTGTACATTCTAACATAGTGATAGTTTGCAGCCTGTGGGCTGCCGTGGTTTTTCCCTTAGTTTGGGTTTTCCACGTAAACATCCTGTGTGTTCTTCTCTTCTTTGTGTCGTGCGTTTCATTTTCCGTTTTCTGTGTATGATCCTAAGCTCGGTTGTGGCCGAGTGTTGCGTATAGGGAGCGTTCAGTTCCCGTTAGATAGAACATTATCATCACAAACTGGAAGTGCATAAGCTACCATATTAGCGAAACGAGTAGGCTTCTGAATTACTTGTCTCTGTCTTCTTATTGCAATTGGTTCTGATTGCGCTAGAGGTTCTTGGGTCGGAACCTCTTCCTCATCTGACTCTTCTTCTGTAACCATAGGAGAGTCACCGGTGGTGCTTCGCCTTGGAGTCACCACTATTTGCTCAAACTCCACCTGCTTTGGAGTACCCTCCACTTGTATCGGAGTATTATCCGGTTCTTCCAGATTTACCTTGTTCAACATGGCAGATTCATTAAAGGTAACATCTCTACTAATAATTGTTTTCTTTGCCTCAAGACACCACAAACGGTATCCCTTCACTCTAGCATTGAAACCCATGAAAAGAGCCTTCTTTGCTCGTGGATCCAACTTTGATTTAGTCACATGATAATATGCAGTAGAACCAAAAATATGCAAAGTATCATAATCACTTGCAGGTTTTCCAGACCATACCTCTAATGGAGTTTGGCCACCTATAGCAAATGATGGCAAATGATTGACGAGATGTTGAGCGTACGTCACAACCTCAGCCCAAAAGTTTTTGCCTAATCCAGCGTTAGACATCATACAACGAACTTTCTCCACAAGTGTCTTGTTCATTTGCTCCGACTCCCCATTCTGTTGTGGTGTTCTTCTAACGGTGAAATGTCGATTTATGCCACAATCTTCACATACTTCCAGAAATGGATCACTCTTGTATTCTCCACCATTGTCTGTTCGGAGAACCTTGATCTTTCTCCCGGTCTGGTTTTCAACTTGAGCTTTCCACTTAAGGAAAACTTCAAGCACATCACTCTTGTTCTTCATTGTATGTATACACCCAAACTCTCCTTGAAAAATCATTGACAACAAAGGTTACAAAATAATGTCTACCTCCTATGGATGGAGTTTTGGTAGGTCCCCACACATCTAAGTGCACATAATCCAAAATACCCTTGGTATTATGAATTGTAGTGCCAAACTTCACTCTTCGTTGTTTTCCTAGAACACAATGCTCACAGAAATCAAGTTTGCATGTCTTCATGCCTTTCAACAATCCTTGTTTTGCAAGAATTTGCAAAGACTTTTCACCAGCATGTCCCAACCGCATATGCCACAACTTCGTTGCTTCAGTATCTTTCTTGGTACTTGAAGTTGTTGATGCCACTGTCCCCACCACTGTATTACCTTGGAAATAGTACAAATTGTTCTTCCGTATGCCTTTCAACATCACCAATACACCTAAAGTTGCCTTAAGAACTCCATCTCGCATCATCACAAGGCCCTTAGATTCAAGAGCCCCCAAGGAGATGAGATTCTTCTTCAACTTTGGCACGTATCGCACATCCCTCAAAATTCTTGTGGTTCCATCATGATTGCGTAGCTTGATTGAACCTATCCCGACTGTTTTACATGGATGATCATTACCCATGTAAACAACCCCATCATCGACTTCTTGAAATTCAAAAAACCACTCTCGAATAAGACACACATGATAGGTACAACCTAAATCCAAAATCCACTCATCTGGATGTGTTGACACCGAAGGCATAACCACTAAGGAAATATCGGATTGTGCATCATTGCAGTCTGCAACATTTGCATCTTGTGGACGTTTTCCTTTCCTCTTCAACTTCGGATAGTCTTTCTTCCAGTGCCCTTTCTCATGACAAAAAGCACACTCATCTTTGGCAATGCCTCGGCCTTTGGATTTGGACCTTCCTCTTCTCCCCTTTGTATGGCTTTGTTGATGACCTCTTGCCACCAATGCTTCTTCTGATGTCGTTTCTTTGGTTATCATCTTATCCTGCTTTCTCAACTCATGACTATATAAAGCAGAACAAACAACATCTAACGACACATACTCTTTCCCGTGAAGTAATGTAGTTTCTAAATGTTCAAATTCATTGGGAAGAGATGATAACAACATCAAAGCTAGATCCTCATCTTCAAATTTAACATCTAAATTCAACAGGTCTGCCACTAATTGATTAAACATGGTGATGTGATCATTCATAGTAGCTCCAATATCCATGCCCAGCAAGTACTGGTGCATTTTATATGACCAGGACGCATAGTTGCTCTGGTCGAGCTTCTCTGTTGGAAGTGAACTCGTCATTCCTCTGTCCATATCTTCTTTCTGTCTGTTGTCGCCAGGTTCTAGGGTTCATCTACGAAAGCAAGTGTCGGCCGCAGAGGTTCTCAACCCTCGCGCTCTGATACCATGTAAATGTTAATGTGCGGAAGCGTCAGACAGAACCAGCTCAGCCGGATAGCAACAGAAAAATGAGATGAAGGTTTAATGGAAAAGCTTAATACACAGAGGAGACAGAGAGAGCAGAATGTAAAACTCTGTTAAAAAATTAACTCTAAAACTCTGTACATACAACGTGTTACCCCGTACGAGATGTACGGAGAGTCAAGTGTGATGAGCGAGGGTCGAATGTTATCATGATGTTGTTGTGTATGTGTAGGGGGCATAAATGTAATTGTGAGTCTATACGTATGTGAACACATGCACACGTGCGTGCATGTGGATGGATACGAGGAGGTGTGAGTGAGTGTCCAGTATGAATGCTCGAGGGGGCTTACACCCCTATGTACTATTTCTCTTGTACTATTTAACCCTCTTGTACTATTTAACCCTTTATGGAGAATGAATGAAACATGAATGATCATTTCTCTCTTAATCTCTCTCTCTCTCTCATCATCTCTCTCATCATCTCTCTCTCTTCCCTCTCCCTAACGTTGAACCCCCTTGGGAGGGGGGTAGAGCCATTCTAGGCACCACCCCCCACCCCGCAATGCTTCTCAATGCACATCCCGCACCGATCACCATCTCCATTGTTATCATAACACTAACACTAACCCTAAAACTACAACACTATTTGGCGACCACTAAGGCGACCCCCCTTTGGAGACAGAGTCCAAGAATGATACGCAGTGATGCAAGAAAAGTGACAAATGATGGCGATGATGTGCAGGAACTGACAATATGTACAAGTGAGTGAGAAATTGAAGATTGACAATGTATTCATCACAAAACGAGGAATCCATGAATCGACAAAGAAGTGTTCAGCATACCTGATCCATGTTTAGTCATAAGCAGAGACAAATATATCCTTTGATGTGTGTTAAAGTATATACAAATTTGTCCACAGTTTACAAGTTAAAGCACAAATGTGTCTTCTCATTACCACCATTTCAATCATCATCATCATATCCACCTAGATCATTCTTAACGAAGAGGGAGAAAATGATGATCATAATGAAGGCGAATATGAACATGAAATGTTGTGTGGTTCGTGCAATTATGCTTCGTTGACAAAGACAGTGAAGGACGGAAAATTAAACGCACAACCAAATAGAGACGATTGAAGGGCCCGAAAGAAAGTGATGGGTTGTATGGCCAGAAGGACTGAACAGAGCCGAAGACAAAAACGGTTAGACACAGCCGAACTGCGGCCAAAACGGAGGCCGGAAGAACGCCCAGATAGTGACGACTGAACAGAGCGGCCACGCGATTGGAGGCTGGCCGGACGGGGCTGGCGACGACGAGAAAGGCGTCAGGAACGGTCACCACCAACCGACAGCAGCCGGAGCAGAGCGGCCGGAGAGCGGTCGGAATGGCCGGATAATGGCTGAAGAGCGACCGGAATGGTCAAACAACGGTTGAAGAGCAGCCGGGCAACAGTCGGAACGGTTGGAGTGGCCGGATAGTGGTTGAACAATAGTCGGGCAAAGGAAAACAACAGTCCGACAAGCGCCTAGACGAGAAGACACGGCATCAGAGAGGCAACGGCCAGACCAGTGGCTACAAAGGCCAGACCAATGGCGGGACAACAGACAATAGCGACAACCGGAACAGCCATGAACGACGGCCGAAACAACAACAAAGACACTGCCAAACCATGGAGGTGACGCACACATGAAGGAAATAGGACATAACAGAGATAGAGGAAGAAAGAGGAAGAAGAAAACAGGAAATGACATAGAGCAGAAGGATAGGAAGCAACAATAATGGCGGTGGTAGAAGAAGAAGAAGACAGAAAGGAACGAAACAGAAAGATGAATTAGAAACAGGAGAAAGAAGAAGATAGAAGAGAAAATGAAGAGAAGAAAGCTAACGAATCGCAAAACGGCGGGAAGAAGAGAAAGACGCAGACAACGGCAAGAGAGAAACGTAAGAAGCATAGAAGAAGACAAAAAAAAATTGGAGGGGTATTAGACAAAAAGGGTACATAATTAAATTTTTAAAAATCAACGGGCACCGACTGAATTTTTAAAAAACTCATCAACCTAAAAGATATGGACACGATCCACACACAACTCACAAGATACAAAGAAGAACATACATATACACAACATGATTTTGGACCCATGACGAAGTTCGTAAGCCGACAAAACGAGAATGTTCGTGTCTCGGAAAGATTTGCTGACCGACAAAGATGTTCGAGTCAAGCACTCCAATCGAGGGAGTCGATCGTTGAAAGGACCGATGGAAGTCCCGATCGAAGAAATATCATCATCAAGGCATGTGGGATCGACGTGCAAGGCACTCTCCCACGGGCGTGCCATATTGTGTTACCCCGTACGAGATGTACGGAGAGTCAAGTGTGATGAGCGAGGGTCGAATGTTATCATGATGTTGTTGTGTATGTGTAGGGGGCATAAATGTAATTGTGAGTCTATACGTATGTGAACACATGCACACGTGTGTGCATGTGGATGGATACGAAGAGGTGTGAGTGAGTGTCCAGTATGAATGTTAGAGGGGGCTTACACCCCTATGTATATACCCCCTCTTGTACTATTTAACCCTTTATGGAGAATGAATGAAACATGAATGATCATTTCTCTCTTAATCTCTCTCTCTCTCTCATCATCTCTCTCATCATCTCTCTCTCTTCCCTCTCCCTAACGTTGAACCCCCTTGGGAGGGGGGTGGAGCCATTCTAGGCACCACCCCCCACCCCGCAATGCTTCTCAATGATTCTCAACCTCTTCATGATCTCTCTCACCATCATACTCTCCATCTTCATTATGACACCATGTATATCTTCATCATCGATAATCATCATTACCATTAACCCTAACCTTAAAACCTACAACACAACATGCTAAACAACACTATTTATACAAGTCCATAAAGGACTGACAAAAGTACTTACATGTACTTCAATGCTCATACATGCGACTGACACTAACTACGAGACAATGATTACCTAGTAGTCTAGGCTACTACTAGGCTTCCGGTTCACGCTTGAATCCAGCTCTCTGATCCATCTCCCCGATCCGGCCGGTTGTTTTCGGATACCGATCCGGCTCAGGCTTCTTCAGCCGATCCGGATCTGGTTGAGCTTGCTCACTCAACAACAATACTAGGTGATAGATTTATCATGTGGACTGATATCCGAACTACTTCAACCCAAAAACCTTATGGCAGATTTGCATGATGCAACATAGAAACAACTCTATCTTGGATGGTTCTATTCATCCTTTCTGCCACACCATTTTGTACCAAAGTGTAAGGGGTAGTAAACTCTCTACGTATGCCTCTAGACTCACAAAAATCTCTAAACTCATGAGAGGTATACTCCCCTCCATTATCAGAACATAAAGCCTTAAGCTTTATTCCTTTTTCAGTCTCAATCGAGGCAAGCCATTTTCTAAAAATGGGGTATACATCACCCTTTCCCTTTATGGGATACACCCACACCTTTCTTGTGGCATCATCAATAAATGTCACAAAATACAAAGCTCCACCCAATGATCTAGTAGGCATAGGGCCGCATACATCTATATGAACTAGATCCAAGGGTTCAATAGATGAATTAGAATTAATATTTGGATGCACACTTCTAGTTTGTTTACCATATTGACAATGCTCACAAACTGAAAAATTTGAAAATGACAACACAGGTAAATAGCCAAAACGTGATAGAGTTTCCATTCCAGTACGAGACATGTGACCTAAGCGACCATGCCAAATACAAGCCATAGGTTGTTCTGTGACTGTCAAAAGATGCTATTTTTTATGGACAACTAAAGGATAAAGTGAACCGACCTTGTTCCCTTTGGCAATAACCATATTTCCTTTTGTAATACGAAAGGACTGGGAAGCAAATGTCACTTTAAAGCCAATGTTATCAAGTTGTCCAACAGACATTAAGCTACGAGTCAGCTTAGGCACATGGCGTACATTTTGTACAGTAAACAAAGAGCCATCAGAAAATTGTACCATGGCATCTCCAATTCCAATCACATCACATTGATGTGAATCTCCAAGTCGTACTGTATCAAGTGGTTTAGTTTCATATCGTGTGAACCACTCTCTATGTGGAGTCACATGAAATGAAGCACCAGAGTCTAATAACCATGTATGACCAAGCACATGAGCAATATTAGTCTCAGCATAGGTAGCATCATCATCCATGACCAAGATGTCAACACCATCATCGCGTGCGACATTTATTTCCTCTATCTTCACTGAAGATGATGAACCCATCAACTGTTTAACATGCCCATCACCATGAGTTTTACCCTTTTCCCTTTCTTTGTTCTTCAAGGCATAACAATCTTTCTTGAAATGACCCTTCTTGTAGCAATAATGGCATTCCACAAGTCTCTTCCTAGACTTACTTCTGCTCTTGTCATGATTTCCATGACTATTTTTGGTATGTCTTCTACCAGGTTGTTGGTTCTTGCCATGACCAGAATCTCGAACATTATATGCCTCTCCAACTTGTGAGGAAACCATAGATTTCCTACGTATTTCTTCACCCAATAGTGCTCCACTTATGTTATTATACACCAATTTCCCGTTTGGTACACTAGCGCTAATAGCGGTGCAAAATGTGTCCCATGAGCTTGGCAATGTGCATAGCAAAAATACAACTTTCAGATCGTCATCCATGGTCATTTTTTGAGCTTGCAATTGCGACCATAATGCATCAAATTGATTTAAATGAGATGCAACACTATTTGTATCCTTCATACGAAGGTCATATAGCTTCCTCTCAAATACACCTTGTTAGCTGCAGTTTCCTTCTCATAGGTATTGCATAGCTTTTTCCAAAGTTCTTCGGAGTTTTTGTTGTCTAAAACAATAAAGTAGACACTATCCTCCAAGTGCAATCTTATAGTGGACATGGTCAAGGCATCAAGTTCCTCCCAATCATCATCATCCATGTCATCCGGCTTCTTCGCTTTGCCGCCTAGGGGCCTCGTTGCTTTCTTTGAACCAATACATCACGCATCTAATTCTTCCACAAGCAAAATTAGATCCATCAAATTTCTGGATCTCAATACGATCTTTTCCCAAAAATGAATAGTTCTTACTTGAACTATTGCAAGCAACAGAAGTGCTACTAGATGCATTCAACATTTCAGATTCCATGGGAGTGAACGATAGTATCAGGCAACAAAATACGATTGGGCAACAAAAAACTTGTAACTGACTAGCTTATGGCAAACTGTCAAAAAATGGTCCCAATAATGCGTGCAGCATGCACCACTGAAAGCATACCACTTCCAAAATATCAGTTGCAAACTGTCCAAAAAAGACTAATGCCACTCTTGCATATAACACGCACCACTGAAAAACATATAATTTCCAAAATGTCAACGATGTTGACTAGGATACACCTCCCAAATCACAAATTGTAGGCATCTGCTTTGCTATACATTCACACTGACCCCAAATCTCTCTTCCAAATGTGACAATAATATTGACTAGCATACATCTCCCAAATCACAAACTTCAGGCATCTGCTTTGCCATACATCCACACTGACCCCAAATCTCTCTTCCAAATGTGACAAGGGGTCTCTCCCACCACAGCTTATTTCCACCAAAATATGTTTTGCTTATGATGGATAAACGGAGAGTTTAACCAAGAGAAATACCTGTGAATAGCAAGCTCCTTTCTTCAATGTCGAAGATGCTAGAGATGCCCAAGCTGAGCCCGATACTCCAACGCTCGCCACACGAATCTCCTACATTGTTGCTACGAGTCTCAGACGCTCGCTGCTTCCGACTCCAAAGCTTCCTATCGTTGTCTCCCAAGCTCTAATACCATTGTTGTAAGTTGATAAGGTAGAAAACCAAGATGGAATTGTTCTATTCTACTCCGAATCGTGATGCAAGGACAACAAGGATGAAGAACGAGCAGTGCTCCTTCTTAGTTGTAGTGTGCACGGCAGGAACAGGGGGCAAGCAACAAAGGGATTCAATAGACAACTCTTAATACAACATGAGGGTGGAGGTTACATCAGAGAGGAAGAGGTAGTGAATCTCCGCAACAGAGAAAAGCGGGGGGGGGGGGGGGGGGGGGGGAACGACAGAGACGAAGAAAACTCTCACTCACTCACTCACTCACACTCACTAAACTCGCTCTCTCCCCCCACACTACTAAGTGAAAGACCAGTTTTGGCCTTTTCACACTTAGCATGTATCGGGGATACATGTATAACATTGCACCCAAACATTCATTTCCAATCATATCTTCTTCACTAACAATATCATTTTTAATGACCAATCTTTATGTGAAAGTGCATAGATACAACAAAGTTCTATTGTGGATCAAAACATTCTTTCCTAGTCATATTACCATCACTGGAATTCCCACCCGAGTCCTGACCCATTTCCAAGAAAACAATGCATAGATATTGTTGAGAATCAAGCTCAACTTGGTCTAGTGTGTGAACTCACCTTGAGAGTGAATAGACACTCCAACAATCAAGAGTCACCATTATGTCACCACTTTGTATTCTAGCATTTAATATGAGTCATAAAATCATATTCTATGACACATAACGTATGAGCTTTCACATTCCCCTCACTTGTAGTTAATGAAGAGAGTGGGTGACTATATAAAGCACCCTCCTCCCACCTTGTATAATGTTGAGTCTTTCTCCTTTGTTAATATACTTTTACCTTACGTATTCTCTATCTTAATCCTTCTCTCTCTCTCTCTCTCTCTCTCTCTCTCTCTCTCTCTCTCTCTCTCTCTCTCATACACACACACAGTTCACACCTATTCCGCTACACAAGAATCATACCCGATTCTTTACATGGTATCAGAGTGGTTTGGTAGCTCCATCTAGCCCATCCGTGTGTGTTGAGTTCTACGCCAACGTTCAAGAAGAACCAGCTCATCGTTGTCGTAGCTTCGCTACATAGCTCGCATTCGAAGAGAGAAGAAGAAGAAGAAGAATCGACATAATGAATACTCAAATGGGGAGCGCTCTCCCTACTGAGAAGTTGGATCGAAACAACTTCGCATCTTGGGAGTACAAGATGCACCAATACCTTGTCAGACAAGGCTATTGGAGCTACATCAAAGGAGAGCACGAAGACCGACCCGCCGAACCGGCTCTCGGATAAGCGAGATGGGAGCAAGCCGCAAGCCGCGTGATGTATTGCTTGGTGACATGTGTTCACGATCACATGCTCGGCTACATTCGCGAAGCCAAGATGCCGAAGGAGGCATGGGAAAAACTACGAAAGATTTTCACGGCGAATACAACCGCAAGAAGGCTTCAACTCCGCCAAGAGTTGAACAACATTCAACAAAGGGACATGTCCATCACGACATACACCTTGAAGATCAAGGAGCTTTGCGACGCGCTCGGCTCGATAAGCGTAAGTATCGATGATGATGAGATAGTGCAAATATGCCACGGCGGCCTCGCACCACGGTTCGGCGCGATGCAAACCGTTGTTCTAGTAAGGGAGAAATCTCCCTCCTTCTTCGAGCTCCAATCAATGCTATTGGTCGAAGAAAACCACGTGAGTACAAGGAGCAATGAGTCGGAAGGCCACATGCTCTACACGCACTCGAACGGAGGAAGAGGACGCGGACGAACGAGAGGCCAATTCGGCCAAGGACAAGGCGGACGAGGTTCGACCTACGACAACAACTCCCAATTTCGGCCGCAAAACGGAAGCCAACGAGGAACCTTCGCAAGAAGGGGGAGCTTCCACTCCGGCCCGAGCCGTGAAAACGCAACCGAATGTAGATATTGCGGAAAGCTCGGTCACCACGAAGAAGAGTATCGAAAGAAGATGCGCGAATCGGCTTCCACAAGTTCACAACTCACGAATTACGCGCACAATTCCGACTACGAAGAGTATAGCGGAATGTACGGGCACAACTCCGACTATGAAGATCGTGGCGGAATGTATGCACACAACTCCGACCGTGGCGGAATGTTCATGATGAAACATAGAGCAAACTCTATGTCGGCCTCTACCTCAACTAGTGCCCTCAATCCGGAGGACGTATGGTTTGTTGACTCCGGAGCCTCAAACCCTATGACATCTCATAAATAATGGTTTCTCGAACTTTGAGAGCCAGAGCGACCCCGGTTATGTCAAAACCGGAGATGACACTACACACCCGATTCGGCACATCGGCAATGTTCCGTTCGGCGAAAGAGGTAAGCAAACATACATTAAAAATGTCTTGCATGTTCCCACCATCACAAAGAATTTGGTCTCGGTCGGCCAAATGGTTGAGCAAGGGATGCAAGTACGATTCGACCAAGAAGGGCGCTTCATCGAAAAAGAGGGCCGAATCATCGCGCGCGGAAGAAGAGTGGGCCGGATGTTCATTCTCAATTCACACGAGATGAAATCCACCATGTTCGCAAAAAGCACAAAAGCCGACTCCGACATAGAGCTATGGCACAAGCAAATCGGCCACATCAATCTCAACAAACTCAAAGCAATGAAATCGAAAGGAGTCGTCATCGAACTCCCAACATTCAAAGAGAAGGAGATTGAAGGTGTATGCGAAGAGTGCCAATTTGGCAAGCAACACCGACACCCATTCCCGAAAGAGCAGAACGTGAGCAAAGGTCTACTCGACGTAGTCCATTCCGACGTATGGGGACCGGCACAGACGGCTACATTCGGCGGATGCCGATATTACGTGCTCTTCATCGACGACTTCTCTAGGCACACTTGGATCTACTCGATGTGACAAAAGAGCGAAGTGTTCGGAGACTTCCAAACATTCAAGAGTAAATTCGAGAAAGCTACGGGTGACATGTACGATGTCTCCGATCGGATGGCGGCAAGGAGTACTTCTCGGACGATTTCACGGCGTATCTCCGAAAAGAAGGAATTCGGCGATAATTCACTTGTCGACACACTCCGCAACAAAATGGAGTAGCCGGGCGCAAAAATCAGCACATCCTCGAAGTAGCGTGGGCCATGATGAACGAGAAGCATATGCCCAAGTCATATTGGGCCGAAGCTGCAAATACGGTCGTCTACCTAATGAACCGATGCACAACATCAGAGTGCACGAGGTCACTCCGCACGAAAAATACTTTGGAAAGAAGTCGGACCTATCGCATGTTCGAATATTCAGCTCCATTGCGTACGTGCACATCCCCGACGAGAAGCGTCAAAAGCTGGACCCAAAGTTGGAGAAATGTATCCTTGTAGGATACTCACTGGAGCAAAAGGGGTACAAGTGCTACAACCCCTCAACTCGAAAATCTCGAGTAAGTCGAGACGTCATTTTTGACGAGTCCGCATCCTGGTACGCACTAGAGACAACTTCGACTCCGACTCCGCTCGACCTGGAATCCGCCGAACAAGAGATAGAGGATGAAGATCACCTTACACACATGTTCGAAGAAAGTCCGATCCCAACCCGACTGAGCGGACCACAAGAGTCTTTAAGCGATCAAAGCACATCATGACCTAGCTTGAAGATGGACAAAGGCAAGGCGAAAATGACAGAATATGAAGACGATCGCTTCGACGACGATGACTCGACTCACTCACTCGACACTGAGTTCGGCGGCTTCGATGTACCAATTGGAGCTAAGAAATCCCTCATCTCTGCAAATGAAAAGCTATGTCGCTCCACCCGTGAAAAGAATCCAGTCAGCCGATTCGGCTACAACGACTACATGGCATATCACTATGCCTTTATGATGAAGGTGGCGACAGTACGCATGCCGGAAACATTTTCCAAAGCAGCCAAGGATCCGCGATGGATCGAAGCCATGAACGAGGAGATGCAGGCACTACACAAGAACGAGACATGGGATCTCGTTCCCACCTCACCACACAAAAAGTCGATCGGATGCAGATGGATTTACAAAGTGAAGTACAACATCGATGGTCCCGTCAACCGCTACAAAGCACGACTCGTAGCGAAAGGCTATGCCCAAACGCACGGAGTTGACTACGAGGAGACCTTTGCCCCGGTGGCAAAGATGATGACGGTACGGACCATAATTGCGCTTTCCGCGGCGAAAGGGTGGCACCTCCATCAAATGGACGTCAAGGACGCATTTCTGCAAGGCGAATTAGAAGAGGTGTACATGATACAACCACCCGGCTTCAACTCGAGCACCCATCCAAAAGTTGTATGCCGACTCAAGAAGCCACTCTACGGCCTCAAGCAAGCACCGCGTGCTTGGCATTTGAAGATAACGCAATATCTTCATCAAATCGGCTTCCGTATGTCAAAATCGAACAACTCCCTCTACATACGAAGTGATTCCACAAGTCTGATCGTCATCATCTTATATGTGGATGACCTAGTCATTGGAGGTGAGCATCTCGTTGAAATCAATAAGGTCAAATCCCTACTTTCCGACAAGTTCGAGATGACAGACATGAAGGAGCTCCACTACTTCCTCGGCATCGAGGTAATTCGGACTCCGGCCGGAATCATGATCTCTCAACGGCACTACATCCTCAACTTGTTATAGAAGTTCGGTATGGCTGAGTGCAAATCCGTGGCAACCCCGCTCGATCGCAATCTCAAACTCAATGCGAACTCCGGCACCAAAGCGTGTGAGCCGACTCAGTATCGGCAAATCATCGGGAGTCTCATCTACCTCACGATCACTCGACCCGATCTCAGTTATACGATCGGTCTCCTTAGCCAATTCATGCGAAACCGTGTGATATTCACTTGGATTGCGCTAAGCGAGTTCTACGATACGTGAGCGGCACAATGGATTGTGGCATCCTCTACAAGACCGCGATGCCAATACGACTCGAGGGGTACACAGACGCCGATTGGGCCGGCTACAAAGCCGATAGAAGATCAACCTCCGGATTTGTCTTTTCCCTTGGCAACGGAACAATATCCTAGACCAGCAAAAAGCAACCAATCGTCGCTCTTTCGAGCACTGAGGCGGAATACAAGAGCGCGGCAGTGGCCGCATGTGAAGTCGTATGGCTCAAAAGGATACTCAAGGATCTGGGCGTACCCATCAAGGATCTGACTTCCCTTTACTGCGACAACATGAGCAGTATCTATCTAGCTCGGAACCCGGTGTTCCACTCGCGGACAAAGCACATCAAAGTGCACTATCACTTCATCCAAGAGCGTGTTCTAGCTGGCGATGTTGACCTACAACACATTAGCACAAATCTTCAAATGGTCGACATCTTCGCTAAAGCCTTAGGAGCCGACAAGCTATGGCAATTCATGACCGATCTTGGATTGACGATCCCTAACCTGCCAAGCTTGAGGGGGAGTACTGAAGACGCTACGCAATAATGCGTGGATTCCGCAAACCGCACACACTACACAATAACGCGTGGATTCCGCAACCACGCAACGAAGCCGCGAAGAGCCGATCTACTGCGTAAAGCCGCGAAGAAAGACGCATGTTGAAGCACAGACTTCACAACTACGCACAACGCAAGCTGGAGCACGGATTCCGCAACTCCGCATAAATGCGAGCCGACGCGAACTCCAGAACGCGAGTCGAAGCGGATTTCAAATACCTTCTAAAACCGACCCGACTTGAGATTGAGGGGGCATGTTGAGAATCAAGCTCAACTTGGTCTACTATGTGAACTCACCTTGAGAGTGAATAGACACTCCAACAGTCAAGAGTCACCATTATGTCACCACTTTGTATTCTAGCATTTAGTATGAGTCATAGAATCATATTCTATGACACATAACTTATGAGCTTTCACATTCCCCATGCTCCATGAGTCTTGTAGTTAATGAAGAGAGTGGGTGACTATATAAAGCACCCTCCTCCCACCTTGTATAATGTTGAGTCTTTCTCCTTTGTTAATATACTTTTACCTTGCGTATTCTCTGTGTCTTACTCCTTGTCTCTCGCACTCTCTCTCTCTCTCTCATACACACACACAGTTCACACCTATTCCGCAACACAAGAATCATACCCGATTCTTTACAGATATGAACATATTCTACGATATGATATGCGTAACACTAGCACTCATTCTAGTCATCTTAAAATGCAAAGATATGCAAATTCTCTACGTTGTCTAAATTCTTCCACGAAGATGATTTTAAACAAGAAATTTTCACATACCATTCGGAAAGAGAGGAATTGGGTGACCTAAGTCAAGTTGCAATGTGGGGTTAAAGGCAGATTATCCTTCTTGATGTGGGTTTTAGAGGGATTTGCTTGAGCTTTCTCCAGTATGTGAAGGAACAGAGTATTTTGAGACTGCCTCTGAAGAAGAGATGTATGAGGCTGAGGGTCATCTGGAAGAACACTATAGAGAGGAGAATGAAGAAAAACCATAATCCTCATCTTCCTCCTCCTTCTCCTTCTCCTTCTTGCTTTCTTCCTTATGTGATGATGTACTAAGAGTTAGAGTCAAATTTCAATACACACAACACACTAAGATAGGAATATGTTATGCATGTATATGTATATGTATACAGAATATGTTATGCATGTATATGTATATGTATATGTATATGTATATGAGATGATATGATGTGTCTTGTGTGTAATATGAACCTAGAAGTACCAAGTGGTTGAGCAAATAACAAAGAGACACTCGAAAGAGGAGGGTGTCAAACATTCTGTGTCAAATCGTGGAACCAAGCCATTGAAACAATCATATCCGCCACCCCTCTTTTGCCAAGCAAAGAAATGTCGTAAGCACACCATTGTTTTTTTACTTGTCAAGTATATGATTATTCACACAACATTGTTTGAGTAATGGCATTAGGTGGGTTAGACATTGGTTACATCATGCTTCAACAATCTATTAATATATAAAACATAATCTTTACCTTGTCCAAGGTTTCAATCATTTGTGCATTCTCTATTTTCTATGCAATTGGTAGCATGATATTGGAGAGGCCCAACACTTTTTCTATGACATTGTATATCTTTGGAGGTGGACATTCGAGCAAGAGTCGTGGCAAGTGAACCAAGTTTGTGAATGTTTAGGTACGTAGCGCATATGCATCTTGGTGGGGCAAGGTGTTGCAGCTAGTACATATTGACTAGAAAGGCCAATTGGGCAAAGTAGTGTGAACCTTAAGGAGATATGGTAGGGCTTGGAGGGTAACTCTTTTACTATATTGGTTACAAAGCAACTATTGTGAATATGTATGGTGCTTATTAGCTTAAGGTTTGTTGCCTCTCTCAACATTTGGTTCACATTCTTTCTTGTTGCCCGTGGTTCTATGTTTGCCTCAATATCTGGATTCTTCACTTTGCCCTATTATTGCCAATAGAAGATGTCTCGTGCTAACCTCCATAGAATTTTGTAGCATTATTGCGTTACGACACTCTTCAATTGCATGTAAACCAATGATCATAGTAGAATGTGGAGTGCGAGAAATTACATCTCAATCTTGGATTGTCAAAACTTGGCAAGAATTGTGGACGGAATTGGGCAACAATACATATGAAAGGGAATATTGGCTCAAGCAAGTTCTATCTTACGAGAATATTGCATGAGATTCGAATGTGGAAATTTGATTTGGTAGCTGCCCGCATAAATGAGTTTCATGCGGTCATCAACGATTAAATGTGCATGAGCATATTCTATTCTTTTATTAAATATATCACAACTCGAGGTATACACTTATAAATTTCATAAAAATAATGTTGGCTATCTACCACAACTTTGATTCTTCTGCCCCATTTTCAAAATTATACGAGAATTGGTTTGGAGAAAACAAATTGTTTGAACTTGGAATTTCGGAAACAACTATAGCCCTATATTAATGTAACTTCATCGACAAAAACATGAATGGCAAAGTGATATCTTTGTAACAATGTTGGCAGAATCTTGAAACAACATTGAGGTATATGTATTGACATCTCGTAAATGAGAGCGCATTGAAGGGAAATATGTATACACATTATCATTGTTAACCTCGTTATTTTGCTCATTAATTTGCACATTCAATGTGCCTAAATGATATAACAAACAAGGAGCACAAATTATCATTGTAAATTCTCAAATATGTCATCTCATTCTCATTTATGTTAAGACTCTTTGCATTCTTTTTCATTGAATGCCGATTTTTTTCGAGGCACCACTCTACTATTCCTCTCATTTCTAATTGTAATTGTTGTGAGGGCGTGTGCCAAAAGGCCGATAAAAAGCTAATCTTGGTAGAAAGTGTCATAAAAAGGATTATTCTTTATCTTTCATTGATCAAATAGTCCCACTTCTAATCCCTCTCTTCTCTATCTCCTTTTTCAGACCGTACACACGTTGGGTAAGAAATATACCTCCATCCCCCTTACCATAGAATACCCCTCTATTTTCCAAGCTCCAAAACATTGGTGATAATCAATCTTTTCTCATTTTTCAAAATTCTCTTCAAATAGTTCTCTCCCTCGACACACTTTCCCCTTTCTCTAGAAAGCATCGGTGATAATCAAACGAGAATGAGAAATTTGTTGATGGACATGCAATGTAGACATATTGTAGATAGTACTTTGAGAATTCCGAAAAATGAGGAGTACGTTGGGAGCCGTAAAATTTTGTAGAGAAAATGGTGGATTAACTCAGAATTGGATGTGTTAGGCATTGTGTTAGTATCACACTTCCCCTTCTTGGATGCCTGAATTAGTATCCCATACACAACATGAGACTACCCCTGCATTTAAAAAAAAAAAACACTTCTATCTTTTTTATAGCAATGGAAGCATCACTTTGAGGATCAAACACCATATAAGGTAGGAATATGTTATATGTGTATGTGTATGTGTATGTGTATGTGTATGTGTATGTGTATGTGTATATGTATACGCATGTAAGATAGGAATATGTTATATGTGTATGTGTATATGTATATGTATATGTATATGTATATGTATATGTATATGTATATGTATATGTATATGTATATGTATATGTATATGTATACGCATGTAAGATAGGAATATGTATATGTATGTGTATATGTATATGTATACGCATGTGTGTGTGTGTGTTTTGGTTCTATCTATCTCCATATATCTATCTATCTTTATCTATCTTTATCTTTTTGCTTTTTTGCTTTTTTGCTTTTGATTTGATTTTGATTTTATCCGTCCCCTAGAACAAAAAAGAGAGGAGGAAGACAAAGGAATGTCTTTTGTGGCTTGGGCGCCAAAAATAGAGACAACACAGAACCAATGAAGCCAATATAAGTGTGTTGTATAGACACCTCCCCTTTCCTACACACACGCACCACTTCCCATCATCTTTCCTCAAGTCTTAGCGCCTTTAGCTAGCCAATCTTTTAACACTTATCAAACCCCCCCCCCCCCACAATCCTCTTAACAATCCTTCCTTCCTTCCTCTCTAGGCTCTAGCCACCACCAAAACATCACGAAGAAGAAGAAGATGGTGGTGGCTGCCTTGACCATGACCATGACCATGACCATGACCATGTGCCTCTTGTCATGGTCATTTATCCTTCCCGCGGTAGCCGCCATATCGTCGTCGTCGTCTTTGTCGGCTCACCTGGCTTCGGGCTCCCCGATGCCTTCGTTTTGCCACTCCGACTTCACCACCATGTTTGCGGTGGGCGACTCCACGACCGACACGGGCAACGCGGTCCGCAGCCCCCAGCACGCCGTCTTCCAGTCGGCCCTGGACGCTCCCTACGGCTCCTCCTACTTCGCCCGCCCCACGGGCCGCTTCAGCGATGGCCGCATGATGGTGGACATCGTGACCCAAGCGCTCCACCGAGACTTGTTACCCCCGCATCTGGGCCTCTCCTCCAACCTCTCCCACGGAAGCCAGAATTTCGCGGTGGCCGGCGCCACCGCGCTGCCCGCCCCGGACCTCGCCCGGCTTGCCTCCGGCGCCGCATCCGTCACCCCCTTCTCATTGGGCGTCCAGGTCTCATCGCTCCTTGGGGTAGACTTCGACGGCGACGCATTGGTCTTCGTGGGCGAGATCGGCGGCAACGACTACAATTACGCCTTCGCCAAGCGCCTCCAGCCCCCCCAAGTCATGGCCCTCGTCCCACACGTCGTCGCGGAGGTGGAGCGGCAGCTCGATCGCCTCCTATCGTCCCAGCCGCGAGTGAAGAAGATGATCATCTTGGGCCAATTCCCCTTGGGTTGCATCTCTCTCTACCTCGGCCAGTCCGGTAATACCAACATGTCATTCCCTCTCGATAGCCACGGATGCATCGCCCCCATCAGCGCCGTGACCGACCTCCACGACAAGCTCCTCAAGCTCTCCGTGGCGGATCTCCGCCGGAAGCACCCCCACGTAGAGATCGTTTTCTTCGACCTCGGGCCCGCGTATCTCGAAGTACTTGACCACGCCGCGGGGTTCGGGTTCTTGGAGACGGCGAGACCATGCTACCTATCGGCCACGCTCTTGCGGTTGTTACCGGGCGGCAGTGGCCCAATGAGTATGAGCAGCAGCACCACCATGGCTGGAGGAGGAGAAGGTACGATGGCCGTCGCCGGAGGCGGCAAGGTGTGCATGCATCCCGCCAATTACTTCAGTTGGGATGGAATCCACCTAACGGATGCAATGCACCGAGCCCTCGTCTCTCGCTTCCTCTACACTAGCCTTCGCGGCGACCCATTTGCCGAACCTCACCCCAACTTCCTCACACCTTGCGTGTAGGCGGTGTCCCGCCTCCCCCCCGGTGTGCCACCGCCGCCACACCATTTGTCCATAGATAAATATATACATACATATATACATTAATATAGATAGATTAGAAATAAGTGCTTGACAATTCATAGTGTAGACAATTGGATTATGTTATTCACACCATTTATTTTATTCTATTCTATTCTATTCTATTTATTTGATGTTGGAGCACCCGTAATGTTTTCACATTCGGTTGCCACTTCGTGGCTCCGCTGCCGCCGCCACCACCAGCCACTTATCCATCCATCCATACATCTGGTTATATCTATGTTTTTAGTTTGAATTTATAGATATATATACATATATATATATATATATATATTGTGGTGTGCATGTGTTGATCTCTTATGTGCATTTCACAATATATTTATTGTTATTATGACCTCCTATTTTCTTATATGATACTACAATGGTTGTATTATAATGCAACGGCCTTTGTCACATACTCATCATAGTTATATAGCATACAAGGATCTCACTATTTTTTAAGTGTATCAGATTTTTATGATGCTTGAGTTTTGACCAACTTCTTATTTATGTATGAGCTCTTATTCAGTTTTCATGCGATAGCACGAGGTTGTGTAAATAAACACCGTACTTTCTCATGTTCAAAAAACAACGATTTCGGGGTTTTGCATACGACATTTTGATCTAGGCTAATTTCCTTCCTACATGCATAGAAATCATGTGTTCGCAAATTGTTTGTATGATAGTGTACTCAAGTTTGAGTCAATCATGTAAACAATTTGAGCAAGTTAACTTCTTTAGCTCTTTCAAGTTTTGCATGTTTGCTCCTTTTTGTTTTGGGTATATGCGCTTCTTGATAGGACGCTCTTGGGGGAAACCTATTCGACTTATGCATCCTCTTTGGAAGCTATGCTAAACATGGTTCATGTACCATAGGATCGAATTTTGATCATAGGAATGTGTGGACAAAATATATGAATTTACAAACAAGTGGAATCGATGAATTTAAGAATCCACACATACAATGACTCTTAAGGAAGATCCTGATTGCAGCATGAATTTGTTCATTACAACTAATGTTACAACACCAATCTATAAATTTTTCTTTTGGACTTCGCATAGGTCTATGTCAGGAAATAACATCACGGATCGTCTATGGTACCTCAATATCTTTCTTGAAGTTGAGACATGGGGTACGTGCTCTTTGATATTACAAAACATCGAGCAGAGTGCACGAAGAAAAGCTTTGAGGACGAGAGGGCATCAATTGCTTCATTTATCAACATTTATTTGGAAGTCCATTTATAAAAGTCAGATTGAATGCCATGGTTTTACCTTGGTAGTTGAAACCAATTACAAAGTTATATTTATCATTGCTGGTCACATGTACAAAACTAATTTGGTATTGGACATAGCATGAAAGAGATTTTGGAAGCCCATACTCCTCCAAGAGGCAGGTTGGGTCGTGGGCATAAGGGACTTTACGATAGAGTCAATAATTCTCTTCATTGCCAAATAGAATTAGCCTTAATAGTGCTAGGGGTCGGCACCTCCCTAGTTGCGCAACACATGTATTCCTTACCAGCTTATGCATTTATAGCACAAAGACTACATGACTCAAGCCGAATCATATACTCATCACCATTATATTGTTGGGTTTATCATGACAAGAGCTTTTGTGCATGGTGCTATATTCTTTATCCGAGATTATGATCCGGAACAGAACAAAGGATAACGTCTTAGCAAGAATGTTGGAACATAAGGAAGCAATAATTGCTCATTTGAGTTGGGCTAGCTTATTCCTCGGATTCCACACCTTAGGTCTTTATGTTCATAACGAAGTAATGTTAGATTTCGGGACTCTAGAGAAGTAGATTCTTATTGAGCATGTATTTGCTCAATGGATCCAAACTGCTCACGATAAAGCTTCGTATGGGTTTGGTGTACTCCGATCCTCAGGAGATAGTCTAGCAATCAATGTCGGTCGGAGTTTATGGTTATTTGGACGTTATCAATAACAATAGTAATTCATTATTCCTTGCGATTGGACCTGGATATTTATTGGTTCACCACGCAATTGCTTTGGGTCTGCACACAACCACATTGATTTTAGTGAAGGGTGCATTAGATGCCCGTGGTTCTAAGTTGATGCCAGATAAAAAAGACTTTGGTTACAACTTTCCTTGTGACGATCCAGGCAGGGGTGGCACCTGCGACATTTCGGCTTGGGACACTTTTTACTTAGCCGTTTTCTGGATGCCAAACACAATTGGATGGGTTACATTCTATTGGCACTGGAAGCATATAACCTTGTGGCAAGGTAATGTTGCTCAATTGAATGAATCTTCTACTTATTTGATGGGATGGTTGAGGGATTACCTATGGCTTAACTCCTCGCAACTAATTAACGGCTACAACCCGTTTGGTATGAACAATCTATTCGCGTGGGCATGGATGTTTCTATTTGGACATCTTGTGTGGGCTACTAGATTTATGTTCTTGATTTCATGGCGTGGATATTGGCAATAACTTATTGAAACCTTGGCTTGGGCCCATGAACGTACGCCCTTGGCAAACGTGATACTTTGGAAGGATAAACCCGTTGCTCTTTCCATCGTTCAAGCAAGGTTAGTAGGGGCTAGCCCATTTCTCAATAGGTTACGTATTTACATATGCAACTTTCCGCATAGCATCTACCTCAGGTAAGTTCGGATAATCCATCAGTTTATGAATTTACCTCCTAATCAACAAAGTATTTTTTTCTATTTTGAGTTTGCCCGTGCCACTATTACCCTATTGGGGCTAATCGCAAAATCAACGAGATTACAAGTTGATTCATAAAAAGAAAAAGGAAAAAAATGTATATATACATTTTTGTTCCTTTTTCTACCCACAAGTCGAAGGCAAATAAATACTTCCATAACAGATCGTATCCGTGTTCTATGTTTAGAATAGCATAAAAATCCCATTCAACTGACCCTAAACCCTAACCCCCCCCACCTTGACCAACAAATGTCATTGTTCCTGGGATTTTGCCCAACATTGCCCGAGACCTAACCCAAGTCCGATTGCATCTTAAGGTAGTCCACAAGGTAACGAGACAAGCGAATGATTTGGAACGAACAATTCACGAAAGACAAGATCAAGTCCATGACCCGGACCATGAGCAAGAACAAGGCCAAGGCCAAGACCAAGACCAAGATTAAGACCCAGACCAAGACCCAAGACCAAGACCAAGATTAAGACCCAAACCAAGACCCAAGACCTAAACCCTAAGACTTGAGTGGGAACATTATGGTCATCTCTACTCCACTCTCTCTTGACTTTTTTTTTTCCCATGTATTTCGGTTTTTATTGGTTTGGCATGTAGGGAAGCAACAGATTTACTTCCCGCCATAACCCTAACCCTAACCCTAACCCTAACCCTAACCCTAACCTTAGCCCTGATCCGTGATTCTCACTTTCTGTCCTCTATGGCTCGTCCTAAACGCATGGCAGCAACACGCAGTGCGGAAAAAGGTTCATCTCTCTCTCTCTCTCTCTGTGTTTCTGTTTCTGTGCTTTGTTTCTGGTCTTCTCTTTGATTCATGTGTTTTTCATTAAGGGGGTTTAGGGTTTAGGATTACGAGTTGGGATTAAAATTTTAATGCTCTGGATTCAGGATTTAGGGTTTAGGCTTTTAAGGACATATCTGAAAAACTGGCATTTCTCAATTGATTTGTATTCGATTTGACATGGATTATACTCGCTGTTTCTGTTCAGTGAAGTTGCTATTGGATGTTCATGAAAATGAAGCAGTAGATGGCGATGATACAATTGTACCCAATAGTTCAAGGGAGAGTAGCTCATCAGAATCCATCAGTTTGAGCAGCATTGATAGCGGTGGGTGGTATTACTGTGATTATCTGTGTTTTAGCTCCATAGGTATCCATTGATTTTCCTTTACATGGATCGGTAATGATGAGTGATACTACTATCATCACCTCTCTGTTTTAATTCCATAGAAATCTATCTTATTTGTATCGGTTTTGTTCTACATTGATCAATTGCATCGGACATCAATCCATAGATGATGATGATAGCGGAACTGATGAAGGTGAAATTCCCTATTCTGCCAGAAACAATAGGAAAAAGCAAAAAACTGTGGATGGGTTTACTTCTGATGTTCTAGGGCATGTGCCTTTTGACGTGGATCATGTGCTCAGTGAAGAATATACACACGTTGAAGATACATGTGTTGAAGAGGGTAATATTATTAGTGATGATGATACACCGAAGAGTGGGCATAGAAGCAAAAAATCTCATTGCAAGAGGGCACGGAAAGGAAAGAAAGCCAGATCGAGGACCACCAAGCTTGAGTGGGAATGTTGGGAGGAGGACCATCTCGAAAGCCAGGGACCATGGGGAGATGCAGATGATAGTCTCGATTTCTCAAGCAAGAGGATTATCCAGACTACTGATCCCGCATCTGATATTCTAATGCCTTTGTTGCCTTTTCAGAAAGAATGGTTATGGTGGAGTCTGATGCAAGAACATTCAGATATTAGAGGAGGCATTTTGGCTGATGAGATGGGTATGGGGAAGACTATACAGGCCATATCTCTCATTCTTACAAGCCGATCGAAAAAGGAATCCCAATCAGCAGGTAAAGCATCTTCTTCTTTAGATGCCCAGATGATTATGAATGATCCATTAGAGGGGATAATCCCCGTAAAGGGAACATTGGTCATTTGTCCAGTAGTGGCTGTGATTCAGTGGAGGAATGAAGTTGCTCGATTTACTAGACAGGATAGTGTGAAAGTTCTGGTTTATCATGGAGCAAAACGTCGCAAAGATGTCAATGAACTTGCGGAGGCTGATATTGTTTTGACGACTTATTCTATTGTTGAGTCAGAGTATAGGAATACGATGTCATCTGGCAAGTTACGTTGCCGATGGTGCCAGAAACTATTTCATCTAGATCGATTAGTGGTTCATCAGCAATACTATTGTGGTCCTCATGCTCGTAAAACTGCAAAACAATCCAAACAAATAAAGAAACAGCCAATGAAGGGATCAGAGGTGTTTTCTAAGTTGTCTTCTTGGGATCAAAGTGAAGATTGCATGGCTGGAAAAACGAAGAATGCTTCTAGTGGGAGAGGTAGAAAACGGAAAATCCACGAAGTAGAGATGGAGGCAGCAATATCTGAAGCTGTAGAATCGTTAAAGGCTGATGATTCTTGTAAACCAGGTGAGAAAGACTTCTCAGCATTACATGCTGTGAAATGGAACCGAATCATTCTTGATGAGGTAAGATCATGGATTTATCAAAGGCTTAATCTATCAGATTTTTCGCCACCTGACACATAACATTTGCTACTTCTGATTCTAATAGGCTCATTGCATCAAGGATAGGAAATGTAACACGGCTAAATCAGTATTTGCATTGCACTCAAATTTTAAATGGGCTCTTAGTGGTACTCCTTTACAGAACCGAGTTGGAGAGTTGTACTCCCTTGTATGTGCCTTCATTGCTTATCGGGCTATTTGTTATCCGTTTATTCCTGGAGCTGTTATCTGATTCTCCATTCTTTGAGTATTGCAGGTCCGGTTTTTGGAGATTCAACCCTACTCATATTATTACTGCAAGTTATGCGATTGCAAATCCTTGGATTATAGGTGATCAGACGATTGACCGTATTTGGCATTGTTGTGTTTTGCTCTACTAATGACAGTGATTATGTTCAACATTCTTGTTACATTTGTCTCTAACAGAATTTCTTCTGCAGCTTTAATGGAGGGCGGAAATGTAATCATTGCCATCATTCAGCACTTTCTCATTTCTGCTGGTGGAACAAGGCAAAAAAACTGATTTTTCAATTGTTCTTTATAGGATATCTGTATTATTTGCTTCTGTTTCATATGATAGCTTTAGTTTATGTCAGTTTATTGCAAATCCAATAAAGCACTGGGGATATGTTAACGAGGGTCGCAAAGCCATGATGTTATTGAAGCACAAATTGCTTGATAGTATCCTTTTAAGGAGGACCAAATTGGAGTGTGCTGCGGATCTAGCCCTTCCTCCTAGCACAGTACGTTTTCTTGCCTCAGTAAAGAGAAAATTAGATGCCTGCATAAGCTGGATGTGCTAACTTGTTTATTGTTGGGATTCAGAAATTTCTTCGAAGGGACTGTTTTGATCCAAGGGAGGATGACTTCTACCAAGCGCTTTACACTCAAAGCCAATCCCAATTCAACACGTAATATATATAGGGATTCCTAGAACTTTGGTTGAATATATACATGTCTATCTTAATTTATAATTCTATGTATCAATTTATTGGTTTGATGCCTTATTTGTTGACAAATAAAAAACAAATGACAGGTACATCGATGCGGGGACACTTGTAAACAATTATGCACACATATTTGATCTTCTAACAAGGTTACGGCAGGTTCGGCTTCAGTGTCTGTGACATACATCTGAACTGAACTTGACATAGGTTAGAGGTAACAAACTTAGCATCTGCATGGATATTACAGGCTGTTGATCATCCCTATCTAGTTGTGTATAGTAAAACAGGACAAGGAACTTCTGTCCAGTATACTGGGCAAACTGATGTAGGCCCCAATGATGAAATATGCAGCATTTGCAGTGACCCTTTTGAGGAACCTTTTGTAAGTATTTGCTTTGCACAGGGTCTTTTGTAAGTGTATGGTTTTTGCACAACTCTTCTGTAAGTACTATGGGGTTTGGATAAACTCTTCTGTAGATCCTACAGGTTTTACATAAACGATTTCGTAACTGTTATAGATTTTTATGCTCTCTTTTGATTAGGATTTTTACAACTTCAGATTGTAAAATTAGTGCTGTTATGGTTGCAGGTAACTGATTGTAATCATATGTTTTGCAAAGCTTGTATTATGGAGTATGTAGCTGCGGCTATTCAAAAACCTCCTTGTCCCATGTGCCAAAAACCTCTAACGATTGATTTCACATCCACAAAAGCTGGAAAAAACAGTAGACAAGATATTTTGAAGAAATCCAAAGGAATTAAATCTAGTAGCATACTGAGTAGGATAGACTTGAAGCAGTTCCAAACAAGCACCAAAATTGAGGCACTAGTAAGTGTGGCCTTACATTGCTATAAAACATTTTGCTTTGACTTGAAAATTAGCCAAATCCACCAATTTGAAGACTCAAAAATTGATTGGTGATGAATATGTCATCAATAGGGCTTAGGTTTTAACACTGAAAGAGATCGGCTAATGTTTGATGGTCTCTACAAAAATGTTTGGCGCAATCCTCTTAATGGTAGATTTGCTAACAACAGATTTATTGACTATGAAGAAACGGATCTAGATGTTGGATATTAAAGAAATGAATCTACATCTTGAATGTGACGAAATAGATCTAGTTTTTTGAATGTGAAGAAATAGATCTAGATGTTGAACTATCAGATCATCAATCTAGATCTCGAATATTAAGAAATACGTACAATGTTGAATATTAAGAAAATGGATCTAGATCTTAAATATGTTAGCTATGGATAATGCATTCCTTAAACATGTCCTGATGTATATTTTTTATGCAGAGATAAATCTAGACCATGAACATTAAGAATAAATTATTAAGTTGTTGTAATGATGGATTCACTGACAATGGATGGTATATAGCTTAAACATGTCTTCATCGCTATACATACTACAGAGAGAAGAAATCATGGAGATGCTAGAAAAGGATTGCACTGCGAAGGCAATCATATTCAGCCAATTTACATCCTTTCTGGAATTGATCAGTTTCCGATTGGCAAAGGTTAGAATACCATTTCTTGGTATTGGTTGTTCTTGAAGCTGTGTGTGAATGCCAAGATATAACGATTTGGTCACATGCAGTTTGGCATCAAGTGTGTGAAACTGGATGGAAGCATGTCCCTCCCAGCAAGGGATCAAATGATAGAGAAGTTTACGAATGATCCTGGTTGCAAGGTTAACAAAATTTTCTGATAAGAGTGAAAGACTTCCAGTAGAAAACCATAGATATGCCTAACATATGTCAATGTAGGGTTATTATTGATGCTGAATTTTTGTAAATGTCATGTGCCAGATCTTTCTGATGAGTTTGAAAGCGGGTGGCGTGGCTCTCAATCTGACTGTGGCTTCACATGTAGGGTTGGTTTTGCTTCAATGTAGTTAATTATAAAAAGTCTGAAAACTCAAGAAGAGTGCATTTTTTGTATTGAGGCAACATACGAGTGGTATACCGTGCTTTTATTAAATGGGTTCTACTCCCACCAATTTACTAGACGATGATGTGAACGCGCCCGTCTACTCTCTACCAGCGAACTTTACTGACTGAGCTACATTTTTTTGAAAAATATTCTTCTTATTTGATTCATGGTGTATTCATGACATTGTACTTTTTTCCAGGTCTTCTTGATGGACCCTTGGTGGAACCCTGCTGTTGAGCAGCAAGCCCAAGATCGAATTCATCGACTTGGTCAATATAAGCCCATAAGGTGAGGGAGCATATGAAAATCTAGTAAAATAATCTCCATTTAAAGCCTTTGGTCTTCTCTGGTTATGAACTCCTAGTCATAGCATTGGAAAAATGTAGTTAAATATACAAACTTCCTCCTACTGTCAGGATCACCATCAAAATAAAGTAAAACCAAAATGATCTTGGTCAAAAAAATGTTTAATTAGAAGGTTAACTCTCCACCATAATCCCTGCCCGTCAGCTAGCCTGAGGCTTAGTAGATGCATACCATGTGGTTTTGCTTTGGAATGAGTACACCGAATGTTGCTACTTTGAGGGAACACCACTACAAGAACGGGAGAAATGAAGAAACAAGGGAAAGGGTACTAAAACCTTTATATATATTCATAAATCCCAGATCCAGTTCCCTGACCATAGATATCCAAGAGTATGCATGGAATAAATCCATTCACATGCCAGTGGATGTATCTCTAGCTTTATTGTTGACTCCTAATTATGGTTGTGTGGATGTCTCTAATGTTGACTACTAATCGAGGCTCTGTGTGATTCGACTATTTATTCCTGATTAAGTTTATGTATGCATGTAACAGCCCCTGCTATAGTGTTGATTGAAAGTAAGTAATTTTGGTATAGGGTGGTAAGATTTGTTATCGAGAATACTATCGAAGAGCGGATCCTCAAGTTGCAAGAGAAGAAACAACTGGTTTTCGAAGGGTATGGAGCTCAAAACTTTTCCTTGATGCAAAAAAGAAGAATCTTTTTCATTTTGTTTCAAATAGAATCATCAATAAATCTTGATTTTTCCCACTTCTGTTTTTGGTTGCAATGACTTTTTGTTGTTAGGACTGTTGGAGGCTCTTCAGAAGCTCTTGGGAAGCTAACTGAAGGCGACCTACGCTTCTTGTTTACAAGCTAAGCTAACCAGTCCGTAGGCTCAGATTCTGACCAAAGCAGTATGTGACAAAAGGTCAGTTATGTTGTTCCCATGCACTTTTTGTCGTAAACCTCTTGTAATTCATTAACTTATTGCTTCATCCAAGGATGTTAAAAAGTTGTATATATATAATTACTACTATGTGAGAGCTGTACAGCATGTTCTGTATTCAATCAAAATTCTTTTTCTTTTGGAAAGTTTGAACAATTAGGCTGTTTTTGCATGGCAAGGTCTTTATTTTGGTTGCAGCTTTGTGCATTCTAATGACAAAACATCAGGTCTTTATGATAAAAAACATGACGAAAATGAAACTTCCTGGTTCAGATATCAATCACATCTTAGTGAAGGTAAAAAGTTGATTTATGTCAACCTAAGTGAACGTTTTTGAGAAACCTAATTCATCCTCTAAATCAGGTCGTGTTTCCTTTACATTCTAGCAGTCTGTCTTTGTTACTCGATAATTTTATTTAGGTAAACATGAACAAACTATCCTTAAAAAATTTCGTTGTTGATTCTTCTCTTTCATGGTGTTGATATTCAAAGTCAGAAGTTGAAAACAAATATCTGTTATTTTCATGAAGGATATTTATCATATTTGTTTGCATTACTATACTGAGCATACAAATAGTTAAGTGTTAAACTCATCGTGATGTATTCGATGATACCTTTTGCTTTCAATACGCTAATCTCATGGGCGTTTTTATATGACTTTAAATTCTCATTGTGATTCTACCTGGTCTTAATTAATTAGTTGAGAGAAAACAAAATGATCAACTCTCAATTTCTTGAAAGATAAAAAATATAGAATAATGAGATAGATCCTCATGGATGGAGCTTTGCACAAAAGCTAATTTTATGGCTAATTTCTGACACTTGCGAACATCGTCTTTAACATGGCATTGTTTTGACTAACATTATTATTTCTGGTACGATGTTGCATTCAATGTTGGATGCTTTCTTCACATCCAAGTTTGTTACATCTCACATCGCTGTGTCTTGTGTTGGAATGCACGACATCGTTGGGTAACGTATTTTTCTACTACGTGTGAAATTATGGCTTTTAGTTCGAATCTTCTGATAATGTTATAAGGGCTAGCATATATACTTTTGAAATGTCGGGGATGGGGATTCTGTTTGAAGGGAAGTTAAGAAGGAATATGTTTTCTGAGTCACATACAGAAGGCAATTGCACTTTTTGAGTCAGTACACAACATATGTATGGCATGATATCAAATTGTTATGTGGCAATCTTTTACAATTGATCATATTTTTCAGAAACTGCATTGTTCAAACTACAGTAAATTATAGGCAAGGCCTCAATAGTACAAAAGTGAAACAGGCAAACCCTGTAATTGCCTAACAAAAACTACAAACTTATAGTAATGGCACTCCTTGGGTCAATGACATGAGATTCGATCAGAAGGACATAACTTCATTGAAGTACCAAAATTTGTTATTGAATGATTAATACATTCCATTATTTTCATATGCGGTATCATTTGGTAACATATTTTTTGGCACATGCATTGATGAAGTTAGTCAATTTACATGCATGACTTTGAAAATTGGAAGTTAATATTTGCCATAATATCTAGTAGATAGGTAAGTCCTAAGGATACTATGTGAGAAATTTCTTCCATTAACCCTTACAATATGCTTGTTTGCAAGTCTAAACATGTACGTGTGAATGCATTAACAACTTCTTTTATGTTGTTATGTGTGCTGTTCATGTACATATGGAGTCATGTATGTCAAGTTTTCCTTCTAAGAGAGACACATGTTTTATTAAGTCTTCCTTCCGATAGAGGGATAGATTTTTATAAAACCGTCCATGATGGAGGAAAAAAAATTTCTCATCAAAGTTTGGTTGATTGTATGAAATGTTTAAACATGGTATGCAACAGATCAATCAATGCAAACCTTGTTCTAAATTACTAGAGATTTTCATTTCAAGCTAGGTATAGTGAATGTAGTTTATTGGTATTTTAGGGAGTGAATGAAGTCTTAGTGTTGTGGGTGAGTAACCGTGAGTCTTTAATTCCCAAATTAAAAGTTTAGGTGATGAAGTATAAGCGGGTTAATAATGTCAAAAGGGGAGTGTTAAAGCATGGGTATGAGTAAAAGGGGGATTTAAAAGCTTAATTCTAAGCTTTTCTCGATTCGTAGATAGAACCTTGACGTTGGTCAACGTGGCGGGTTCCACTCTTGTCATTTGAAAAAATCGATTCATCATAACTTTTCAGACCTTAAATTTGCATTCTTTTTTTTGGCAGCCCTCATGACTAACTTTGTGTGTGCGCTATGATTCCTTTGGCATGAACTTTTGAGATCCAATTTCCATGAAATCCGTGCTCAAAATTATGCGCCACGCAATATGTCATGATTGTTGTTCAATCACAATGTATATTACACAATAGGTTACCATAAATAATTTTATATGGATATAAAAACTAATATATTACATCAAAAACTTACAACTAAATCAAATACGATAGGAAACCTCAACTTTGTTATGTGGAGTGGCTTTTATGGCAATAAGTAGATGAGATAGAGGAGTATATGACTCACTTGTAGAGCTTCAGGAGGGGATCCTCAAGTTTCAATGCAATGTCCCAACAGATGATGGCTATGTTGCTTCTTGTTGTTGGTCTTACACACCCTCTTGATTCACAACATTGACCCTAATTGAAATCTCAACAACGCTTTCATCTTACACCATAGTCTTATCCATGACGAGGAGCTCTCTTATCTCTTTTATAGGCGTATATGCCTCCTCATCAAATAAAAATAGTAGAACTTTTTGCATGCACCTATATTTGTCTTCTAAGGATGCTTGGTATGAGCAAAATGTTAATCAACATGCCCATCTATTCACTCTTCCTTCGTTCGGCCCATTAGATTCCACATAATGCATTATCATTTTGAGCTATGTCCTTTTGTTGTCTCTAGCCTAATCATGTCTCATGTCCTTCTCGTTGTACTTTTGGCTAATCTGTCAATGTTTCATATAACTTGAATTTGATGATCTTGCTCTCCTGAGCACTCCACATACAAAACTTTACATATTATACTATGTAGTTTGCACCTATTCGGCCAAGGACGAGGCGGACTAGGCCCGACTTACGAAAACAACTCGCAATTTTAGCATCAAGATGGAAGCTATCGAGGAACCTTCGGAAGAAGGGGGAGCTTCCATTCCGGTCCAAGTCGACAAAACTCAATCGAATGCGGATATTGCAGAAAAATCAATCACCACGAAGAAGAGTGCCGTAAGAAGATGCATGAGTCGGCTTCCACTAGCCGACAACTCACCAATTACGCCACCAACTCCGACTATGACGATCGTGGCGGAATGTTCGTGATGAGACATAGAGCAAATTCTATGTCTGCTTCTACTTCAACTAGTGCCTCCGGTCCGGAAGATGTATGGTTCGTCAACTCCAGTGCCTCGAACCATATGACATTCATCAGGAATGGTTCCGAGAACTTCAAGAGCCGGAACATCCCGACTATGTCAAACTGGAGACGACACTACGCATCCAATTCGACACATCGACAATGTCCCATTCGGCAAAGAAGATAACCAACCTTTTATTAATAATGTCTTGCATGTACCAACCATTCTGAAGATTTTGGTCTCCGTCGGCCAAATTTATTTAGCAAGGGATGAAGGTACGATTTAATCAAGGCGGTTGCTTCATTGAAAAAAAGGGCCGACTCATCGCTCGCGGACGAAGAGAGGGCCGAATGTTCATTCTCGACTCGCACGAGATGAAATCAACCATGTTCGCAAAGGGCACGAAAGCCGATTCCGACATAGAGTTATGGCACAAGCAGATTGACCATATCAACCTCCAAAAGCTCAAGGCAATGCAATCGAAAGGAGTCATCATCGGGCTCCTGACATTCAAGGAGAAAGAGACTGAAGGTGTGTGTGTCGTTTGCCAATTTGGCAAGCAACATCGGCACCCATTTCCAAAGGAGCGGAACGTGAGCAAAGGCGTACTCGACGTAATCCATTCTGATGTATGGGGTCCGACTCAAACAGCTACATTTGGCGGATGCCGATACTACGTGGCCTTCATCGACGACTTCTGCAGGCACACCTAGATCTACCTCATGCGGCAAAAGAGTGAAATGTTCAGACACTTCCAAAATTTTAAGAATAAAGTCGAGAACGCCACGACCGACATGTACAAGGTCTTCGGTCGGATGGAGGGGAGCACTTCTCCGACGAATTTTCGGCTTTTCTACGGAAAGAAGGAATTCGGCAAGAGTTTTCGTGTCGACATATGCCACAACAAAACAAAGTGGCCAAATGAAAGAATCGACACATCCTCGAAGTAGCACGGGCCATGATGAACGAAAAGCACTTGCCGAAGTCGTACTAGGCAGAAGCGGCTAACACGGTCGTATACCTCATGAATCGATGAACTTACTCCGCACGAGAAGTTTTTCGAAAAGAAGCCGGACCTATCACATGTTTGGATATACAACTCCATTGCGTACGTGCACATCCTTGATGAGAAACGACAAAAGCTTGACCCGAAGTTGGAGAAATGTATCCTCATAGGATACTCACTTGATCAAAAGGGGTACAAGTGCTATAACCCCTCAACTCGAAAATCTCGAGTAAGTTGAGACGTCGTTTTCGACGAGTCCACATCTTGGTATGCACAAGAGACAACTTCGACTCCGATTCCGCTCAGCCCGGAATTTGTCGAAATAGAGATAGAAGCCGAAGATTGGCTCACGTGCATGTATGAAGAAAGCCCGATTACGACAAGGCTTAGTGGGCCACAAGAGCCTCCAAGTGATCAAAGCACATCTTGGCCGAGTTCGAAGCTGGACAAAGGGGACGCGAAAATGCCGACGTATGAAGACGATCACGTCGACGGCAACGAATCGACTCACTCCCTCGATAGCGAGTTCGAAGGCCTTGACATCCGGACAAATGGACGAAGAAAGCCTTAAGTATCCACAAATGAGAAGCTCCGTCGATCAACTCGTGAAAAGAACCCCGTAAACCGATTCGGCTACAACGATTATATGGCATACCATTACGTCTTTATGATGAATGTAGCGACAGTACGGGAGCCGGAAACGTTTTCCGACGTTGCGAAGGATGCCCGATGGGTTGAAGCGATGAATGAGGAGATGCAAGCACTCTCCAAAAACAAGACATGGGATCTTGTTCCCCACTCACCGCATAAGAAGACGATTGGCTGTAGATGGATCTACGAGGTGAAGTATAACGCCGACGGCTACGTAAACCGCTAAAAAGCTCGATTCATAGCAAAAGGATACACACAAACACATGGAGTTGACTACGAAGAGACATTTGCCCCGGTGGAAAAGATGACGATTGTGCGGACCGTGATCACACTCACAACAATGAAAGGGTTGCACCTCCACTAGATGGACGTCAAGAACACCTTTCTTGAAGGTGAATTAGAAGAGGAAGTGTACATGGTACAACCACCCGGCTTCGAATCGCATACTCATCTGAAAGCCGTGTGCCGACTCAAGAAGCCACTCTACGGCCTCAAGCAAGCACCACATGCTTGGCATTCGAAGATTACGCAATGTCTTCATCAATTCGGATTTCGGATGTCGAAATCCGACAACTCCCTCTACGTACAAAACGACTTTAGAAGCTCAATTGTCATTGTTCTATACGTGGATGATCTGGTCATTGGAGGAGAAAGTTTTGTCAACATCAATAAGGTGAAATCCCTCCTCTCCAACAAATTCAAGATGACGGACTTGAAGGAACTTCATTACTTCCTAGGCATCGAAGTAATTCGGATTCCAACCGGCATTATGATCTCTCAACGATACTACATTCTCAACTTATTATACAAGTTTGGGATGGCAGAGTGCAAATCTGTGTCAACCCCTCTCGATCAAAACCTCAAACTAGATGGTGACTCTGGCACAGACGAGTGTGAGCCGACTCAATATCGACAACTGATCGGGAGCCTCATCTATCTCACAATCACACGACCCGACCTCAACTATTTGGTCGGTCTCCTTAGCCAATTCATGCAAACTCCGCGAGATATCCATTTCGATTGCGCTAAGCAAGTATTACTATATGTGAGCGGCACAATGGATTACGACATCCTTTACACATCGGCCACACTACTTTGACTCGAAGGGTACACGGATGCCGACTGGGACGGATACAAAGTTGATCGACAATCGACCTCTAGATTTGTCTTCTCGCTCGATAGCGGAGCAATATCTTGGAGTAGTAAGAAGCAACCTACCGTCACACTTTCGAGTACGGAGGCCGAATACAGGGGTGCAACCGTAGCTACATGTGAAGCCGTATGGCTCAAGAGGATTTTGAAGGATCTAGGCGTTCCCATCAAGGATCTGACTCCCATTTACTGCAACAACATGAGCAATATATATCTGGCTCGGAATCCGGTGTTCCACGCATGCACAAAGCATATCGAAGTGCATTACCACTTCATTCGAGAGAGTGTTCAAGTCGGAGATGTCGATCTTCTACACATCAACACGAATATTCAGACAACCAACATCTTCACCAAGGTCCTAAGAGCTGACAAGCTTTGGCAATTCATATCAGATCTTGGATTGATGATCCTTGATTTGCCAAGCTTGAGGAGGAGTACAAGCGAGAACCGGATACTGTCCGAACCGGGTACGAGCCGAAGTGGACACCGGATATCGTCTGAATCGGATACCAGCCGAAGTGGACATTAATCGAAAGGAACCAACCCAAGTTGAGCTTCAGGGGGTGTGTTGAGAATCAAGCTCAACATAGTGCAACGTGTGAACACACCTTTTGAGAATCTATGATTACTCAAAGTTCAAGAGTCACACCACTACTCTCTACACGTTAACTACGTGTCATAGAATCATATTCTATGACACATAACTAATGATTTACATATTCCCCGTGACTATGAGTCTTCACATTCCCCAAGAGAGAGTGGTTGTTGTAGCTAGTTAATGAAGAGAGAGTGTGACTATATATAAAGCACCCTCCTGATACTTCATATTAGGTCGGTTGTGACTCCTTGTAATGCTACATTTTTGTAATTCTTATTCTCCTTGTGAATATACACCTTCTTATTGAGTATTCCTTTTTCTATCTATCTTGTGTTCTCTCATCTCTCCTCTAATTCCTCTCACACGTACACATAACACACATATCTTCCGCCACACAAGAATCATACCTGATTCTTTACATGTCTCATAGGTCATATTTCACCTCCAAGTAAAGTTCTTGAACTTCGAGAGTCACTACTCACTTTCACATGCATCGCATAAAATGTAGTCTCATAGGTCATATTTGACCTCCAAGATTCGAAACCCAATTTCCTCACCTCTTTATTACTCCATAGATATCGCTTATTTCACTAAATGTCATTGTGGAATGTAGGGGTTGAACCCATGATCATCTAGTCTTTACCAACTGAGCTACATCCATCTCTCTCTCTCTCTCTCTCTCTCTCTCTCTCTCTCTCTCTCTCTCTCTCTCTCTCTCTCTCTGAGTTTTTATTCATCAGATACATAGCCAACCACAAGATAGGATATCCCATCGAGCCTTTGAGGCATCTCAATCCCTACATGCGTCTGGAGACACTAGCTCTTGGTATAACACTGTGGTGAGTTGGTTACTTGCAACCGGCATAGACATTAATAACCTATCCCCCTTAAGTACAACCATTGGATTGACCAAACTCTAATATCTCATGAAGACTGTAATAAAGTGATACACCAAGAAATATGGCAAATTTACACTCGATATAAATGGATCACCCCACGAGAGCCACTCCCATCTAAAATGTTGTACCATAAGGAACACTTATTGCACTTCTCTTAGTTAGGTTTTATTACACGACCAAGATATGTAGGTACATTCTTATCAAATGCTCTCACCAATTTGAGATTGAGAATGGTCAGGCTAATAGAGTCCCTAGGGAGGAAAGACTATGTAGGTTGTGCCACATAGAGATAGAGAATGAGTATCACTTCACTTGCAAGTGCCCAACTTATGCCGAGATACGAGTGGAATACCAAGACATATTAGGACCCTCTCCCACCCTCTCCAAACTATTAGATACCCCAGATGTAAAGAGACTAGGTAGGTATATCTTAGAGCTAAAACAACATAAGGAGAATAAATTACAAAGTGTTAACCATAACCCTTTTACTATTCATCAACTTGTAACTAGTGCAAAATTTCAGGAACAAGGGGAGACGATGAATGTGGATACACTTACGCCGCTCGACCTCTCTATTGAGGAAACTGAAACGCAAAGAACAACCAAACGCCCTCGGATGTTGGGCTTCAAAACAATTCGACACGGAGTAGAAAGGATTAAGAAGATAAGGGAATGTGAGCTACGTCGACTAGAAGCTATGGTTGGGGTACCTTTTATATTGGGGCCACGGGCCACATCCACATCGAAACCCTTTGACCTCCCGCTTCTCTTCGAGAGACTTGGATGGAAATGAAATTAGGCCTAGTATAACATTATTTTCATTGTAGAACATGTTTGTTATTTTATTTTACTAGAACTATTTAGCTTAAAACTCTATTTTTATTTTTATTTTTTACTTTTGATGAATGGGTAAATATCCCATTTTTTGTTGTAAACCATTTGTTTCATGGGCCAATTTTGGCCTTAGAAGACGTTAATATATCTTTCTTTCTTTCTCTCTCTCTCTCTCTCTCTCTCTCTCTCTTTTCATAAATCCATGTTTGTATTAAAAACAATATGATAATACAGAATCTTGCTACCTCAACGACTTCATCAGTAGCAATATGACATTAACGCAAACCCTATTAGGTGTTGTAATACTCAATGACATATATCTACCTCTTCTTGGTACAACCTTCCTGTACGACATAGTTGCAAAATTTGCCGAATCAAGTTTCCTTTAGTCTACAAATTTGTTGTGGCACCCTATGGTGTTCATCAAACAAGAACCCATTTCACACGCTCCAATTATACCACAAATTTGTTGTGGCACCCTATGGTGTCCATCAAACAAGAACCCATTTCACACGCTCCAATTATACCACAAATTTGTTGTGGCACCCTATGGTGTCCATCAAACAAGAACCCATTTCACACACTCCAATTATAGCACACCCCTCATCTCTCCCTCCCTCCCTCTCTCTCCCTCTCTTGATTTGTAAGTTGTTAGGCTGCTAATCCTAGGTCTTGGGTTCAAAACACAACACTCTCACCTCTCTATTACTCCATACGTATTCTTTTAATTGACCAATGATGTGGAATGTATTATGTAGGGTTGAACACATGACCTTGTGTGTGTGTGTGTGTGTCTCTTTGCTAGTTCATATGAAGGAAAAGAATGGGGGACCATTTTAAGAGTTTCTAGAAAGTCTAGGGGTATTTTGTGGAATTTCCTAAAACAAAAAACAGGGTAGGGGTATGAAAGAAGCATCATTCAAGGAAAAAGCTTTTGTGCCTCTCTGTTTTCTTCTTCTTCTTCTTCTTCTTCTTCTTCCTTCTTCTTCTTCTTCTGCTCTCTCTCGTCCTAAATTCAGAACAGTGGCCATGTCGAATGATACATGAAAGATCGCATCCTAGAGAGCTCGGTCCAGAAACCCATTTGCAAGAAAAGAATTGGGCACCTCTCAGACTAGAAAACATCCCCTCTCTTTTGTACTTGCACTGATCGATCTTCTTCTGTTGGTCTTCTTTTTAAGTTTCACTGATCTCCATCACGTCAGTCTGAACAAAGGACGTTGGAGATGTACATGGATATGTAAAGATGAGGTTCTAGAGCTCGATTCAGGAACCCTATTGGAAAAAAAAAAATTGGGTTTTTCTCAGGATTGCAAATATTTCATCATTTTAATCAAATCAATCGATATTCTTTTATTGTTTCAGCGCCATCAGGTTAGTCTTGGAAAAGAAGCTAGCGCTTTTATTGATCTTTTATTAAAAGTTGCACTATGTTAGGCTCGTTTGGAGGCCTTTTTTCCTCATCTACCTATACGTCTTTCTCAATTCCTCTTCAGTATACTGTTAGGGGATACTAGGATTAATGCATGCACTTAATTCTTCTTTATACGGTTTTGAATTCGGTTACTGAGGAATTCATACCATTTGCGGTAATTATAAATGATAGCTTAGGATTTTTATTATTAGTTTTAAATCTAATATTATAATTATCATTTTTGTGGATTGTCTGTCAATTAGGTCATCACTGAAGTGATTTTAAACTATAGCTCAATATTCTTGTTATTTTTTGTTTCAAACTAATCTATTTCTTTCAGTTCAACATTGGTTTAATGTTGGATAATTTGAAGATTTGGAGGTCATAAATGTACTGAAATCGAAGATATGCATATTCGTTATCTATAGGTATTTATATGGCTTCAAATTTTTTCGATCACCAAATCATTTGGAAATCACTATGGTGCTTGGTTCTTATGTTTCTTTTTCAATCTGTGATGGCGGGAAGAGGCAAGTTTCAAACCATAGAAATCCTTTGTTCAAATTTAGGCTGACAATGTCTCTTCCCTAAGAATGTTGTTTTTTTTGTTTTGAAATCAGGGCTCAAAATATCTGATGAACCAGATGAAGATTTTCAATACGATCATAATCTCACTGAAATTCTTGTTGAATATGCTTCTGTGGTAAGCGCTTTGTTTTTTATTCTCAAAACTCCTGAAATATTTTGTTATCTCATTTTTGGAAATATTCCTTTATTTTATTAACTTGCAAATGTTTAGGATTTTTTGAGTCAACACAAAGAGGATTAACATCTGGACTCAAAGATATATTATATTTATATCCATATAAGCACATTCAATCTATAAATGCAACTCAGATATAAATTTAAATGCTCAGAAAAATGAATAGAATTGACATAGTTGTATCTCATCATAAATGTAAGAGATATTGTATAAACAAAATTAACAGTAAAACTGAGGCACATCTTTAGTATGTCCCTCATTGAATATCCTGACCAAAAGGGTTACAATATTGTCCAAAGATTTGTATGGTGGGAAATGGTGAATTTTATCATTTTTTAGATACCAAGGTTATGGAAGAGGTTCCGGAGGTCGTGGCTGTTATTTGTGACAGACAAAGACATAGCTCTTTTCAGGTGATGGACCTCTAGGGTGCTCTGAAGTACAGCCATGTGTGGTATGAAGAAGTCAGTGGCTGTTCTTTGTCTGGCTGGGTTGGAATGTCTCTTGTCCCCTGGATGTGGATTTACTTCTCAAGAATTTCTCCGGGTCACGTTGATGTTTGAGCAAGAAGATTTCTAGGCGTATTTCATTAAGTCCATAATTTCATGTAAGGGTTCAAAACTTTCCATAAAGAGGCAACAATATCTTCACCTTGCATTACAGAAAACTAGGCAATGGCATATATGGTGCTCAGTTTCAATGTCCCAAGAGCATAGCTGGTAGAGGTTGTCCTTTGGCGCCATTTATTCCTGTCTCTATCTGCAGTTGGAGGAACACTTAGGAGTCACCCAAGTAAAGTGAAAACTCTTAAAGGGTCAGGAATGATGTCAATAGGGCTGAGGAACACTTAGGAGTCACCCAAGTAGAGCAATGGCTCAAAAGATAGAGAGAGAGATAGTTGGAGGAGCTCACCTTTGAAGTGAGATCCAAAACGTTCTTAACTTAGGTTTTATATGACCCATTTAGGGTTGGCTAAGTTCACATTGAACTTGGCCCAAAAATAACGAAAAAGTGATAAGTGACTTTTGGCCTTTATAAATACGCCTATACAAATGCACACACTATAAGGGGGTCATGTAGGGCCTCTACCCCAACAAACTCTCCAATTTTGTGACATATATGGTGTGAGAAAGAAAGAAATATTAACGTCTTCTAATACCAAAATTGGCCCATGAGAATTGGTTACAACAAAATGAGATTTTGATCCAATCATCGAAAATAAAAATAAAATAAGCGTAGATAAAAGAGTTTTTTAGTATGGTACCAAAAATGTTATGGTGTAACATATTCTATTGAGGAAATGGCTATGTGCTAGGCCTAGTTTCATTTCTATCCAAGTCTCTCAAAAAGGAGTGGGAGGTCAAAGGGTTTTAATGCGGGTGTGGCTCATGGTCCCGATGTAAAAGGTATCCCAACCATAGCTTCTAGCTAGTGTAACTCACATTCCCTTATCTTCTTAATTGCGTTTGCAAAATGAGTGACTTTGAGGCCCGGTATTCGAGGGCGTTTGGCTGTTCTTTGGTTTTCTGTTTCGGCGAGGGTGAGGCTGAGTGGTGTAGGTGTGTCCATGCTCATCATCCCCGCTTGTCCCTGAAAAATTTCATTGGTTATATGTTGGTGAATATTAGAAAGGTTATAGTTAACATTTTGTAGCTTATCCTCTCAGTTGTTTTAACTGTAGGGTATACCTACCTAGTGTCTTTATAGCTGCAGTATCTGATAGTTTGGAGAGGGTGGGAGAGGGTCCTCGTATGTCTTGGTGTTTTGCCCTTATCTCAATGTAAGTTGGACACTTGCATGTCAAGTGATACTCATCCTCTATCTCTATGTGACATAATCTACATATCCTTTCCTCTCTGGGACTCCATTAGCACGACCATTCTCAATCTCAAGTTGGTGAGATGATAGTAAGTTGTCCAATGGTAACCCTTAGTGCATTGGTAAGAACGTATCTAGATATTTTGGCCGTATAATAAAACCTAACATAAAAAATTGCATGAAGTGTTCTTTATAGTGCAACATTTTAGATGGGATTGGCTCTAGTTGATCCATTTATGTCGAGTGTAAATTTGCCATATTTCCTGGCATATTACTTTATGATGGTTCTCATGGGAGATTAAGTTTTATTGGTCTCGTGGTTGTACCTAAGAGAAGGTCAGTTATTAATGTCTAGGCCGTTTGCAAAAAGCCAACTTACCACAATGGTGAGAGATAGGCATCCATGTAGTTGAGGGTGGTTGAAAAACCCATCTGATGATATTTGTAGGAAATTATTCTTGTAATGTTCCAAGCTTGTGCCTATGGGGAGCGGTGAATTCAGTTTTATATGATTGAGGTCCAAAAAGGAGCAATTAAGGTTCTATTAGAAGGGTGGAATACTGTCAATTTCCATGCTATTAAGTGTTAGCCAGGCACTCAATTGTACATACCAACACTGAAGTGGTGGGTTCATCCAAATCCATTCTGTACCCAGTTTCATAATGTCCATATTGATTACATGATTCAGATCTATGAGGTTTAGATCTAAAAAGGATAGTCAAGGCTGTATTGGAAGGGAAGGAGGTGATTGATTTTGCCATGGAGTTTTAACTAGATACACAAAATATACATACTAATATCAGGGATGTGTTTCTCTTGCTAGCCTCTTTGATGTCTTAAGATGAGGTGGGTGTATCTTTGGTGGGGGATTCACACAGTCTCTCCAGAATGTTGATCACTTGAGGAAAGGGCTTCAAGGTTCAATTCAATGTTGTAGTTCCTAGTTCTTCCTTGATAATTTCATGTGGGATTGATGCCTTTCTTTTGATCATGGTGTTTTTATCATCAAATATCTCTGTAGGGGTCGCCACTTGTTATCCGAAACTTATTACTCTTTAACTTATTGCATAATTATGTGAGAAAAGCTGTTAATAGCAGTAGTGGAACAGTTAGAAAAAATAGACACAGCCAAGCTGTGAGAAGGCTGTTAGACAGCAGTAGTAAAATAGTTGCAAAGAGTAGAGACACAACCAAAGAGTAGAGCCTGTTTGCAAGCATCAGCAAAAAATAAAGTTCTTACAAAAGAGGCTGGTATAGCCTATTTATAGAAAATTGGGGAATGTCGGTGAAATGGTTGTTTGGTAGTTAAGTGACTCTTGTACTACCAAACATGTACAATAAACAAGGAATAAGAGGGAACATCTTAAGAAAGTGGCAGAGAGAGAAGGCATTTAAAGAGTTTCAGATTCTAGAAAGCGAAGAATCTAGGAAGAAAGAAATGTTAACGTCTTTTAAGAGGCCAAAATGGCCTATAAGACCAAGCAAGAGATTACATCGTAAGTGTTGTCTCGTCTTTGAGAACTACAAATCAAAATAAAATAAAAATTACTCAGCAAATATAAAAGTAAATAAGATAAAAAGAGACAAAAGAATCTGGTTTCTGGCACATGTGAGATTCTCAAGGTAGATATATTATAACTTTTCTCTTCAAAAGATCTCTAGTATAGGTTGATCCAGAATGAAAAGGTCTCCGAAGCGACGGAAGCACCTGAGATGGCGGGAGATAATGTAGAAGAGAGATAATAAAGATGAAAGAGAGTGCATGTCTAGAGCTGTCACTCTCCAACACCTCCTCTTAGCTCCAGAATGGCGGTCCAACATTAAGTCGACCGAGGAGCTGATCAATTGCTTGCCTTGGAAGTGTCTTAGTAAACAAATCAGCCACATTTTGTTGAGTAGGACAATATGCCAAGTTGATGACATGTGATTTCACTAATTCACGAACAAAATGGTAGTGAACAGCAATATGTTTTGTTCTACCATGAAATGCTAAGTTGTGTGCCATTGCGTGGGCACTTTGGTTGTCAGTGGAAACTTCAATAGGAGATTCTTGCAAAACACCAATTGACAAAACAGTTGCATTAACCAAAGCAACTCACAAGAAGTATCCAAATAGGCTCGATATTCAGCATTCTTAGATGAAGTAGAAACCAAAATTTGCTACTTTGATTTCCAAGAAATTAAGCCTTAGCCTAACATAAAACAATAGCTAGATGTGGAAATTCACCTTCCCTAATCAGTGTCTGAGAAGCCAACAAGCTCAATGCTGCCTCTAAAAGAGAGACCATACTCTATTGTGTTGGCCAAATACCTTAGAAATCAAATAGCTGCTTGCCAATGCTTTTGTCTTGGAGCACTTGAGAATTGGCTGAGAATACTCACACTATAGGACAATCATACGTGGTGTAAGTTAAGTAAAGAAGAGACCCAATTGCAATTTGACATGCCATAGGTCTCAAGGAGCTACATGAGATACCTATGTTGGCTAAGGAAGATACCATCATGTGATTGATAGACCTCCATACCTAAGAAGTAATTGAGAAGTCCTAGATCAATCATTTCGAATGTGGTTTTGAGGTGTGGAGCTCCTCGATTTTAGATGCAAGGAACCCTGTCATTAGAAGGTCATCAACATACAATATGATCAAGCATAACAAATTATCTTGGAAAAAGACATAGAGATTGATGTCAGCATAACAATGCGGAAACCCAAGAGAGAGAAAGAATGTATCAATTTTGTCATGCCAAGCTTTGGGAGCTTGCTTTAAGCCATACAAGGCTTTGTGTAACTTGTAGACCATTGTTTCTCACTCTGAAATCCCGAAACCTGGAGGTTGTTCTACATAAACTTCCTCTTTCAAGTCACCATTAAGGAAGGATGATTCTAGAGTGATAAGAATCTAGGAAGAGAGAGAATGTAGAGAGAGATAATAAAGATGAAAGAGAGTGCAGGTCTGGAGCTGGCACCCTCCAACAAATTATACACAAGACTGAGTATAATATTAAGAATCTCTATATCATATGCATAATTCAGCTCAGATTCCTTGTCAAGTTTTTGGGCTATCTCAATACATGTTCATCAAGGGTCAATAGTCGTGTCCAATTGTGTCACCAAGTGTTAAAAGACACATCAAATCATGGTTTGCCAAGTGTTAAAGAGATACAACCAACAATAGTTGCCATGTATTAGAGTTGAGCCATCTATGCTTCTCTGCCGTTGTGATGACACCCATCTCTTGGTTCATCTTCATACATTTAAGGTACATCTTTGTCCATTGGATCTTTCCCATCTTTATGATCCACATGTCCTCTATGCAGTGCACATCTCGTGGAATGCAGATATTTGGATTTGGGACAAGTTTTGAAACCAGACTCTTGGGCATTCGTGTAACTTGTGCCAGCTTCCATGGGATTGATGCTGATCTGGCAAAATTATAGTGTAGAATTCCTAGATTCAGGTTCAAGGATTAGAAATGGTGATTGGGTGGGAGAGGAAACACTAAAGATGCAGAGACAGAAGGAGAAGTTGAGACAAGAATGTATAAATCTTGCAGAAACAGCAAGCACAAAGGAAGAGAGTGGCAATGAGAAGTTGATGAAAGGATGCACACCTAGAAAGCAGGTCTGGTGAAAGCTATGAAATGCAGAAATGTACCTGGAGAGACATTCTAGACATAGAGAAGGTCTGGGAATAATCAGTGCCCTTTTTGAGTGCAGTACTAGTGCAACATATCATGTACATTAATATTCGCAACACGAAAAACTAATCTTAAACAGATAAATACAACTTTACACGCTCTTTTCCCCAATTGTAATATGATGTTTAGGAATCCCCAAATTTCATTCATGCAGTACAGATTTGAAAGTACACGGCAACCATGAACGCTTTGGATGGAAATGGTGAGCATTATAGGTTCACACAAGGAAGATGTCTTTAACATTTGACGTCATGCTTAAGGATTTCTTATCCAATGAGTGCAACAGAAGGATCGTTGATATTTTGGATTTGATGTATTTTTTACGGAAACTAAAATGGAGTTAATTGTGAATCTGTATATCAGTTGAAAGGAGGAGGCCAAGAGACTCATTTTGGCAACACAATAAGGTCTAAGCAGAGAAACTAAATGCAGATCTTGGCAAGAACAAGCATTTTTTGTACTGAGGGATTGAATGAATATAATGAAAAGAAGATATTGTCAAAAGAATACCCTGCTCGATATCCAATTCCATGGGTATATGTTGGAAAATTGTCCTGAGATTTATGGTTTGTTTTGTACACTCTAGTTACTGAGATTTTCCGCAAACACCTTCTCTAAGAGAGTTTTGGCACACATTGCATAAATAATTTATCTGATATTTAACCAAACTGTTCACTCTCTTAAGTGCGAGACAGCTGTTTTTTTGAAAAGCCACATACAATCCAAAGAATGACTATACTTCAAATCGATCCCAAAGAATTATTATGGTTGTATTGTTTTATCGCAGATGTCGTACTTTCTATGACTGAACTGCTGAGAATTTACCTTAACAATTTTAGGATAGGATTACAATATATAGTCGTCGTCTCTATACAGTCTCTGATGTGCATAAACAATTTGGTTAGTTTTTTTGTTTGTAAATTACTAGGGAATCAAATCATCTTTTTTTGCAGGTATATGTTAACGATTTGGATTCTCTTATTTCTTGGAACTGCACAAGGTGCAATGGCCATACCAAGGTAACAATTCATCAGATCTAATTGGCGATGTGGCGCATCTTTCACCGTTGATATCTTGATGTGTTCTCATGGTGGATTAGGCACAGTTGGAGATAATCATCATGATTGATTATATATTACTTTTTTGCAGGGATTCAAGATGACAGAACTGGTTGTCGATGTACAACACTGTCTTCAGGTATGGATGGAATTTACTTTTCTGAGTTTTATTTGTTGGCAAAACTGTATATGGGTGAGATAACTCATTGTAGTCTATAGGCATACGTAAATACAAATTTTTGTCATATAATATGCGTTATTTAAGTGGGTACTCTAACGCTCATATGGGGAAGCTATAAAGTGATAGAATATGTTTCTTGTGTGGGTAGTCAATGCACAAGAGAAAGAAAGAAAGAGAGATATATTAACGTCTTTTAAGAGGCCAAAATGGCCTATAAGACCAAACAAGAGATTACATCTTAAGTGTTGTCTTGTCTTTGAGAACAACAAATCAAAATAAAATAAGTAGTACTCAGTAAATAGAATGTTCATGCATATATAATACATATATAGATGTAATTTCTTGTTTGGTCTCATAGGCCATTTTTCCCTCTGAAAAGACGTTAATATTTCTTTCTTTCTCCATGAGAGAGGCAACAAAGGCATGATTAGTTTGTAGCTTTTCAGCATATGGATCTCTAGAAAAACATTGTGCTCATATATGCAGTTTCACAAACCAAGAACCAAATGGCTCTTTAATTCAATTGTTACCCTTTCCCTCTATGGGTTGTGTGATTCAGGACTAAAGCTTGTGCCATGTGAGCTCACTAAGGAAAGAGTTATAATACCCTGTTGCGCAAAATGGCCATTAACGTGGGAACCTTGAAATCTCTCTGAACAATATTTGAAGTGGGTATTTGAACATCTTTACCAATGATTAACATTATTCAATCAGTACCCATTAAGAGTATATCGTAGAAGTTCATCACAAAACACTGATTGGCCCCAAGTGTTGGCACACCATAGATGTTTATTTATTAATCCAAATAGAATCAGATATTTACAAGAAAACAATGCATCAGCAGACGCCCCATATTTATTTCTCTATTAATCCAACTAGAATTAAATATTACAAGATCATGCACCACAGACCACATAACTCTTGGGGAGAACATACCCATACGAATAAAAAACCTGATTTCCGATCAGTAAGCCACAGGTCAGAAAATTCTAAATTCTGATCAGAAAGGAGGAAATCAGAATCCCTAAATTTTACTAAGAAACAGTATTTTCCTAAAATATGATAAAAAAGGGAGCAGATTAAAAATTAACAGCTAACAAACCCCAAATTCCATATTAGCTCCCACCCTTGAATCAGAATCCTCAAATCTCTTCTATCCAGCACACCCCAAAATAACAGTTTTTCTAGCACGAGGTGTCCAAATGTGGTGAAAATAACAAATGTGGTTTTCACTTCTTTGATTTGGGTTGCAACTGTGCTAGATCATGACGAAAACAGTTACAACCAAGTAAAACATTGTGAGAGAAGGGCAAACAGAAATTACAGCAGCATGGAACACATGAGAATAGAGCGTAGAAAATCAAATTAGAGACCGACTGAGTGAAACAAACTGGTCATTAATCCAAACCCTGAACATTGGAGGAGGCATCCAAGTATGAGGTGAGAACATGAGCATGAGAATAGGGTTGGAATACTTCCTAAATGCTCCACCCAAACAAAGGTTTGAATGAATGGATGAATAAATTGAGAAATATTTGGTCTATAAATAGATGGTCAATAAGATACCAATACGAAGAGACTTAACCGCATAAGTTACACAAAGAATAAGCGTGGAGCAGTTTAACAGAAGCAAGCTTTTGCCAAGATCCAAAACATAAAAGCAAACCTTGTAAGAAAGAAAATTTGGTAAAACTATCGCTTTTAAAGCTATAATAAAAGAGCCAGAATTCATAATACGCAGAGATTACATATGAGCAATTGTTAAGTGTAGAAAGAAATGCTCCTCTGCTTTTCCAGAAATAGGGTTTCTTATGCAAGTTAAGATTTGGGTTACTGCTGCTTTTCAGAAGTAGTTTTCTTCTCTTTCTGATACTAGGTTTTGAACATTTGCGATTCAATTCAAACCTCATCCGTGTGTAGTGCATTTTTTTCAGCTTAGCGCCCAAAGTTCAACGAATTATATGTATATGGGATCATAACATTATTTAATAATTTATTTATGTAATTTTTTAAAAAGGCTGTCAAGCTTTTGAATTTCGATTGTACTATTTTATTGTTTCATATTTTGTTTCAGTGTCCATTTAACCATATTGTTACAGAAAGCAGATATCGTGATGAAACTAAAAACTGCATTAACATTATGACTTTAAATGATTACAATACAAAGGTTTTGTAAGTTTGTTCACATGATGGGCCTTATAAATATGGCTTTTCAAATGTAAGGAAAAATCACATATTGTATGTTTGTGAATGAACACGAACCAATCGATTCTTTCAATCATGCAGGCATATGTGGGGCTTGCTAAAGACTTGAATGCTATTGTGGTTGCTTTTCGAGGAACACAAGAAAACAGGTCTCAATGACCAAATCGTATTTCAATTTTGTTGTGATTTACCATCGTCTGACTGTTGCTAAGGTACGATTCTTTGGGCGTCATTTTTAGCATTCAAAACTGGATGGAAGATCTGTATTTCAAGCAGCTTGATTTAAAATATCCTGGTGTTACGGGTGCTATGGTAAACAACTATACATATGTACAAACTTCTATGAGTTCTTTTCTATATATCTTTTTGTCTCACATTTAATTTTGCTCTTATTCAGGTTCATCGGGGTTTCTATACAGCATATCATAATACCACTCTTCGACCTCGTATTATAGCAGCTATTATGGCTATTCGGAAGGAAATAGAAGATTTAAAAATTATGGTCACTGGGCACTCCATGGGAGGAGCCATGGCTGCTTTTTGTTCACTTGATCTAGTGGTATCTCGTCGTGCACAGTACTTAAAATATATCCTTTGCTTAATATTTAGCAATTCATTCTTATACTAAATTCAAGAATTTTGTCTGCTACACTGGTAGGCAAATTATGGGATTGATGACATACAAACAATCACCTTTGGGCAGCCTAGGATTGGAAACAGTGTGTTTGCATCATATTATAGTGCATTGCTGCCCAAAACTTACCGGATGACCCATAACCACGATATGGTGCCTCATTTACCACCGTATTACTCCCTTTTTCCTCAAAAAAGCTACCACCATTTTGGAAAAGAGGTATTCTATTGTATTTCAAGCATATAGTAATTCCAATCTTGGAATATAACGTTAACTGTTGGTTATATATGTTTTGGAAGAGCCGGGTATGTCGTTCTAATGATTCTAACCAGTTACTCATGTCCAGTATTGGAATATAACATCATACAATGTTTTTTTATTTTATTTAAGATATGGATTTACAAGGATGGAATGAATGAATCGATCAGGATATGCAATGACTCTGGGGAGGATCCCGATTGTAGCAGGTATTACAGATGTACATCTCTGTTATGTCCTCTTATGATGCATTTTCCAAGAACATGATAGAAAAACATATTTTTGATGGTGGGACAAAAAATGGATGAAGTGGGAGATAAACTATGTACCATTCACTTGCATAGGATATTTTTAGAGGAGGCTAGGGAAGGCGTGAATTTATCCATTATCATTGTCCCAACAATTGTATATTTTTCTATGATTTTTGAATAGGTCTGTGGTGGGAAATAGCATCTCAGATCATCTATGTTACCTTGGGATCTTTCTTCAAGCTGATACATGGAGTACATGTTCGTTCATATTGCAAAACAATGTAACCGAGGTGACGTCAGGTGGATTCTTTATCCAGTTACCATTAGTACGTGATGAAGGCTTTGGGGACAGAAGGTGGCAATTGCTTTGATCAACAGTTCATAGAAGGTCCATTTATAGAAATCAGTTGTGTATATAAAAACATGGCTTTGTTTATTCATGAACAATGCTACACATACCTTGGTAGTTGAAAACAACTACTAAGCTTACTTCGACCAATGATGTAATATTCTTTCTCTTGTGAATATCATATGTTGATGTTGTCCCTTTCATGTCCTTTGAGTGTACTCTACTAGAAAGGCAACTACTTGGTATCTTTAAAAACTTTGGAAGGATCTTCACAATATCTATTGATGTGCTGCCATAAATTGATCATTTTCCTGACATGTGATGTTAGACAAAGGTTTGGTTCGACATAAGTGTGATATTGTGCATCTTTTGGGGTATAGATTCATATCCATTTACATGTGTAATGCTAGATCTGATGCGTGGAATGGTTTTGTTAAAATTTCATATTGTATTCTTGGAAAATCTTTTCTATAATTGATACTTGATCATACAATGTTACTAGGATATGAGGTGTCGGAAGTGTTTATGCATGCAATGGAGGTTATTGTTTAGAATAAGATCAATCCCTTAGTGATGGTAAACATGATGTGCCAGGTATATTATGATAAATGGAAAGGTTTTATAAGCATGAGTGCTTCTAACTAAATGAGTATTGCCTGGTACATATACAAGTAATGAATATTTGACACAGGTTTCGAGAAACTTCAAGGGAATGTATTATGTTTGTCAATGTTTTTGATATTCTTTAAACTTCTAGTAATGCTTGTGAACTCTAGTCAAATTGTGTAACTCAATATCTACAACAAACACTTTTTAGTGCATATTTGTACATTCAAATTTTCATGTTCTTAGCTATAGGAAAGCATATGCATGAATGAACGAGGCTCTCTACTAGTAAATCCACACAAGACATCTCGTGTCTAGTAAATAATCATAAAACTAACAACTGATTTGTAAGTTGAAAGCTGGATTTGGTGATGGGTGATAAGTTATCATGATAAATTGGAACTAAACATATTTTCCCACTATCACAAGAAATTTTTAATGATAACTTGGAAGAAAACCTTTATAAACAAACATCTACAACAAAAATATCTACAACAAACACCTTTTAGTGCATTTTTGTACATTCAAATTTTCATGCTGCACTAACTATAGTGCCCAAAACTCCATTAGAGTGTTGTTAGGTATAAAGTAAGAAAGCATATGCATGAATGAACAAGACTATCTTCTAGTAAATCCACACAAGACATCGCTTGGTAGTAAATAGTCATAAAACTAACAAATGATTTGTAAGATGAAAGATGGATTTGGTGATGTGTGATATGTTATCATGATAACTTGGAACTAAACATATCCTTTCCAAATTCCCACTATCACAAGAAATTTTAAATGATAACTTTGAAGAAAAACTTTGTAAGCGTTCATCACTTTATCACAAGAAAATTTTAATGAACAATTGCCTCTATTAGGAGGTGGGAAAATATTGGTAACTTCACTACGATGATCACACCAGAAAACCATCCTTGGATTCACCTAAAATATTTGGTATTCACCAATTCCTTTAAGGAGTACTTTGTTTTACTTTCGAGGCATTCCACATAACCAATTTCTTTGGTCCCGCTATTTGGGTATCAAATCCCAAACTCTCGGATAACCCTTCAATTACAAATTCATGACCGTCTCACTCTTGTTTTGAATTATACTCTACACATACAAAAACAGTGCATTAAAGAATTTATTAATGCATTCGCACTTATATGTATACACTTGCAAGCACACACATTGTTTAGTTAAAGTAATAAATTCTCACATAGTATCCTTATGAATTACCTATGTCCTAGATATCTTGACAATATGAAGGTAGCAATATGTGTTGAGATCTAAACTTCCCCATATTGAAAATATTACAAGGGAGTGATAACTTAAGTGCCATACTTAAGACACACCTAGAAGGTTGAGCTCTTATGTGTATGCCTTATTCACACATAGAGACTTTGTGCTTCAATGTATGAATACCCCTTTTTAGGAAGGAAGCACGTAGTGAAGAACACATGTATACTCTGGTTCCATAAATCAAAGCTGGCCTCTTTATGGACTATAAAATAAATCTAAATTGCCAAGAACTAGGGCAACAATTGAAGCATTTGGTTAGGTTTTCCGTAGTGGCAAGCAAATTCCCCATTCATTTATATGAAGAAATTAGGTAGAAGGCGGGATCAAGGACCTCTTTAGAGCGATTTTTGGAAGTAAACCCAATAGGTTTAAGTCCCTAACTTGCCTAAGTTTCTTTTCCATAAAATGAATTGTGTCATTATAGTTCAACAATCACCAATCGATTCAATTAATTTTCATAATTGTTTTATTTTCAATTTTGCTTTTAGACTTTTGTTAATTTTGTTAATTGCCTATTTATTTTTTAGTACTTGGTGGGAATCCAGAAGGACTAGTGACTATGTTTATTTGTGAAGGTTCCCAACTTCCCTCTACAACCTTCAAAGCTTTAAATGCTCTTAAAATCACCACACCTATGCCTGAATTAGGTCGGTTGCTCACATACAACTTAATCGAGTCACCTACATATTACATCTACCTATCTTAAGACATTTGTACAACACTATTATGGATATGGTGATTATTAGTATCATACATTTGCATACTATTGATCTTTCTTTTTCTTTTTCTTTAATTATCTTTATCTTAAAAATTAATTTGTTTGTTATTCTTTGTGGTTCTAAATTTTCATTATAGGCTTTAAATTGTTGGTTGAGAAGGAGGGCCTTGGCTACAAAATCAACCTAACTATGATTTGTCAATATAATCTCTAATGTAAAATTGTTTCTTTCAATCATGTTAGAGTCTAACTAATTAGTAAACAAAATAAAGAGAAATAAGGCCAAAGAAAGGAAAGAGGTTGCCAGACAACGTGAGATGGACCCAAACCACTTCGATTTCCTATACCATCAAGTGTTGATGCGAGTCGTACCTTCAATTCTGTTAGGATCCCACGTGCTTAGCTAACAAGAGCCATAACCACATTGACGTAGTCTCAACAAGCCTATCTAATAATAAGGTAGTTGGCTTTCTTATATAGCCAGAAGTGTGAAAGCATGGAATGGAAACACTATCATAGCTAACATGTAGCTATGATGGCTATAGCCAATTATCTATTGTTGTTTCTTTAGTGGGTAGATCTTAAAGATAAATATCATTTATAATGTGAAGTAAAATATGGGAATACCCTAATTAAAAAATTTGGGCACACATGGTGGAACATGGGTTTCGTGCATTTATATTTGAACCTTTGACGATATCCTCTCTCATCATCCTCAATATTGCATCGAATTCAAACACATGGAGCATGGTGCATGCGATTATAGGAAAAGTTCTTGCATCAACAAGAAAACCAATCAATTAGTATATTCCCATATTGCAATAGTTTTATAAGAGGACCTCATTGACTCTTCATCTAGGTAGTTATCATATATATATATATGTCTTTATTTGTTTTGTTTCCTTGTTGATTAGGGCAAAGTCATTGGAGTCATAGACCAAGATGTCACGCAAGTCATATTAACACAAGCTTAATGGATAGGAAGGGAAATTAATGTTATTTAATGCCATGGTAACACAAGTTTTGCTTTATGAAGTAGAAGTGTGGGAGACACTATCCCTCTTAATGCATGGAATGAGATTGAGAAGATTCAAAAGATGTTTGTAAGGAAACAACGAGGAGTTAAATAAACCACTATCTATTAGGTTATTCTCTTGGAAATGTTCAACCTATAGAGATATTAATGCTAAAGAGAATCTATAGATACATTTTAAAAGTGACGAATATACCAAATCATGGATTGCCAAATCTTGATGGGAATGTTGGATGTAAAGTACAGAATTATAAGAGCAAATCTTTCTTATGTGGTTGGGTAATTAGCATCAAAATATGGTTCAAACGATGCGTTGTGGAAGACCTCTTAGAGCTTTTAAGTGATGAATCTATGAAATATGTAGTTATTGAGGAGAGGTTAATAGAATCATTAAGGAAGAAGTAGGAAGACCAATGGATCCTGAGAAATCGTTGCGACTAGCTATTAGTTTCTCGTTGATTAGTTTCCTCTTCTTATACCTTTCTATGCTTTTCCTAGTCATTCATGAAATGGTACATTGTCTATGTATTCGAGTGGTCTCATTGAATCTCTTCACTTCGGGGTGGGGGTCCATCCCCTTTTTTCCCGCCTGTTGCTTTTCGCTTTAGTTGCGGTTGTATGTCATGGACACATGGATAGAAAAAGTTGTTGGTTCTATCACTAGTAGTATCCATTAGTTTTAGTAAGGTGAGTTGTTCACCTGTCTCAAATGCATATATGATATTTGCACAACAAAATTATGAGAATCTGTGTGAAACTACAACGTACATTGTATATGCAAATTGCCACCTAGCAAAGAAACCGGTAGATGTGGATCAACAGAAATTGTTTGTGATCTATCGAAAAGGGCAAACCTATTTTGATTTAAATTGCTTAAAAAAAAAGATTTAATAAAAATATTTTTGGGAGAATATAATGAGTCTAGCCTATATTTCGTTAAAAGAACAAAATTAGAATATTACATTGCAAACATCAACCCTAAATGTTTGATTTAATATAAGGCAAGAAGGCTTATTGATCATATTCAAACTTATCACATTACTAACTTGAGGAAACTAGGTGTTGAAGTTGTATTGTAACATGAAAATCCGTCAAATATAAAGGCATGTAAAGTTTGCAAGGATTAGAGGAGTACCACTTGCTTTTTTCATGCTCTGCATATAGTCCAATTCATAAAAGATATGATGACATTAAAAGGGAGTGATGACTTGAGTGTCACACTAAAGAGAACACCTAGAACATTAAGCTCATATGTATATGACTTATTCACACATCAAGACTTTATGCTTCGAAGTATGAATATCCCTTATCAAGAAAATAGTAGGTTCATGAAGGTTTAGGAGAATAGTGTATGCATAATGGAAGCTTGAAGTGGACCAAATTCTCAACCTTGAAATTAGATTGTGGTGATCCTTAGAGACAATAAAGAGCCAAGCTTTGAGGTAAAGGAAACGACGGATTTGAGGTGGAAAAAGGCTTTGAAGACTAAGTTGGAAAGCATGTTGGATCACCAAACTTTGAACTTAGTGGAAACGTTAGACAAGTTCATAGTGATGAAACATGTCTAGAAAGTGCAAAATTTTTAGGTTCAATAGATAAATACGATGCAATTAGTAGCTTCAAATTTATTATATTAGTTATCTATGTAGAAATGACATGTTTAGTTTCTAAATACTATATCACTGCTCTAGAAATGACATGGCTATTGCTAGTTTATCCAACCAATAGTCTACTCATGTTAATAAGAAATGTTGAATGATCACCCTTGCTACATATTGCCACCATGCTAATTGTCGAAGGAACACGCTACCTTGTACAAGGAGAGAGCTAAGCTTCAAGAGCTTAATCTTTCCTCATGCCAAAGCAAGTTCATTTGTTTTGATGAATCTCAATTGAATGATTTGTCAAGATTTTGCTAGAATTATTAATGTGCTTTTTTTAAGATTCACGTTGCTATTAATGGAAAGATGCTCAAAGGCTACAAAGAACTCATACATGAAAATACAACACATCGAAGAGAAGAAGAAAATCAACGTGCACTCCTTTTCATAATTATGTATTTCTTCAGCAAGCCTTCCCCATCTCACAAAACCCCACGTGTACATTTGTTTACAGTAAACATGATACATAATTCTCAACACACTTTTCCAAACTGCTCTAGCAATAGGACATATCCATAAGACACGGTGAACCGATTCAATGTGAAAACCACAACTATCACATTGTAAGTCATGGCAATGTCCCCTCATCCATGACTTCACAAGAATCCCATAATGTACCAACAAACATCTAAACAATATAACTTTTTTAGGAATTTTCATGGCCCACAACCATTTCCAATAAGCACCCAACCAAGCGTCTTATACATTACCAAATCTCCAAATTTTATAAGCTATTGGCACAACCACCAAACCCCTCCTTAGCAATTCTATACCCACGTTGATACTAGGTAGGGAAAGAATTTTGTACCTAGTATCGACGTAAGGAATACTAGTAATGAAAAAAGGGATTTCCTTACCTAGTATTCCCTACGTCGATATGATTTGACATTTCCACTCAACTAGATCCCACAAAAGGTGATCAATGGGCTTATTTTCATAAACCCAAACTTCAAATAAACTATTTATATCATTTGGATGTGGATTCAACATCCACCTTTTATCGTTGTTCGACAATATACGAATAGGCAACATACTCCCTTACTTACAACATTGTCTTCCATAAAGATAGAATGAAGTTGTCTAGAAGGTAAAACATGAAAATAAGACATTCATGAGAGTTTTTCTAACCCCTAACCCCCAACAAAACATGTAAGGATGAAAACATCCCATACAAGAATGGACAAATTTGAGAATGTGGTTTTGTTATATGGACAAATGATTTATTCAAATTTCCTTAAGTTACAAAGTGGGGATCACCATGCATTATCTTACATCATTTGTTGTGGAGAGCATTTGACAATTTGTCCAATAAACCTTGATCCTAAGAACATGCCACACCTATGCATCTAGCATGTCAAGAATTGGTTATCCATAACAATATCTTTAAATTATAATTTGGCTATCCATTAAGTTTATGCCAGTGAAAGATCCATTGCAAACACTTACACTGATCATGACACAAGTGCATTCTTTTCTCATGTAACAAAGTTCAAAGGACTTGTCTTTCTTAAGAATGAATCAAGTTTTAAAAAGATAAAAAAATACTTGCACAATTTACTATTATTAACATAGATATGGATGATTGGTTGCCCAAAAGTGATATAGTCATTTTGTGCATATTAAATAGGTTTTCACAAGCCACCTCTATCAATAGACATCTTGTTCTCTTATAATATCTAGTATGGTCGTATCAACAACTTCTAAAGTCAATCATTTATCAAACAACAAGAGCATCAATAATTGAAAGTAGGTGGAACCCATGGTAGTAGTAGACCATGCTTCTAATAAGGTGGGGAATCTTGAGTGCCCTCTTTTGAGAAATAAGAGAATTAAGAGTATATATAAAAGAAGTGCATTATCAAGCATACTTGATTGTTCAAAAGTCCATGCTTCTATGTCATATTTTATATGTACTATGAGATACTATTATACACAACCTTTTCTTAGCATCGACTTTCTAAGTAGCCAATCTATTCTTTTGAAAAGTTATGATAAAGCAAAACTTATTTCCCACTTGGTTACTGTAAATTGGTTATGTTAACCTCACATATGCATTTACAATTTGATTATGTGCTTAATCTTAATCTTAAGAATTACAGACAAGATGCATTGTCATGTTTACATTATGTCTTGTTAATTTAGGCACTATTATTCAACAACATGTCATACATTATTATCCTCTATTGTCTCTCATCAAGTTTGTTATGAGATGCAAGTTGAATGTATAGCCATAGTCTATCTTATGTGCATGTGTTGTTTTATTTAGATGGTTGCTCGAAGTATTTACAAGCTTTACTTCACAATTGGCATACACGTGTAGCTTGATATGCATACATAGGAGAATAGTCTTCTATGAGATGTTCTGCATTACTTTATCATAATAATAGCTTCACATATGGTCACACAATTAAGAGGAAAAGAGACACAATTCAATGTGCTATTACTTTATATACAATTCTAATAGTGTCATGCTATTCAATACAAAAATTCTAGTTTATGAGGGCATGGTAATCCTTGAGCCAGTATCATATGAATTTTAAATTCTTTCATACAAAAATCGCCTTTTTACATGAAAGGCCACTTGTAAGAGAAGGTTCAAGAAGGTGAAAATTAGATGGAAGATTTTGGTTATACACATCAACGTCAAAACACATACACAATTAGAAGTTGAAAACCGACTTCGGTTATTGTGGCATCTCACAAGTTATTCGAAATAGTTTAATCTTAGACCAACACTAAAAAATAGAACCCAAGGTCAAGACAAGGAAATTTTGATATGGATGGTCGAGTGTATAACAAAACGAAAAGTTTTCGTTGAATGCAATCACACCTAAAGAGAGCATATTGTTCTCAATTGAAAGATGATCACAACTTACATCTACAACTATGACATCAATAAACCAATCGCAATATAAGTTGCATAAAGTGCATGCGGACGTGTAAAAATAGACTTGATTCCATCTATCACATATCCTCATTTGATCGATGTCATCGTGTGTTGGCACATCTACAAGTTTCCCTTGTTATGTAATTGATTATCCTTGTGTAGATATATGGCCATATAGGTTGTCTACGTATGCGTATTTAACGTTTAGATGTGTATAATATCTCATGAATGGTATGTGTACGTTACCATGTCCAAACAATATGAATAATACATACTTATCCAAAAAAACTTTGAATGTCATTGATATTAAAAAAAAATTAAAATGTACATGTGATATTCAAAATTATTAGAAAATTCTCCTTCAAAAAAAGCTTTTGTAAAAATCTCCCGTACATCCTAAGCAAACACCCATGATGCCCAATTTTCTTGATGTAGCTACAAGTTATAAGCTTTGAGATGTTGGAGTTGAATAGTGACAACTTGGTAACGTTTTTGCCATTCTTAATTTAAGATTTAGTAACATTATTACCTTTTGTAGTTAAATCTAAAGTTAAAGTCAAAGAGTTTGGTGCATTTTTGTTAAGTAGTTCTAAAGGTTTGTATTAGTAACAAACACCATGAACGTCTTGCTTTGCTTTTTAATGCCTAAATGATGTTGGACCATTTGGTGCTTTGCTATATTATGGATCCTACGTTGAAGTTTCTTGATGGAGCATGGTCTTGCTATTCTCAAGGTATGGCATATTTGGCATTGCTCTTCCTGCTTGGGAAATTTATGTTTGATCCTACATCATAAGTAACATTATTGAAGTTAAGTTATATATTGTTGATATCCGAGAATTTGACGTGTTATATCCACATGATTGACATAGATCTTATGTGTTTATGTGTAAATGATTTGTATACATGTGGATGCACGTGGGTGATGGTGTTGAATTCGCCCTAAGGAACAACAAATCCTTGATATGATTGGCAAAGAGACAAGTATTGCTTTCCAATCAACTTTATACATGTAACTTCGTGGGGACCAGTGGAGCTCTTAAAATTGTTACACATATACAATTTCCTTACACTCATAAATCTAAGGCAGTCTACTATGATACATGAGTATTGCAATTTTTAGTAGTTATCACGTGATGTGATATTGACATAGTTTTTAAAAGAACCCATGATTTCACTCTCTCATTCAAGTGATGCTCTCTTACTTTCTAGGTCCCAGATACGTTATGGTAATTGTCGAGCTCACTAAGAAATAAGACCTTAGAGGCAATTTCAACATCAACCAAGATAAAGTGCCGGCAAAAGATATATTCCCCTTTTTTTCGGATTGGGTATTGCCATGCTTGATTGAATTCCAATCAACATGGGGCAATGATTTTGTCCACTGATTAAAATTTTCTTTAGTAAAGAGGGGGAATGCACTATTTTTGAAAGAAGACACGATATTCATCCGTACAAGCTTGTAGATCACTGATCGAATATGTCCTTTTCTATGAAATATGATCACAAAAGAAGGAAAGAATGCTTTCAAAGAAGATTATATATAATAGATATTCATCCATACAAGCTTGTAAAACAAAACTGTCACAATTAATGGAGATGGTGGGACGGCATTATGCATTAGGTTACACTCTTGTAAGATACAAAAGAGAGGTTACATGTATATTAAGATACAAGGAGTACATAGATTAATGAAGGGCTATGGTATACAAAGAATACATTGTTTCGGTAAGCCGAGATCACCAAGAACATCTATAGATCCTCGACGGGGTGCAACAAAACGTGCTATACGAGGTTCTCTGGGAAGACCTTCTTTAGAAACTCTTGAAACCTTTGAGAGTAAAGGTGCGGATCGACAGCCGATATCGAGACAGAATCGAATTGGAACGACTTATACGCATGCTCGATCTTCTTCACCACATTGTACTCCTGCAAGATATCGATGATGCCGAAGCATAGGACGACATCATACGACTCAGCGAAAGAATCCTCTCCTGGAGACACATCTCCACCGGTCACATTTTTCGACTTCTTTTCAGCCCTTGCAGGCATGTTGGCACCTAGCTGGATTTGAAGCCTAGTTGGTGTAATGCCAAAAAACAAGGAACTAAAGCTTAGAACATATTAGAATTTCTATGTTTAAAAAGATAGCACGTGCAAACGGTGTTATCAAGATAATCAAAAGACCTGTATGTGCACAAAACATTATTCTAAAGATGATCGGAGCCTGGTGGTTTGAGCCCCTTCCCAAATAAGCCGACTCCCACCATGTCCCGGTTAAGCAAATTAATAATAAGATACCAAAGTGTGAAAAACAATCGCACCTTGTTGTCCCAGCGAGGAGGTCCACTTGTCCATCACCAGCGATTGCAGCCCTCAATGAGCTACCACGAATATGGGATCCTTGTGTTTTGTCATTTGGTTCATGAGCCACCAGCACCAGGCTTTGTGGATATACGCCTAAAATGTAGCAAGTGGTTTTCAAACATATAATAGTGAACGCGATGAACATGAAAGGGTCTCGACTGGAGCCCCAAAACACCAAAGAATTCCCAACATTTTTCATTATTTACCAGAGTACCCCCCTCAAGTTTCAGAAAATTACCACAATATTCCTCACCAACACACACACCCCTAGCATTTTTCATCTTTACCAAAATACCCCTGAAGTGTCCGAAAATTACCACAACATACACCCCTCTGTTTATAGTCAATGTTGTGTTAGAAGACACACATCTCTCTGTAGTTGTTGATCTTGTACTACATAGGGTGTCTTCTGGTAATTTTTTCAAAAACTTCGAGGTATTCTGGTAAATATCCAAAACCTTAGGGGGGTATTGCGGTTTCCTTCCCAATGACCAAAGATTTCTTCCAAGATTGTCATTAAGGTTGTAAAGCTACAGGAGTTATGTATTAGTTCATGATGGTGGACACTTAATGGTTTTGGGATTTGTTTGCATGTGTGTTGAGATGTTACCAACAATCGTCGGCGTTGTTCCTCCTTCCTTTGCATCTTTGTTTGTATTCAAAGTTTGGTAATTTGGTGCCCTAAAGTGAAGCCCTAACAGAAGGCTGTAGTCCATGATTTGCTGGGAGACAAGAAAATTGCAATCATCCTCGATTTGCCTGTAAAACAAATATTGCGATCGCAATTAACTTCCACCATCGCCCTTTCTATTCATTTTTTTCCGCGGTCAGCCCAAAGTTCTCACTAGCCCATCCACCCAAGTTCAGATCTCACTATTTGCACCAGTTTAAGAAATGCCCTCTCTCTTGGTTGGCTTGCTGGTTTAAAATCACAGGGTAGTTCTAACCTCGCTAAGGGCTCGGCCCCATACCCATAGATTGTGTTTGGTCTCCCATGTTTAGAAGCAACTCGGCGCAATAAACCAAAAATAAGAAAACACTATGTAGGCACAGTAGTAATCGCTCTTTACCTTAGAAGAGCATCCCGCCACGATGGTTCCAAATGGAAAGTAAAGTCCAAATCGAGGTCTTTTAGTGTTGTCGTCTCATCTATCTCAATCTTATCCGTCGACCGCCCTAGTGACGATCCTTTCAAGTCAAACCGACGATGAATCCTCAATTCAGTGCAAAAGACATTGCCCATCACTACAAACCGAACCTTCAAAAGACAAAAAGCAAATGGCATGTTAGTCTACAACTAAGTTAATAACCCTCATATAAAGCCTCTGAATAAAGAAGCACATTCATTTATTTGGGACTTGAAAAGGAGGGTTTCCGTTGTACCTTGTGGCCACCCACAAGCTTGATACGATGAAGACCAAAAAACTTCGTGACCAAGGTGTTTTCATATTTGCAAACATGGCTGTAGTAGTGCGGTAGCATTTTTAATAGAATCTGTATCATATACCCAAAATGCAAGAGATCTGATTATAACAGGGTGTTTGGCGGTAGTACTAATGAGGCCCACAATAGTTAGCCAACTATTTCTTCGAAGTTGTATATAGTTTTTCTACATACTATTCGCATTGCCTTTCTGGAAGGAAAACTATTGTTTTCAAGATTCTATTTTGAAAACAATAGCCTTAAAACTATGAATCAATAATAAGCTCCTATGCCACATCAGTATATGGAACTAATTGCTAGTTCTTTCTATCACTTGCTTTTTATTCCTTTCCTAAGAAGTTTCAAGGCATATGTTTCTCTTTTTATTGTGTTTTGAATGTAATAATGCCTTGTTTCATAAATAACAACGGAGCAAATGAAATATCCTAATATATACGATATCTTAAATACATACCTTAAGTTCTTGTTTTCGTAAAGTCTTGATAAGAAAACGATCATCGTGGGAAAGAAAAAATATGCTCCCACTTTTCCCTGGCGACGAAAGCTCTCTCAATGCATCGTTTCCACAGATCGTCAACATGTAATCAGCCGCATCGATTTTGAACATCTCACGTAATGTCCTGAAATTCCCATTGAGAAAAAAAGTTTATATATTCTATAGCATAAAGAAAAAGGAAGAAAGAAAAGACAGATTAATTTGTCCCTCCCTAAAAGACCACAAAATGGCCAACAGAGACCTAAACGAACAAAGATTACAATCCTCTGATGTCGACATGAGCAACAAAAGAAAGATGTGTTTGTTTTTGTAATTAAAAAAAAACTTACTGAAACGCCCATAAGAAAAATATCTATGTGTATAAAAATAGATAAATAAAAAAGAGGGTTTGTTCTATAGTATGAAGACATATGACCTAGACATCGTTATTTCTTACCTGAATACAAGGGGGCAGTAATCTTTCCATCTAAAATCGACAGAGTGATGACATGGTGTTGTATGAGAGCCTTCTCGGGGGAAATTCATCCAGATCCTTGCTTTGTTCCCGAAATCCGACGGTTCGAGCTCCCTGTTGAGATGATCTAACTTTCCTACACTCCACCTATAACAAAACCAAGACAATCGAATTTTGCTAAATCTTACAAAAGATAACACACAAACCTAGCATCACTATAATCTCCACATGCACGAAAACCATCTTCATTCATTTCAATCCATCCATACAAACCTACAATCATCTCATCAATGTGTCATTCATATAGCTACATAACTTTGATTCGTTCATTGGGTCATATCAGTTTTTTCAATTTCAAATTTGATGCAAACGTTTTTCATTTCTCAACTACATACAGTTGGAAAACATTCCAGCAAAATTTCTCTCGTTTACTTTCTGAAATCGAGGTAAAACGAATTGAGCTTCCACGCACATACAAATAATGAGAATCAGTTGCCAAATCTAGAAATCCTTGACCTAGACATGGCAGGCACCTTCTCTAGTAAATAATAAACTCACAAAAATCGTGAGTAATACTAACCCTACTAGTAACTACTTGATTTTAAAACACCTGATAGAGCATACCTGATCCCAAGTTGCAAGTCAAGCATAAGGTCATAGCTTCGGTGCCCTTTGATAATGGTTTCCCCAGGTCTCTTGCTTTCTTTTACTTGTTGTCGTTGTCGATTTCGCTTGTGTCTGGACAGAAGTGGACCTTTCACTATCTCACTTATGAGGACACCTTGAGCATACTCTCTCTCCACAATTGGTAATATCATAGACTTCTCGAATTGAACTTCATCATCTTCCAAGATGGTTTTACCCCCAATGAACGAGTCCATACCTAGAAACTTCTCAAACACGCCTTCCATGCTCCTCTTCCGTTCAAGGCTGACCGCCTTTGTGGGCAACGACTCGGCTTTCCGCAAGAATCCACCCGACGCGCTAACCCCTAATGCACGGTTGTTATTCGGTTGGCTTTGCTTTTGCATTGTAGAACCAGAAAGAGCTTTCTGGATGTCGGTCGACGACGTCCTCCACAATCCGAAAGACCCTCTTCGGCTACGGTTCACATCATTGCTATCCAAATTCTCTATGGACGAGCCACCATTGGGCACGGCCCCAAAACATAATGATGAAGGCTCTGTTCCAGGTGGGTAATAAGTACCCTTCCCATCCTTAAGACCTCTACTCCATGTGCCCACATAGCATCCACTATCCACCCATGTGTATACACCTCTCCCATGTTCTTTCCCATTTGTCCAATTTCCATCAAAAGAGTCACCATTGCTCCACGTAAGCATCCCTTTCCCGAACATACAATCCGATTTCCAACCTCCTGTATATGTGTTCCCATTGCTCCAAGTGTATGTCCCATGCCCTTCTCTCTTCCCTTGATACCAATTCCCTTTGTAATGGTCACCATTGGCATAATGCTTCTCACCCATCCCATGCTTTAGGTTCATGATCCAACTCCCAGAGTAAGTCGATCCATTAAGACCAGTATATGTCCCAACGCCATGCAAACATCCATTCAAGAAATTCCCTTCATATGTCGCACCATTAGGCCATGTGAACTTCCCTTTACCTGATTCCATTCCTTTGTAGAACTCGCCCTCAAATTTAACACCATCTGGCCATGTGTAGGTATTGTTACCTCTATCATGACTTGCCACTCCATTGGGCAGTGAGATCCCTCTGCTTAGGGAATGATGAGATGTAGTCAAGGTTCCATTAGGGTTTGATTGTTCTTCAGAAGGGTGCACTTGGTCTTGTCGATTCCCTTGAGTAGATGGATGCACTTTGTCCCTCTCATGCCGAGTATGAATTACTAAAGAGCTTGACATGCAGAAAGCTCGGGATAACGCCGTCTTGACCGATCTAGAAATAGAGGGTAAAAAAGACAAATATCGGAGAATGTTCCTCTTTCGATACCGGGGCCTGATGAAAAAATGGTATCATACTAGGGTTCAAGACATATTGAAAAGCTAGATTTCGCGCTTTTTATATTGGAATCCAGGTAATGACAGAAAAAAAAAATCCTCTTTGGGAGATTCAGATCAAACTGAAATCTTGCTTTGAAGCATCAAGATGGGGCATACAAAAGGATTGATTTAGCGCCATTGGACCAACCAGAGTTAGAGTAAAAGCTGCTACTGGAGAATATTGTCTCGTTGGTATCAATCAGAATTTCAATTGATCAAACTGGTATCAGACTTTGATGACCACCCTTTAATAGTGTCAGATCACAAATACTCCTGTTCGATGATAAGAAATTCAATCAAAATTGTAACAGGGTTTGATCAAACTGTAGTCCTGAATAACTCCAAATTAATGTAAAAAATCCACTATGGGAAGAAAAGACTCCTCTTTGGCATCAGAGATGTTCTGTCCAGATGAGCCCAGAACTGAATTCAAATTCTGATAGCTCTTCAAGACTGCGATTCTGGATTCAAATTCTGGTATGTTCAGCCAATTCCTTCGATCTGAAGCTTTGATAATAAAAAAAATGGTATCAGAGCTGGTGAATTAAAACGGTATCCAGCTTTTTAATCATCAGGATAATATCATTTGGTGATCAAAAGCATATAAGAGATGGATCAGCCGAATTCGGTCACCAAAAGGATGTCAGAGTTTATTGAATTGAGGCAAAAACACTCAGCCAGACCGCAGAATGTTATTATCCATGAACGTTTGAATGCAGAAACAGAGCCGAGCAGAACTCCCTCTCTCTCTGTTGTATAATAATATGCCTCTCTCTACCTACATATTTCTATCTCTCTGTAGTAGGAAACAGGGGATTCTATCTCTCTCTCTCTCTTTCTGTTTCTGCGTTCAAGGATCTATGTGTAGATAGCTAGAGCCAAGCACCAGAGCCTTGAAACATAGCTTAGAAAGAAGAGGTCAGGACAGACAGGAAAAAGGGCAAAATCAAAAGGCTGAGTGTGTTCTTTTCTTCTTCTGCTGCTGCTGCTTCTTCTTCTTGATTCTCATCATCATCATCATCATCATAAGAAGAAGAAGAAGAAAAAGGTGTTCCTTCCCTAAAATAAAGCTTCTTCAAGTAGTGATGAGCTCAATGATGATGATGATGAGAGAGAGACAGAGACAGAGACAGAGAGAGAGAGAGAATCTAAAGGTAAAAAACATGTGGACATACTGTGGGGGGGGAGGAGCAGGAGGATCTAGAGAAAACACAGAGAGATTAAGTAAAAAAGGGGGGGGGGAGGGAAAGGTGAAGGTAGAAAAGAAGGGAGAGAGAGAGAGAGAGAGATGGGGTTGTGAAGGAAAAGGAAGAACAGAGAGAAAGAGGACCCACAAACAGAGAGAGACAAGAGAGAGACAATGTGTGTGTGAGAGACAGAGAGACAGAGAGACAGAGAGTGTGTGTGTGTGTGTGTGAGAGAGAGAGAGAGATGACCCACAAACACAGAGTGAGAGACAGAGAGTGTGTGTGTGTGTGAGAGAAAGAGAGAGAGAGAGTGTGTGTGTGTGTGAGAGAGAGAGAGAGAGAGAGTGTGTGTGTGTGTGTGATAGAGAGAGATGACCCACAAACAGAGAGCGACAGAGACAGAGTGTGTGTTGTGTGAGAGCTCAGAGAAGAGAGAGAGAGAGAGAGAGTAGAGATGGAGAGAGAATGTGAATGTGTAGGAAAGGGGTAGAGAGAGAGAGAGAGAGAGTGTGTGTGTGTAGGGAAAGGGGTAGAGAGAGTGTGTGTTGTGTGTGTAGGGAAAGGGTAGAGAGAGAGTGTGTGTGTGTATGTGTAGGGAAAGAGTAGAGAGTATGTATGTAGGATAGAGAGGAAGAGAGAGAGTCTGTATGTGTGTGGTTAGGAAAGAGTAGAGAGAGGGTGAGACAGAGAGAGTTTGTGTGTGTGTGTAGGAAAGAGTAGAGATAGATAGATAGGAAAGAGAGAGAGAGAGTGTGTGTGTGTGTGTATGTGTAGGAAAGAGTAGAGATAGATAGATAGGAATGAGAGAGAGTGTGTGTGTGTGTAGGTAAGAAGGGTAGAGGAGGAGAGAGAAAGAGTGAGTGTGTGGGAAAGGGTAGAGAGGGAGAGAGAGAGAGAGAGAGTATGTGTGTGTGTTTCTCTCTCTAGGAAAGGTAGAGAGGGAGAGAGTGAGAGTAGAGTGTGTGTGTGTATAGGAAAGAGTAGAGAGGGTGTGTGTATAAGGAAGGGGAGAGAGGGAGAGAGAGAGAGAGAGAGTGTGTGTGTGTGTGTAGGCAAGGGTAGAGAGGGAGAGACTTCCTCTTCCTGTGGAGGGTTACAATATGTGTGGTTCTCGATGCTCGAGATTCCGGACATGTACCCGTAAGTTCTCACGGGCTTCTGCCCCGTACATGGGGAAGCTAGTGATATATATATAGAGAGAGAGAGAAGCGATCCCGATATTCTCTTCCGGGTGTGTCGAATGAGTTTTGTGGGAGTCACCCCTGGGCCCTAATGTTTGAGATTTTCTTCTTCTTTTTCTTCTCAGCGTCCAATGCTCTCGGCAACGTTTTCTGTCAGTGTGCCGAGGGATAGATAGATGTCGTTTTTTACGTCCACTGGAGACCGATTGCTATCAACGAGAAAGAAAAGAAGGATATATTATTGTCTTCTAAGTTCTAAGACCAAAATCTGGCCCATCGAGAAAATTTTGATTACAGTAAAATGGGATATGTACCCAATCATCGCACGCACACAGAGAGAGAAAGAGAGGGACAATGGAGAAGAAAAGTATACTTGAGAGAGAGAATAGCCACATAGAGAAAGATTGAATCCAACATAACGTAACCCACGTTGACAAAAGAGAGAGAAAGATACGAAACCATCACAAAGTGACAAAGACAAAATGTGTGTGTGTGTGTGTGTGTACGATGATAAAGGGCACCGCCCTTGGCCCCCCCCCCCTCTATTTCCACCACCCACCTATATATACATACATACATCTATAGATGATAGGACTCCTTTTGGAAAAGAAAACCTCATTTCATCATTGCTATAGTAGCTAGTGATAGAGCAATCATCCATCCGAGAGGATCATTGACTCTGTACTAGCCTTGTCATGGGACGACCGCTTAACTCATCCGATTGCGACGAGAATGAGACCACGAGCTTTTCAAACACATTGGTGCCATGATTTGGGACCCGCACGCAATGGACGCCACCTTCCTCAGCCTTTTGGAAAACGGATTTTCATGATATCGTGGTTGTCCACGAGCTGATGGACCACAAATGATAGTGTTGCGAGTTCCGGATGTAATGTAAACTACGGTAAAGGACTTGGAAAGAAGTGGCCGCTTTAGGACTTGGGAGGCACCAACGGGTTCACAACCTTTTCATATTGCGATTTATCAACATGAGGCCACAATGAGTATCGATAGAATTCAATGATATGGCAACAAATTAGTCGAGAGGCCTAAAGTAGGACCCGCACATTCATAATCTCTTGATACAATAACAATCAAAATGTGTGGCTTACATCAACGTATCCATGATCATCAATGCCATGGAGCATGGTTTCGTGGAAACTCGCAACAATATAAGGATTTGAAGTCACTTGTCCATCATACAACGGAAGCTCATATGGTATGCTAATAAGTGGAGGTTAAGATGAACATCTTGAGACCTTTTGATTAGAAATGGACCATCATATGGACAATAGGGGGGGGGGGGGTTCTCATATTTCTTCCCTTTTGGGTTCTCATTTGAATCAACAAAGTGAATCATTCAATTTATGAGAATTTATTATTATAACTCGGCAGTTTGTTCATGTGTCATCACAAGAGTGGCTCATAAACAGTGTGGCAATAAATTATTAAATTCCCGAAGGCCATCATGAAGGAAAATCATTAAAATTCTAGTTGTCAACGTGTCATTATATGATTAAACATTTGATCATTAAAAATCCAGTTAACAATGTGTCATGATGTGGTTAAATGTTGAACCATTAAAAATTTAACAAGGGATGTGGCAATATCTTATTCAATAAAAAGGACTTGTAACACCTTCTTTCAATGGTTGAGAATAAACTTCATCTGACTCCCACCAAATTTTACGATGTGGGGTCAACCATTGGAAGAAGATTATGCCACTGGGAGAACAAGGGCTTCAATAATCCCTTCTCATATGGAATTTAGGTGGAATCAACACAATACTAACAAAACAATTAGTGAGGGATTGAAGCATCTTAGGAAGTAATTTGCATAACGATAATTTGCCCTGGTTCACGACAAGAAACACACTAGCTTAGTGATGGCCAATTTGTTTTTTAAAACAACGATGTTTGAGCTACATAGAAAGTGGATGTCTCAGATGTCTCTAGCTATGATACTTACACAAGTTATCAATGTTTCTACTCTTAAAAATGCCCACTTTGAACATTGCATTTTTGTAGGTGATACGTGGTTTTAAAAAAGACATGATACATAGGATTTACGGTTTAGGGAGAGGGGGAGGGAAGGAGAAAGACACAAAGAATACCAAGTAGAGAAGAGATAGAGATAAAGATAGAAAGACAAAGCAGGAGCTAATCCCATCTAGATTGAGATGGTTTTATCAAGCCATAATTTCAAGATGTAGATGTATTGTTTATCTCTCTCTAATCGCATGATAAAAGGCACTAAAATAGTGGGCATGAAGTGGTGGACTTCATTTCCTCAAAACACAATTAAAAATGTGGGAATTGTATGGTTGAACTCGACGAAAATAGGATTATGTTGGTATGATGCCCTCCACATCATCATTGAGTCGAAGGTGATTTGTATTAGGATAAGTGGTTATTTTTATTCATACTTGTCCATCCTATGTTGTGTTAAACTTATGTTTGAAGTCTATTACTAGGTAGTAGACCTTAACATGCGACAAAAGCAAAAGTGAAGCCCAAGTGTTCTAAAAAATATAAAAGGACGCTTTAACCTATCATAGGGGAAAACATAGTAATCTTTCACTCACTTCAAATTCAAAGCTCTTAAAAGGCTCGTTAAAAAGGGGATAAAATCCATTGATGAAAACTTGTTCTATTCTTGATAGCTACCTCAATTTCTTAGGTCATCAAGACATAGTATGTAAAGTGACACCCTTACGTCAAATTCTAAATCATTACATATGGGGAAAGTGAATGAAACATATGGTTAGAGTATCATGAATGTTCTATTTTAACGATATGAAATACATAACCTATTTAGGGTCGATATAAAGAAATTGATATAAGCTACCATAAGTTATAGTGTGTTCAAACTCAACGAGTCCTACCCTATCCATGGTCTAGTAACTATGTTGTTTAGTATGTGGATGTGTGAATTCAAAAACTATTAAATTATATTATGAATAAAGCAATCACCGCTTTCATCCTTTAGTAAAAGACTTCATATGCTCCGAAAAACACATTAGTTCTAGCTTTGATATTGCCATTGACACTACTAATTCCAACCTTCGATAACAATGTGAATATTGATCACAAAAACAAAATTTAGTAACGATACATTGTTTCTTTCTCTTCATTGTTCATGCTTCAAATATTGTGACCTGTTGTTACTAGAGGATGTGGTGATCAAAACGAATGTGAGCTACGAAGTCGTGACTCGTCAGGGTTTTCATTTCAAAAGTAGAAATATAAGGCTAGTAGAGGAAAGTCGAGTGACATTAAATGACATTGCGAGGTTAATTTGTGTTCAAGTCATGAATGGTAGTGGTTATCATACGGAAAGTAAGCGAGTGCAAGCAAGCACGAACAACTATCGTATGCCATATGTCTCGGAAGTTCGGATCATCAAACAAGGAATCCTTATGTTGTAATATTATACACATATTCTTTATATTGGAGATCCACGTATGGTTAGTGAATGATTCCAATGTGATGATTGTGCTTTGAACATTTAAGGTGATTTGCATTCATGCACTCGTTTACTAGCATGGGTTTGGAACTTCTCAATTGTGAAGACAATAGCCGAGCATTTAAAGTGTTCCCATTGTATGATTCACTTGGAACTTTTGATTCAGCGTAAGGATGGATCCAACCATTTTTGAAATTGAAAGTGAAGTAGCAATAAACTTCATTTCCTTTTTTCCATAATGTGTCCTCATATATATATATAATAATATATATATATATAAAGTGGATTGACTATGTTTCTTTCTTTACAAATAGTGCCCCTATCAAGTATGGTTGTCGAATCTAGAAAACAAAACAATTTCTTCGATAGAATCTTCAACAAATTCTAGGTCATATTAATTATTATTATTATTATTATTATAAGAAGCCCACTTAATATTAATATCAGACTTTGCACTTCCTTATGTTGGGGTAAGGAGGGGTTCGTCAACAAGCAAGTTCGTGTAAAGAAGAGCATTTTGTTGTTTTCACTTGAAGGAGAAAGTGGTAGAACGAAAAGTTGATACCCATTGATCTATTGTATACTGTCGTTGCAGGAATTTTTTTTAACAAAAACATATCGTGATTTTGTCGCTAGTTAAAGCATTTCAACAATGTCCCTTCGAAGTACCAGTAATTGACTACACATGGAAGGAATTTTGTTGTCTTCGGTGCCACGTGTAGTTTTAAAAACCCACTAAATTCCAATAGAAAGACCCACGACGGCACTGTATTTCAAGTTATATATGCATCTTGTTGTACATTTATTATTCAAGAAACTAGTCGTCGTGTTTATTTAAATCTAACATTATGTTTTAGCCCAGATTTCATGTGTATGATTGGGATTTATGCTTTTAATAAATTTGGACTATGCAATCACGGCTACTATGAGCATATCTCTAAGGATTCATAATTCTTCATAGGTTTTGTGCTACATATTGGCATCAATACTCTCTTAGGTATCAAATTCTCTCAAAACATTGATGAAGACCAACAATATATATAATCTAATAGCAATATTTTGTATCATATCCTCACATGTTGGTATATTTTCAATCCGTGGGTTGTGGAGTATGACTTGTAAAGCCATATTTTTTTGGAGTAGTTCCTCATGCACAAGATCTTTGCTAAAAAATATTTTTTATTACAAACCTAGTACCATCAAATCTAGATTTTGAGATTTGAACCAAAATCCCTAAGGCATAACATAAGTAAATCATCTTTAAATGTTTATGTTCAAGGTTTTAGATAATGAATCAATCAATTGCTAGATGGAGAATGTCTAAAATGTTGTAAATAGCAAAAGAATGTAATGCCTTGACAGTGTACTTACGCAAGTGATGCCTTGTTTCAAATCCGTCCCTTTAAGCAAAACAAAATTGCATGTATGTTTATGTGTATGGATGTATGTATATTGTTTGATAGCTATGTACTCATGGTTTTTAGAAACTCTTGTAGCATAAGGATGATGTGATTTTGAGAAGCATACGCATGTTTCTTCTAAAGTCTTGTAGCAAAGGGGTGATGTGATTTGGAGAAGCCTATGCGTATATCATTACGTAAGTTCAAGATATTTCATCACATGCAAATCATAATGAGAATGAAGTTGCTGAGAGACAAAAAAAATCCAATTACTTGTTTGGAACTATTGTAGCATCAAGATCACAAGCACAAACGATGAATATATTGATGATAATTACAACTAGAAGCACATGGAGTGTTCTTTAGTAAAGAAATAATATGTGTTGTTTTTATGGAATCAAGAGCTATATTTCTAAGTTCAAGAACTTTTTAATATTTGAAACTATTTATGTCAATGTAAACTTTCCAATAAACTACCCTAACTATGCTTGTCAAAACAATAGACCATCTCTTAGAGAAGGGATTGGTAATAGACTGGAATCACGTGTTCATTATCTTCATTTTGAGGTGTATTGAAGGATACACCCGCATAAACACAACGATTGAAATTAATGCAAACTTTGAATATCTTGTTTTCTATGTGTGCATTCAAGAACTATTCATATTTGGCTTATTCAAAGCTTCAATAGTTCGAAGTGCAAATTCCAATCAATTCGGAAACTATATAGTGGATATATTATTATGCTCAATGTATATGTGTGTACGGCATACCCATGCTAGCAATTTGCTTTCCATATCATACATAACACACACATTAGTCTAAATGTCTTTCTCTTTCTTGGTGAATAGAATGATAGCTCATTGTATCCTTAATCATATTACACTAGGTAAAGACTTTTCATATACGTGTATGAACATTTTGAAGTCCATGCGGGAATCTTTTTTCATCAATGTGTGTGACCATTAGAGAGAGAGAGAGAGAGAATATCACGTCAACAATTGTATTGGACAATGGACATATTATTTTCAGACAATACACTCTTAATACATGTAGACCCAACTCAAGACCTCTACGTAATCCTCAATTAAGGGACACCATGCGAATGTTTCAACAAGGCCCTCTCACACACCACGAGCATTAGTATGATTTAGTAACTACAATTATTAACCACAAATAAAGTTCACATCAATGTATAAGAGTCTTGAAAGTTTCGCAATTCTCGACAAACTATCCTTTGGAACAACTTAGACAAACGTCAAGAAAAAATACATCTTTACTATAGAAAACTCCCTTGTCTTATCGAAATGTTTTGAAGGAATGCAAATCCTTTCTTTATGTACCCATTTATTATATATTTGGTTCTGAATTTCCCCAACAATTGTTTTACATGTCCAATTATATTTTTGAAACAAATTCATTCTAAAAATTTTAGCATTTTCTCCTTTCTAGCATGTGATATTTCCATAACCTTCATTAGACATGTCTTTATTCTAATTTAGGGCTCACACCATTGTAAAATCCTTGTTATAGAAGTAGAAAAATGGAGCCGGTGCAAAGAAGAGACTAGTTGTCATATCTATGAGTTAGTCAAAGTTCATCATATCATTGAAATTCGTAATGTTTCAAGAATGGAACCATTCAACCAGAGTATTCTTGAACGACAAACCGTTTGAGAATCCCTTCACTAATAAGTAAAGACAATTTCTTAAGTTGTTGCAAAAGATAGGGGTTATGGTCAAGAGGTGATGAAATGATCATTATATGATGATTGACGCCGTGGCATTGGAACAAACTGGAGTTCTTAAAAGAGGATTGTAGGCCCAAGATAGAGGGAGGACATATTAGTGTCCACTAATGAAAATTAACAATGCCTACAGAATTTGGAAGACAATAAAAGTGCAATTCACGAAGCATTTTTATGCTTGAAACATGATCATACACAAGTACATAAAACATGGGGTTAGCTCAAGGGTAGTTGGTGCAGTTAGGCTACCATTATTTCCCTCAAATCTTTTCATATTATGTGCCCACTTGAAAGAGAGAACGAATTATCCGGCTTCCATCTCTTAAAGCAATTTTGCATGACTTGTGCCCAACCAAAAGACAAAATGCTTGGTCTTCAAAGTTGATTGGTGGAATTCAAACATGGAGTGTTAAGCGATGCATTCACCATCGTTTCCTTTACTACTTTATGATAACTTTAGTCACACAACCATAAAATAGTAATAGAGTAACATATTCATGCTACTTTGATCACACTACCATTGCAGCCTCAAAATCATGCTACCATAAATAGTAATGGAGTAACATATTCATGCTACCTTGATCACACTACCATTAGAGCCTCAAAATCATGCTACCATAAATTAGTAAACGGAGTAACATGTTCATGCTACTTTGATCAGACTACCATTAGAGCCTCAAAATCATGCTACCATAAAATAGTAAATGGAGTAACATATTCATCCGCAATGGCTAGTCTCTACATGCACACGAGGGAGGTGGAATTTTAAACCCTGCAACAACCATTTATCCTGCAATGTTTGGAAGGCAGCAAGTCTTAATGAAGGCTTTCAACAATATAGAAATGCATTAGACCATGAGGTTGCATCAAAAGAGAGTCAACGACATAAAAATGCACTCGTAAAACATAATATACATTCATCCTACAACACTTGCATATCAAAAATAGCAATGAGATACATCCTTGCATTGTCTCCCTTTTATCTCAACCCAAATGTGTTACAACATGATCCATTCAAAAGTATTTGTTTGGTTCATGTGGTGCTCAATGAAAGGCTGTTTCCTAAGTTTCTTCCTCAAACACATTATAGTCCCATAGATCTCGTCTCTACTTGCAAGATCTGTTCAGCAAAATTGCACCAGTGAATTTAACCAACCCTCCATTAGGACTCTCCATGAATTCACAAATTTTTTTTCAACTATGTTAACTTTTCATATATTTAACTACTGTTACATATAAAGCCCTGCACCATATGTATGAAAGGAAACAATGAGATCTACAGAAAGAGAAACTAAATTACAAACCAAGAAAGTTCAACGACGAAACAGAGACTGACACAAAGAGAAACAATGTTTTATGCCGAAGGCATGCTTACCTAAATAGAAAAAGACGACTTGTTCATTTACCATATTAGCATGCTAATGGAACATTCTTGATCACTTGAAAACAAAGCCCAATTGATGAATTGAAGACGAGTAGAAAAACAAGCTTCACAATGGTACACCCCCAACTTAATAATAATAAAAACAAAACATACAGCTGAGAAAAGAGATTTAACACACTTTGACATTGATCAATATTGGATAGCTTCATGGTTACTAAACTCTCTCTCAGATCGTCATAGGCCTAAATGCATGAATGTGACACAGGTTCATGGAAAAAAAATAGATAAATCAAATCTTTACCCATCTTATAAGATGGAGCACAGTTCACACTCTCATATGCCATCAGACGCTACTTCTTTGGGTTGACATTACATTGGAGTTCCGATTTCCATAGCATTCTTACATTATGAGTGAAAATATATTCATTGACCAGTTTTAAGTATGGGATATATTCATGTTTGCAAACCAACGAAACAAACAAAACCTATGGACTAAGACTATCGATGCACTGCTCACTTCCATAGCTTTTTTAATGACATATTCTTTTCGGTTTCCTTCTTCATAACTTTGGCAACTGACATTTCGAAGTCCTCTTGTGTCACATGCACCCGACGCTCTCTTAATGCAAACATACCTGCTTCTGTACATACAGACTATATATATATACAGAGACACATAATAATCAAGTCAGTAAATAGATTTCTCAAGCCCAGATAACCTGAAAAAAGGGGTTAATACATTAAACAAAGATTACCTTCAATTCTGCACCTGAAGCACCATGCATTTTTTCTGCAATTTTCTTCAAATCTATACCTCTCATAAGATTCATTCTTCTTGAATGGATTTTCAAGATGTCAAATCGGGACTGCACATTAAGAGAAAAAATTGTCAATGGAAACTTGCACACAAGCCTCGATCTCTATTTCAGGACACCATCCGCAGGACTAGTTCCCACTATCCTTAACCCTAACCCTAATCCGAAATCTTAACCCAAAACCCTAATTCAAAATCTTCTCACCATCCTCAACCCTAATACCCTTAAATCTTTAAAACCTTGAAGTGTTTCTTAACCATCTCCTTTCCTCTCCACTTGCATTTAGTTAATGCTCATTGGAGTTCTAAGTTTAAAGCAGTCTCTCTTACCTCTCAAGCTTAGAACTGTGTCTAAGCACCCTACTTGGGGTAGCTTAGAACCCCTTCCTATTGGTGATTTGTTGCACATCTATTGAAGATTAATATAGAAATCATACATATTATACATGAAAACGTTTTCAAACAAATCATGTCAGATGTAGTCTGAAACCAGAAAACAAACTTGAAGTTTTACTCCAGCCTGCACATCTATGCAAAATTTCATGAATGCTAAATACACACTGTCATGCATCCCTACTGCAGAGCAGAAACTGAATAGAGATAAACAACTGAAAACCGAAAGTTAATGATATATTTTCACTCTGAGATCAAGAGCATCGTAATATAGCTAAATATATGTATAACGGTACTATAATAGCCTGAAACTCATAGTTTGAACCAGAATACTTACTTCCTCGGTAGGATTAGGAAACTCAATTTTCCTATCAATTCGCCCAGGACGCAGAAGTGCCTGATCCAGAATATCAATCCGATTTGTTGCCATAAGAACCTGCATAGATGCATTGAGTATGGAGACAAAATGTTCAGTTCTTTTAACAATTCCCAGAATCTTTAGTCCACAGTAAGCATCAAATATTGAGATACACCAACTTGAATAGAAAGAGCACCTTGATCTTATTCGATGCTTCAAAACCATCAAGTTGATTGAGTAATTCCAACATTGTTCGTTGCACTTCACTGTCACCATTTCCATTGCCCGATTCCATCCGTGCAGAACCTATGCTATCAATCTCGTCCATGAAAATGATTGATGGAGCATGCTCTCTGCAGAAGCAATACATGTGATGCTTAAATAGGTTCACATTTAAGAACTGCAATGAGCATAAAAATGATTGAAGCAGAGCGCTTTCTGAAAGAAAAGATGCATGTGATGCTGATTAGGTTCACATCATTGATCAGATACAGCAATAAGCCAATACTTTCAAATGCTACGAAATATTAAATCGCCTTCACGTTATAAAACACTAAATCTTTCTGAAAGAAAAGATGATTGCAATATTAAATAGGTTAACATCAATGAACAGATTCTGCAATTAGCTAATACTTCTAAATGCTATAAAAGAGTAAATATTAGCTTAACTGCATAAGATTTATTTTCACGTATTCCACAGGCACATAGTAATATTGCAGGCCCAATACTTAGCATCATATAGTCACAATTAGCTAGGGATTATACAATCATACACAAAGAAGTACAAAACTAGGAATGATAACATAAATCTATTCTAAGTATGCATGATAATAAAGTTCTAGCCAAAGATCTGTGCTAAGAAAAGTACATTCAGATGAAAAATATTAGGGAATCAACCATGAAGTTGAGATAATTCTCTACCCAAGAAAAACCATGGAGCTTTCATACTGAATCAAGTGCTTTTTTCAGCATAGATTTTTGTATGCCAAGTTATTCAAACTGAAACATCTGCTAAATGGCAGTTCAATACCAAAATACCCCACTTAAAAGAATAAATTCATCATATTAAAAAAGTTGAGATTTAAAGATTGCAAGAAAGATTGATACTGAGATATAATATATCATCAACTCAAATCAGCTTGGGTCATTGTAAACAGAGTCTCTTGAAGCAAAACTCAAAATATTGCTGCTCTATTATAAGACATTCTTTCACGGTTCTCTCTATTCAGCTGAGGGATCGTCAAATGGACTTTGGGTCCCCCTTGAAGAAAAACTACACAGACCACACAACTCTGATCTGAACTAAGATTCTTCTGCATTTCTTTTTATCAAGTCTCTTTGCACAATTATAAGAGTTATTATGAAAAGGATGTGATCAATAAACCCGTGCCTCATTTGCCCAGATCTTGAGTTTATAGCTGGGGTCAACTGTCAAACATGCCTTGTGACTTCAACTAACTGCTCTAGGGATGAACTGATTTTACCATAAAAAAGTTCAACCATTGGACAAGATCTAAATTTTTTTACCTTAGATGAATGATGAAGCGAAGTACTGGACAATATGCCACAACTACAAGATCTAAATTTTTTTACCTTAGATGAATGATGAAGCGAAGTACTGGACAATATGCCACAACTAGCAATGTAGCTCTACTTAGGGTAAGCAACTTGTACCCAATGCTCAATGCATCAACACCAAATTTCCCTTAATAGACACTAGATGATTTAACAATGAAAAACACGTAGTAGCTATAGATTACTAGTATAAGCTCAATCTAACTTCAAGATATAGTTCATAATTCACCCCATAAACTTTACATTTTCATTAACTACAATGAGTTGATAGCTGAAAAGACAAGCCCACATGGGTACACTCAAATCAACAAAGAAAATTATCCTGAGAACTAAGTATCAATGCTATACCACGAGGGCACACCTTTGCAATGGATAAACAAAATTATCGTGAGGGTAAATTTTGATGCTAAAAGACAATACATCAATGTTTGACCCAGCCTCCAGTTCCACTATTTTTTGGATCTGGTCATATGGTCAGGCTGTGATCCCTGGATGTATTCAGCACCCACGAGGTGATCTCAAAAATCTTACAGGATGCTAAAAAAGATCAACCCCACCTTCCAATAGGTCTACCTTGTTATAATATCACTCCAACCATTAGTCATGGAAAGAAAGGTTTTCACATTATGGAGATAACACTAGGGAATAACTACAGGAATTCAGATAGGCTATTATTGCTTTCTGCTGTTCCAACATCCTTGCAAAGACGTGATGGTAGGATGCGAAGGAGGTGGTAATATTTCGGGAGTGGGAAGATGGGGATCAATACTGGGTTTTCTTATTAAGTCTTATTTGCATGCACAGACTTACCTTTCAACTATCTAACAAACGTGATACAAAATGAACAGTAGCGATGCTTCACCAGTGCAAATTTTGAATGTAAGATAAAGACCAGAAACTAAGTCCATCTAGCTGAGCATAGACTTTACCAAGTGACGAATCCATGGCATAATCATGTCATGAATGCCTACAAGTAGGAGAAAGATTAAATTTTCTACATTCGTTAAAGTAATGTTTAAGTGCATGAACCACTATGTTGAGGTGTTAAAACTTCGTCAAAGAATGATCCTAGATGGTGGTAGTCTTTGAGATGTTGGGGAAAACATCAACTTTGGTTATATAGTCTAAGCATTTTCCTGCTTGTAGAGATTTGAATACAACCACCAGAGAAAATAAAATACCAAATGAAAATAGCATAGGACAGGAAATTTTGTTATAAAAAGGAGGATACCTAGCCATAACAAAGAGTTCCCTAACCATCCGTGATCCTTCTCCAATATATTTCTGTACTAGCTCGGAACCAGAAACTCGAATGAAGGTACAGTCAGTATGATGAGCAACAGCTCTGGCAAGCAATGTTTTCCCTGTACCTGGAGGCCCATATAGCAGTACGCCCTAAGAAATACCAACACATTTTTAAAGTTTTGTCATCATTCCGCATATAAGTAAAATCGTCAAGCATAAATCACTACCTTTGGTTGAGCAATACCCAGGCTCTCAAAAAGTTCTGGATGCTTTATTGGTAGCTCAATAACCTGTACATACAACAGAGACATAGGGCAGTTAGTTACTGAAGTCATTATGGACAGAGACAACAGAGAGAATTAAAAAATCTAATTTGTAGATTACTATGATTTACCTCTTTGATTTCCTTTATCTGCTGATCCAAGCCACCAATCATATCATAAGTAGAGTCAGGGACCTTCTCAACTTTCATAAGGTTCACCAAAGGATCAACTTTACTTGGTAAAACCAAATGCAGAACGTAACTGTCATTTCTTAGTGCAACACGAGTAGTGGGAGTGATCTTGTTGATGTCAATGTCCTTGTCAATATCTACCACATATTTTCCTTCAGGGTGAATCTGTATTCAAATATTTGTCAAGATATTGTCCATTCCACATCTTAAAATACTGACAGAATGAATTTATGAATACCTTGACTAGGACCTTCTTCTTGCCCATGACTTTGACAACTTCACCTACATATGACCCTGGTTCCTGAAGTAGCTGCAACTCCTCTCTCAGCATTCGCACTAATGAAACAAAGTTCAACATTTGCTATTAGTTCATGTGTATCCACGCAGAAGATAGGACAGGAAGCATCTTATTTGGCTAACAACAGTTGTATGTGCCCTACAATATTTATAGAACCAAAGCATGGTTGGGAGTACAAAAACATGGGAACCAGAACATAGTTGTGAGTATATACAAATGAAATAAAACAAGCACTGTTTCCAGTATCTAAATCGAAGCTGCATTAGAAAGAATGTTGCACGCTACTTTGGCAGTTTTGCCATTTAGAAATCTTACAGGCATGAAGCATCCTTAAGGAGGAAACCATTGAATTTCTGTTTTGTAGGAAATAAAACACAGAAAAACTAAACAGATGTACAATAGAAGCAAAACAATGATAAACATAAAGAAAGTATTCAGGAATTCTTGTTGCGACCAAAATGATATCAGAATACAATGATACAAAAAGCTTGTTAAACAAAAAATGCCCAGATTCAAACTCTCAACAATGATGAATTTTGAGAACTTGTTTTTGTCATCCCAGACTTTTTGAAAGTTTGTTTCAGCTACAAGAACCGAATTTTGGTGCAGAATTTGGTGAGAGTTTTGGACCTTCGTGATTTCTTGGCCACCTGAGAGATGGGTAGTGTATTCTCTGATAAATTGAGGAGCACCTGCTATTATTTCAAAGAGTTGTAATGTCCTGCAATTCAGTCTATAAACTTTCTAAGGTCTATGACTACGGGCAAGTCTTAGCTAAATCTGTTTCTTTTCTTGGTAACTCCTATAACATCCACGCTAGCCTAAAACTCCTACATTTACTTTTACATAGCCACCATCAGACATCAGGTGGGTCCAAAATGACCAAAATAACGGCCTTAATAGGGATTCTGCAAATGGGCACAACTCTGGACCCTCTGGAAATTTGATGAAGGTGCTTGAAATGTCATTTTGGGAAGTATCAGACTCGAAAAAAAACACATTACAAATCACTTGCTCTTTATTCTGAAATTCTCTATTAATTTTTTCTTTGATAATGTCATCAGTCATAGCATCCCGTACTTAGATTTAATATGGCATTCGTCAATCATTGTGAGCAGAAGGTCCCCCATCCAATTTTTATTCATTTAATCAATGCAAACCCCTTAAGACCTTCATCTTCTCAAGTTTGGTTGTTAACTCAAGGATTTCAAATTAAAAGAAGGGCAAACTATTTTCTGCAGTTGGAGAAGCTGAATCTCTTGTATATAAGATCATTAATCTAATTGGAATATTGAGACAATCCTCTCGCCTTTTTATTAATACCTTCTGATTGTAATAGAAAAGCTGAATCTTATAGCTTCCACAGATCTACAGCATGATTTCTTTTATATGTCAAGGAAAGTCAGCAGCACATGTCTCTTACTTAGCCACAATTTATATACAATCACTGATGCAAATGGGCATACATCCATTGAAAATCCCAATCTTTTTTAGATCAACAAGCTAAGTATTTCCCATCTCTACGAAGTTGGGCCACAATTTCCATGTGATTCTCAAGCCAGGAGCACAAATCTGCCAGAAGACACCAAGCTATGGTGCCTTATGCTAATTTAATGTTCCTTTATCAATATCAGAAAATTCAGCATTACACATCTATCTCAAGCTAGCTACGACTGTTACAAAATCCAAGCAATTGCAATGTTTGTTTAACAAACAATTCAGCAATTCACAACTGTGTCCAGTTAACCACGAAGGGGAAACTGAGAGAAAAAGAATGTGCAAACCAATAAAGCAGTTGTTCCTTTTCAAAATAGCATTCACTTCTTCCACATGTCGAGGAGAAGAGAATCAGGTATGACATAGATCAATGGCGAAACACAAAGGAAAGGGAGAAATAGAAAGGAAAAGAAATGGTAGCCTCAAGTTTGCAAGTAGCACATGTTCACAGTTCAATGGCGAGACAGAAAGGAAAAGCTCTGCCACAATTTTTCACATAACTCTGATACAGAACGTTGATGTTCATCACAAACTACAACTTCCTCAAATCAAGTAATTCAAAATTCACCTATTAAATTATCGCATCTATCACGGGAAAATAAGACAAAAGAGGGAAATAGGGCTGCCAGAAGTTTTAAGATATTGCAACGAACGGGAAGCAAAATGAACACAGAGCAATGGTTGAAACAGAAAGGAAGAGAAAGGAAACGGCCTCACTGATTCCTCTTCAAAAGCAATAGCTTGGGCAAGTGGAGACAGATCGATGGCCAGACAGGAAAACGAAAAGAAAGGCGAAATGAAGGAAAAAAAGGGACAAAAAAGGAACTGTAAACGATTTCATCTTAAAGACATAAGACATGGGAGTGTTGTGAGGGAGGGCAGAGACACATCTGAATGGAGAAGAAATAAAAGAAGGAAAGAACGAGGAGAAGGAACAAAAAAGAAGAAGAAGAAGAAGAAGAACTGTGTGACCTATCTCCTTTTCAAGTCGGTCTTTAGAGCGTATCAAAACGAAGGAGAGTGCAAAAGAGCGAATTCTTGGTTAGCACAGATCAATGGAGAGCAACAGGAGAAAACATGGAAGCATCAAAAGATGATGCCAAGATCAATTGAGAAACAGAGAGGAGCGGAAATACCAAAGAAAGAGAGACAGAGACAGAGATGAATACCTCTGGCGTTGTAGTCATTACGCTGAGCTTCAAGGCGATTGAGGTTATGCATCTTGTTGCGAAGCTGAAGCTGAAGGTCATGGATATGGGAGACGTAGTACTGCTTGAATCCCTCTCCTCCTCGCGCTCCTTCCTGGCGGCCCATGGCGGCTTCTTCTTCTTCTTCTTGATCCTGCTCCGCTGCCTGTCCACCTCCTTCTGTGCGTTCGTTCGTTTGTCTGCGTGTGGTCGGAGCGTCCTTCGTTCGTTTGTCAGAAGACAAGAAGACGCAGGCGTGCAGAGAGAGAGAGAGAGAGAGAAGAAACAGAGGATGCGGCTATGGCGTTGCTTCCTTATAAACACAGAAAAAACAGAGAGACAGAGAAATAGAGACAGAGAGAGAAAGAGACAGAGAAAAAGAGAGGACCCGAATAATGGCCGGACAACCCAAATAATGGCCGGACAACCCAAATAATGGCCAGACAACCCGAATAATGGCCAGACAACCCGAATAATGGCCGGACAACCCGAATAATGGCCGGACAATCCGATGGCCTGGATAGCCCCCCCGAGACCCATCACTTTGCCCCCGATGGCCCAACACCGACCCGAGCTTTGGCCCATCCCTTCACCTGTACCACAAAACTCGAGCTGGCCCGATAAGCTCCCTTTCCTTTCCATTTTTGCCTTTTTAGCCTTTCGCTTGCTCCTTCACTTGGAATCCGACCTGGGGAAAAAAAAAACCGGAGACGCCACCCCCACCCCACCCACCTGGCTTTTTACGTGCTCATGTGTGTATCCTCCTCTCGCTTGCGTTAATTAACCTAACTTTGCTACGAGTTCCTACATGCTTCTTTCTTGTTACTACGTTGTTTGCCTGGCTTGCTATGAGTTTCGACATGCTTGCTTTTGTTACTTGCTTTCTCACTTCGTCTTTGACCATTTAACTTAACTCATCGAGCACGTACTTGAACCTCTATTACTTATTATTAACATATGTCTTCCGTTTGTATAACCTAACCTGCTCTTACTTGAACCTCTATTACTTATTACTGGTTTGTATAACCTAACCTGCGCTTACTTCACCTAGCTCCTTGTTGCTTGTTTACGTGTATTGTCGATTATACAATCTAACTTTCTTAGGCTTAACTTGGGTTTCTATGTTCTTGTTTGCATTTCTGTTCAATTGTATAACCGACCTATTGAGGCTTTATCTACCCGTCTACTGCTTTGTCACTTGTATCTTAATGTATAACCTAATTTACAAAGGCTTTAACTTCACATACGGCCTACTTGTATCTTCCTAAACCGTAATGAAGTTAATGCCTCCATAAGCCGTAGTGATCTAGCTGTGTAGTAAAAATTGGATCACTAATGCATTGACATAATTGAAGGTTATTGTGGTTTCATTCTTGATTTGCATAAATGGTAGTTGGCCCATCAATTTCCATCTGATGTTGTATGCATGTGCCTCAGTTTATCAGTCGGCAAAGCAAATTCCAAGTGTTTTTTAAAGAACTTAAACATTTGATGGCTTTACCATCGTATTTATTCCTACTTGGCTTTGACCATGGGTGCATTAGTTTTCCCTACATTTACAAATAGATTTGTTATGGATGCATAGAACACATGTCCATGTGAACAAACATTTTCAAGAGTAGCATTTATACGAGGAAATATATGAGTTAGCAGATATCTTTGTGGATCATCTAGGTCACTTTTTATGGTCCATAGATTTGTATTGTGTTAGATCACAATATAAAATTTATCAATCATTTTTGTTGGGGGCGTTCAAACAACATGCCATCCTGAAATTGGTGTCCACACTAAAAATGTTAATAACGTATTTGAACATATGATCCGCATGTACAAATTTAGGAGGATTCTTTTCTCCTTTTATAGTTCGCAACTAGCATTGTAGGAGTTTTTATGGGTTTGGCCCATTTGTGTCATTTAGGATTTCCAACCTTGATCACTCATCATCGTTGGGTTGTAACAAGGAAACCTTTCTTAACATTAGGATTTCATTTTATACCATTAATGTTTGTTAGATTTTGCACATTGCAATATTCAAACGTGGAGTATGTGATATATGTAACACAACCCATGAAGACATCAACTTTGGTGTGGCTACAAAATCTAGTTTAAGACTAGGAAAAAGAGGGATAGAACAAAAGTGTCTTTAGAGCTTCAAGCCAAATGACCACCTCAATGTGTAAGGGGACAAAGCCTTTGTAAAAAGGTATAATAAAAGTCATTTTTTGTGACTTTTTAGCTTCTTCCTTGATCTTGAGTCTTGAAGAAGCTATAGCACATGGGTTTTATGATGGTATAGAATATCTATGAAGTGGCTTCATTTAATTACTTGTTTACACATGAAGAAGATTACATAGTTTGATCAATAATTTATGTTCAAGTGAAAAACACTCCTACTACCAATGGAAGTGTTTCTTTAAGATTTCTCCAATGCTTAATCACAAAATATAAGAAGCTAAAAAGTACTCCTTGAATTCAGGTCCATTTATGATTGGATGGAAGCTCAAAAAAGTGGATTTTGTCATGGTATAGAATATTTAACAACCAGAAATGTTTTGTGATGCCCATACTCAACTAAAAATACTTCCTTCGCAGATGGAAGTGTTTCTTTAAGGTTTCCCCACCATATTTTGATTGCTAGAGGTTGATTTGTCATTACAAATCAAAACACTAATAGTCAATAATGAACATTTACATTAAGAAAACAATAGATAAGGGTGCTTAACCACACTAATCACCCTTGAACAAAGGACAAAAGATGAACATAAAATACCACCAATGTCCCATACTAGTGACCATTACCTCATGCTATACCTCGGATCTTGAGATGAACTAATTTGAAAACAGAGAGCTTTGTCTCACCAATAGAGATGAAGGGGGTCTCAAGATGTCTCATGAAGGCAATAGCCAATCCCCTTATTTTAGCCCAAGGGCCAACTACTTAGTTACCAAACTATCATGTATTCCCATTGTGTTAGAGGTCCTTCAAGATTTGGAATAACTATTTTACGCTCACCCTACCTTTAACCTACTTAAATTTAGAATAGTTCTGTAAGGTCATATCTATAACATTTGATGTTTATACTTGTTTGTTAGAGAGGGGGAGCCATAAATGTCTTCAACACATGATGAGTTGGGGCAAAAGAAGAGAACAAGAATAAAGAAAACTAAACTATCTATATTGTAATTTCACTATGTTGTATAGAAGAGGATTCTTTTATAGGGTTCTACTCCAATAAACTCATTAGGTTCATTGATTCCTTGCCCTATTGTATATTCTAATTCATACACATGCCTATTTGATTGGGCACATGCTTCTTCAATCAACATGCAAAGGAGGGTTAAATGGAGTTGACACATGTGCCATGCTAGTCAGAACAAAGTATGACATATGAGCATCCAACCTAATTGACAAGCAACTTAGTAATACAAATACAAAGCCCTCAGTGCTACACAACCAGAACTACTTCCTTTCTCTGCATCAAAAATACAATGGATCTGATAAATTTCAATGGAATGGAAAAAAGTCCAGACAATTGAAGGCTCTACAATAGTGTATCAAGGTTGTTTGTTGGTAGCCATAGATTCTTCCCCAAAACCATCTTCTCTAGAAGAATCACAAACTGCATTGTATATAGATTGCACAAAAAATTTCTACACTAAAAATAATTTCATCATCATAGCTATATCTACAATTCTTACATCCTCTATCACCTTCGCTGTTGCTACAAAATTTTGCTCTGATTATTAAAATCAGTCATAAACACCGACAACTTTGGGCTGACCTTCTCTGCAACTAACAGGAGACTGCCCATTTTGTAACAAAGCAATGTATTGTACTATTGATACCTACTTTGCCCACTCTAGTTCTGAATCAGTTTTCCCTGTCGCCGAACCTTCAAGTTGGATTAAAGAAGGATTGGCAAAAGCATGCCATCCCATTAGGTATGGTATGATGAACTGCCAACAAACAGAAAAGAATGCTCAGTGTTATACTATAGCCCTCCATGAAATACTAAAGAACAATGTTCTGTCAAATACCGAAGAACACAGCAATTATAAAAAGGGGAAAACTCCGAAATAGCCAGTGTTTCTCCCAAATGCACCTAAGTTTTGTTATATCCCCAATTCCCTTCTTGAGCAGTTGCATGTGCTATTTGAGCAATTATATGTGCAATTCACCAATTACCAGCACTACCTTTTTTCTTTCAGGGGTTGACTGGCACATTTGAGGAAATAAACTTAGGGCATTTCAAGAAAAAATGAAAAAAAATCATGTCTTTCAGAGTTCTTCCCTTATAAAAAAAAAAAAACTAAACAATTACACATACATTAAATGATGATCTCATGACAGCAAACTCTGCCTTTGTGATGGGCAAGGAGAAACGTTCATCCGCTTGTTGCTTCTTGTCAGAAAAGGCTGGAAATTTGATGTGATTCAATTAATAGAATAAAGATGATAGACATTCAAAACAAGGGCAGCACATTCAAATTGTGTCTTACTCATGTTAAAGAAAAATCCTGTCTTGTCAGGCATGCCTTCAACTTTCAAAGTTTTCCGTATCGTCCCTGCATCACTGCAAATTCAACCTCTCATTTTAATCACAGACATCTCTCACTATAGATACATAATAATAGATAGATATAGATACATATATTGTGTGTGTATGTGTATGGACGGATGGATGGATGTGCACATATAATTAAGCATGTGTGTGCATATTTTCTGTTGGGCCTTTTTTATCCCCTATTTTGTGAATATTTTGACTTTGAGATGTAAAACTATTTGTGGGTTCCTTAGAGGTTTCTCATTACAGCATAATACGTGGTGCATTGCTAGAATAAAGAAAAGTGTTTGCCTATATATGTGGATGGATGGATGTGCACAAATAGACACATACATAATATATAAATATATCAAAGATGTTTACTGGAAATTTCCATCTTTGACCTTTGATGACATATTACCTCAGATGAAACATTCTCAGTCCAAGTAGTATGCACGATAAACACACGCATTATAAACATTACAAACCTTGTGCCCATGTGTGGATCATGGAAAAATTCAACACTTTCCGAAGTTGTAAGCCCTATCAGTCCACCCAATTCAGTAGCCGAAAGGGCGATAACCTGCATGGATAAATATTGACATAAATAGAATCTAAATAGTTTGAGTTTGCTATAAGAACCAAGCAGATTGAGGTTCAATATAATTTGAGTTTTTTGCAATGTATCATTGCTCCTCTGCTAAAATTCTAGGTTTCTTCACCAGCAAACAAGAACACATACTTGTTTCCGACTCCAATCATACTGACGTGGACCTGTAGATGGTGCAAACTCCATAAACAAAGAACCCTCCTTTTCCAAAGCAAATCCACCATTCTGTTGAACAACAAGGCCAATTAAAATTAGAGTCTTTCTCAGCAACATTCAAGTTACTGAGATTAGAATCACAGTAGCCTCACCTCAGTTTTCTTGAAGATAGGTCTTCCAGGGTGCATTGACAGAGCAGTTTTGGTCTTGTAAAATGTGTGATGTACAAATATTCTCGCATCTGAAGAAAGGAAAACGAGAAACAGCATGTATAATTTTCTCAAAACTGACGAAACTTTATATTGCTGAAAGAATACATGGCATATTCTGTGGGATATAAGCTTTCCATAAGGATATTGCCAATTACAGCAAGTGCATTTGTGTTAGTGTCCCAAAGTGCCATGTCTTCAATTACCTAGTACCAGAAGCATATCTTATGTGCATTCTCTACATTCTGAATGGTGATAGGCAATGATAATTGAAGTAAATGTCTGCATGGTTATCCCATAAACCATGGAGATCCATTGAAACCATATTAAAACAGCATAAAAAGTCATGAAAAACAGAACAGTTTGTATGAAAGAGATGGTGAAAGAACAATCAAGAAAACAGAAGATTTTGATGAGAAATGTGCTAGAAAATATACAGATATAGAACGAAGCCGTGAAACTGATATCTTTATATGAGAATGTGAAAGAAAATACACAAATTTAATACTGTTCCGTAATCAATATACAGATATAGCATGAAGACGCAACAAAAATGAGTGAAGAAAACAGACAAAATTATGAGAAAAGAAGAGCGGAAATCTACTACATGTTACCTTTCTGCATCAGTAAGACCTAAACAAATATATATGAAACAGAAATCGTGTATAGAAACCAGAAAGCAACGATGAGAGAGTGAGAAGCATACCACTATTCTGCACATGTAGAGCATAAAACAACACAAAAAACACTGAATGAGATAAGGATACCAATATTCTCCATATGTAGGGCATAAAAAACAGCACAAATCATACAAAATGAGAGGAGCATACCATTTTTCTGCCACATTCAATCAAGGATAGGGATACACAATCAAAATTCATCTAGTGGAAGTGTGATTTACAAATCTTTGCATTTAAATAGCTATATGAATGACGAAGATCAACAGCATATATTGGCAAAGGCAACACTATAGAAGCCATATAAAAACAACATAAAAATAATGAAAAACAGAAGAGTTTGCGTTAAAGAGATGGAGACCGAGTGATCAAGAAAACTGAAGATTTTGATGAAAATTGAGTGAGAAAATATATGGCTGTGGCAGGAAGCCGCAACATAAATGACTCTACAAAACTGATATCTTTTTACAAGAATGAGAAAGAAAATATACAAATTTAATAATATTCTGCAATCAATTAGACAGAAAAAAGCAAAAATAACTGAAGAAAACAAACAATTTGATGAGAAAAGAAGAGAAGAAATCGATTACATGACACTATTTTGCATCAATAAGACTTAAATAAATATATATGAAACATAAATTGAGTATCGAAACCAGAAACAACAATGAGAAAGAACGAATTATATCACTATTCCGCATCAATAAGACATAACCAAATATATAAGAAACAGAAACTGAGTATAGAAACCAGAGACAACGGTGAGAGAGAGCAAAGCGTACCACTAATTTGCACATGTAGAGCATAAAACAACACAAAAAACATTAAATGAGATAAGGATACCACTATTCTCCATTTGTAGGACATAAAACAGCACAAATCATACAAAATGAGAGGAGCATACCAGCATTCTGCATATATAGCAGCATATAAAACGACAACAGGAAAAACAAACAATGAGAGAAATAAAACACAAAACACCATTATTTTGGATAGGAAAGATATAAAACCATACAAATTGCACGAAATGAGAGGAGGATACCACTATCCATTCTGCATACGTAACACAAAATCGCACAAATGGCATAACATCAGAGAAGCATACCGCTATTCTGCAACGGTAGGACATAAAACAACACAAATGACGGGAGAAAACATAAGTTATTATTGTTTTTTTTAATTTCTTTTTGAGAGAGATCCAATACTACTATTTTGCATAGGTAAACAGTAAAGATCACTAAACCATCCAGGAGAACACAAACTGTGTGACCAGAGAGAGAGAGAGAGAGAGAGAGAAGGCATGGCTTACCGCTATTCTGCAGCTGTTTGGGAGACAGGGTCGGAGAGGCGGCAGTGCTGAAGCGTCTGTGAGGAGAAGGGGAAGATGCCGAGGAGGAGAAAACGGCACGTCTCCATTGGCAGAAGTGGTGGGGATTGCACGCCTGCTTCTTCTGCAAGATTTGGGCAGCCACAGAGAAAGGCGAGAGAGACGAGGGGGGCCTGCAGAGCATCTTAGACGCCATATCCATCAATTCCAAATCAAACCACAGAGACAGACAGAGACAGAGAGACCTCTGAATCGCCCACCTCAGAAGTAATGTGTGTGTTTGTATGTATCATATGTATGTATGTATGTCTTGTCTTTATATGTATCCGTATGTATGTAATGAATGTATATGTGTATGTATAGATGCATGCATGCATGTATTATTGAATGAATGAATGTATACATATGTGTATGTATGTCTTGTTTTTATATGTATCAGTATAGTATGTATATGTTCGTGACTAACTGCTACCAAATATTAAAAAGGGCAAGTGAGGGAATCGCGGAGAGGGACGGTGCAGGTTGCACCGCTGATGGCGCGTTCGATCTCCACTGTCCAAGATGGATAAAAAGCTGACAACGTCTGTCACAAGGAGCCTGACTCTATGAAAAGGAGCCCGACTTTGCGAAAGGGAGCCCCCGACTCTGTCAAAAGGAGCCCCATTGTCAGACAGCCTCTGCAAGAGGGAGCCCGACTTTGTCAGAAGCAACCCCGCTGTCAAACCACATTAGTAAGAAGGAGCTCGACTCTGTCAAAAGGAGCTCGACTCTGTAGCAACAAACATCAAAAACTCCACAAAATTGTAAGTGTACAACAAATATTTGCCATGAAACTGATCATAAAATATCTCAAAAAAACCTAAATATTCAAATAACAAGTCTTACATAAAATATTAAAATGTCAAATGTTGACAACCCTAAAATGAAATATGAATATACACGTTACATATTAAGATTATGGCTCATGTCGGGATGATTGCAACATGCAACCACAATTTTTACAACATGTAACATTTGAGTCCCTTGAAGTCAAGGTCAAGCCATCGCAACGCAAACACCGAACCTTCTCATGGTCAACCAATGGCAATCTCCTCCTAGCCCGACTAGCACCTCTTTGTAGTTTTCCGGAGTGGGATTTGGAAGTGTTTGGGGAGCTGCCAATAAGTTCTTGTGAGATGTCTACTGTTGCACTTCTTTTGGCACCGATTTGTTGGTTGCGACTTATTGATCTACCATCTTCTTCATTGGTTGATTTTGGTGCACCAACGCGATACACCTTCTTAGCCACATCTTCCAATGTTTGTATACCTTCGACAATAGTTGCACGGTCGAAGGTTCCTAACCCTTGCTCGAGACATTGAAGTGCTTTCACGACCATTTGTACTTTGGACTTGAATGATTCAATCTCAGATGTTGTGGGGTTTGTCTCCTCTACTTGCTCTACCTCTGCCTCCACTTCTATTTCAGTATTATGGTCCATTCGCATTTGGGTTGCGTGATCTATAAAAGGCAATGAGTCACATAAATGTGATCAAGAATGCCAGTGATTGAGGTGAATGAAGTGAATGAAATCAAATGAATTCAAGTGAACGAATTCAAATAATTCACATGAATGGAGTAGATTAACGATAGAGAATGAGAGTGAATGATATGAGTGCGAGTGATTAATAGACTGTTAAGGAAGGGAATGGGTTAATTGGGAATGATGGGAAGACTCTTAGTGCATGCTACTGAATTTGGTGAATTAATTTACTGTAGTCGTTAATATGACTGTTGAGACGCCGTCATTACACGTAGTTGAGCACTTCCCTATTACTGTGTCGGGCTCCCTTTTTAATGACTATTAATGAGTGGGGCTCCCTTTTTTAATGAACGTGAATGAGTTGGGCTCCCTTTTGAATAAGATTGACATTGAGTCTTGTTATGTCTTTTGTATTGTTTACAACAAGGACCAAAGCACTCTTTCTACAACAACATTCTTTGTTTACAACACTCTTTCTATATACTTACTCTTTCTTGGCCTTTCTCAAAAAACCATTGCCTTGACTACTTGTCGATAAGCTATTAGTTTTATTCTTTTGACACCCAAAACAATTCCTAGGAGAGAAATACAATTCAAATATACAACCAAAATGAGATTCAAATATTGATTTGATATTACAAAATGATTTTCGGATAGAGTCCACATTGAGTCATATACAACCAAAATGAGATTCAAATATTGATTTGATATTACAAAAAAGTTTCCAATCTGCAAGTTTGATGTTACAAAGTACAACATGATTTTCCGCATGTTCGAAGTGTGTCCGTAGTGGCTTTGAAGATCTTTATCGCTCTTGTCCTCAACTTCCTCATGTGTGATTGGCGTGATCTGTTGTACTTGAGCTCCGGATCCAAAAAATGATTTATTGATTGTTGTCTTACGTATTCGCTGAAGAATGATGTGGATGTACTCCTCATGAGACCATCTTCCTGTGTAGGTTGTCAATGAAATTAATTTGACACTTGACTCGGTAGTGTAAGAACCATGTAATTTTTTGCAAGCACTTGATTCAATTAATTTGCTATTTCCCATGGCCAGTTCCATTTGAATGTCATTTGGCAACCATTCCATGGACATTTCAAGGGTCTTTCATCCACACATGAACACGCCGATGTTGCAACAAGTATTTATGTGATCCAAATCGCTTTCCACATCCAACAAAAGTGCATGCATTTCGTTTATGCAAGTTCAGCTCTTGTTTGGAGGTAAAACTCATTGCATCAAATTGAGTCATATACAACCAGAATGAGATTCAAATTTATGACTCACAATCAAAATGTACATCAAATTGAGTCATATACAACCAGAATGAGATTCACACAATAAGACTCACAACCAGAATGTACATCAAATTGAGTCGTATACAACCAAAATGAGATTCAACTATTTACCAGATATTACAAAAAAGTTGGCAATCCGCATGAGATAGTAAATCGAGATCATATGTTTGATGTTACAAAGTACAACATGCTAGTGATTAAAATAACCCTATGCCCAGAGTCCTTCGTGTCCATTTTGCCATGATTTTCCGAAGGAGCTGCACGTCTTCGAATCCAAACCATTGCTCCTTACCCTACACCACAAGATGCCATCAACCTAAGCCCAAATTCAATTCTCATAAATACTTACAAATTGATCAGACTCAAATCCTTGGATGAACTCCTCGACCAACATTCGAATGGTTTGCATCACGTAATACCCACAATCCGTCCCATTAGGTTGGGTTGGGATATGCAATACCTGGAACCGCTCGTTGTTGATGATGCAATGGTCGTGTGTGGCCGATTGCTCTTCTTCTTCTTCTATCTTTAGCCCCCGAGACAGTACTACACGGATGCCATGTGCCTTCTGTAAGTGAGCCTCCATGTCAGCTTTTTTGCGAAACCATTGTACCTCTTTTCTACATGAATCTCCAATGATACATGTGCGACATTTGATACTTGTCGAGTCTCTTCCCGCCTTGAAGAGGGACATGGGGTCCACTACAACAATGGTGTGACATTTGCATTAGAAAAACTCAAGATATACTTACTTCAATAATGATTATAAGAATGTACATCAACTCACCATTTACACTGATATCTTCAACACCTGGCCCCACGTCATGTATGGGGTTCGTATCCATGTTTGAGTCTTCAGTAATGATGTTTTCAACATCCATATTGTTGGATTTGGGGCACCTAGCACCCTTTCTTACAAAAACCCTAAACCATCATTCAAGTTAGCACACAAACATCACTATTTATACACAATATAAAGTTGAGAAATGATTCATGCCATACCTCCCTTCATAGGGTATTGTTTCACCCAATCCGCATCAAAGTCTATGAAGGTCTTGGACTGACTAGCCATCTATACAAAACACATGCCATCTTCAAAAACCACCAATGGATCTACGATCATATTTGGACATCATATTTGAAGCAATCATGAGACATATACACAAGTTGTCTATGTTCTCACAAATGTACTGCCACACATTTTTGTGTGGATGTACACTCCATTGGGTATTTGAGCCTTATATGCATCATAGGCACAACAGAAACATGATTAAACCCCATTTATAAGACCGAATATGTTGATCTTATATATTGACACTTGTTTACCTAGAACCAATATACATTTTTTGTTACCCATAATAAATGTGTTCATGGCTTGTAATAAATGTGCATATTCTTATGTTATGCTTGATTTTCACTTTTACATAAATGCCTTTAATGTTTCCTTAGTAATTGGTAGAGTCCAAAACATTACCATATGTTTGTCTTTAAATTCAAGAATACTTGAGTCTATCCTATTGTTTCTACACAATACATTAGTGTTAAGGATTTTGGAATGGACAAAAACTGTCAATGATTTCAAAAAATAGATCAATCTTAACAAATTCTAACATATCAATGTCAATAATTTAAAATTCATGAATGCTACTTGCAGTTTTTATTTTAGTTTTTGTAATATATATACATAGAGGGCACATTCTAAATTAAGGGAGATAGCCATAATAATGATACGTTTTAAATCATAGTGATAGTTCATGAGTCCATGACAAATAGTTGGTCTTCATGGAGAATCCTAATTTCATTCAGCAATAATTTATCATTTATCATTTAGAATACTATAATGGACACAACATTTTACTTCCAACTTAAAACATACTCACGTAGACTTACATAGCACACAACTTTTTTTAGTAAGGCATTCATTACATTACTATTATTTGGGGAGAAAAAACGCAAAGAATGTATACAAGATTTGAGATTTGACATTCAAATGTGGGCATAAAAAAACCCAATAATGCATGAATCACATGGGCAAATTCAAGCATTCAAATGTTGGCATTTATGTAGATGGGCAAATTCAAGCATTGTTAATTTAAACATTAACTAATTCAAATTTTGGGTTATAAAATGTTTATATTTTTTTGTAACATACATTCCCTTGAGAAAAAAGTATTATTTTTGGGGAATTGTTTCTTTGAAGAATAAAGACCTATTTCTTCTATTGTAGGGTAAAAAACTAATATGGATGACGATTGCTTGAATACACATAGACAAGTATTATTTTTATTCCATGTCTACTCAAAATCATGGCTGATTGCTTGAAGACACAATAGAAGGAATAAAACCATATTAGGTTCAAGCAATCATCCATATTAGGTTGATGGTTTTTATGACATGGAATAAGCCCTAAACCTAATAGAAGGAATAAAAACCTAATAGAAGGAATATGATACCTAATAAAAACCTAAACCTAATAGAAGGAATATGATACCTACCTACTAACTATTGCAGGTGCTCGCGGACAATAGGTGTTGTGCCTCACTGAAGATGTCTGCAACAAGTGCTCGCAAACAGCAAGTGGTGCGCCTCGCTCAAAAACCCTAAACCCTCAACCTCACGCTTCCTTCTTTGCAAATAAGAAAAAAATGATAGAAAAAAAGGGTTTTTATACTTCCCTCAAACTAATGAGAAGGGCTCCCTTCACAAAGTGGAGCCCTTCTTTAATGAGATGGGCTCCGTTTTTAATGAGTCGGGCTCCCTCTTTAATTGGTGCACTTTTTCGCGCCTTTTCCACAGCCACATTGGATGGTGCAGATTGCACGCGCCCTCATCTAGCGACCTGCACCATCCCTCTCTGTGATTCCCTCACTTGCCCTCTTTAATATTTGGTAGTAGTTAGACACCACGGTATCAATATGTATATAATGAATGTATATGTGTATGTATAGATGCATGCATGCATGCATGCATTATTGAATGAATGAATGTATACATATGTGTATGTAGTCTGTTCTGACCAGTTCAATCCGATCCTGTCCCGGTCTCGGTCACCGGCTTTGTCCGGTCATCGTCGTCGTCTTTGTCTAGTCGCCATCGGGTTCCGATCGGCCAAAACCTCTACAAATAGTTAGGCCACACCCATTCATCCAATTAGTTTAGCTTAAGTCACCTTGAACATTCTATGATCCACTCATAGACACAAAGTAATAGATTTTGGCCCAGCTTATATACTCTAGGATCCTTATTTGTCCTGTCTATGTGGGATATCTCGTAGTTTAGTTTTTTCTCTTCTTCTTCGCAAACATCATACCCACATAACTTGCCACTTAGTTGTCCGTTTCTTATGTGGTAAAGTACATTCGAAAGCTCTTGAAGACCTCCATCATTTTGTACCAAGATATTAAACTATTATAAAATAGTATCTTCATTATTATTGTTTTATGTTGTGTGTGAAGAACCACACTCGATTTTGTACATTCCATTCAATTTTCACACCGTTGTCGAAAATCTTCACGACAACGTAATGTGAAGAGCACTAGGCCTTGTAACAAGCTAGATTATCAACGTCTTGGTCCATATTTAATCACTAAACAGATTAATGAAGTTGCTTTTCATCTCGATCTCCCTCCTCATATGCGTCTTCATCTACTGTTCCATGTCTCACTCTTGGAACCTATGAAGGATCTATGTATCGATGGAGTTAACTCCTCGATGTCGTTTGCGAAGTTCGAACCGGCGTATACCTTTTTGATGGCGAATCGGGCGGAGATGGTGTTGGACATCTCCGAGCCTCACACTCACTTAACGATTAGTAGATGATTAAGCATGATATCTCTCTCACTTTCTCAAGCTCGCTCTCATAGACAATAGGGTGATGAATGTAGAAAATAAGAGCAATGAATATGTTTATTAACCCTCTTTGCTAAGAGGTCTAGCACCAACAAGGAAGAGAGAATCTTAGTGTTCTCTAACTAAACACCTCACTAATCTCTCTTAAGCTTAAAGGTTACAAGAAGGAGGAGAGGAAGCTCTAGCTCTTAATCAAGAGGGAGATCTTTACAAATGGGAGAACCCTTACAAAGCCACTATCATGTGGTTTATATAGCAGATTTCTTGCATTTGATCGATCATCATGAAGAAGTCCTTCTTGGGGTCGGCTATCCACGTGGAGGTGTTGTAGTCGGTGAAGGGAGAGGGGGGGTTTCTACCAAAACTGATGTAAGCGGTAAAAAAGTGTGTGTCGATCATGGTTTCAAAATCTTGTTTGTAGATGGTCGGGAGCACGTTGACGCGGGTCCAGAGGCCGACCAACTGACGACGTGTGGGGCCTTTATTCAAATCAAATGCAAGACCCCACGCCGGGTGGTCGTGTTGCTAGTGAAGATGGGAGGGGGGAGTTGTTGGTGGAGCATGAGGTGCGCGAGGGGGTGGTTGAAAGGGAGGGCTTTGCGAAGAATGTCATCTGTGAATGCCCGACCAGGGTGTGTGACGACTCGTGTGTGGAGCGGGAAAGGATCGGCTGGTGGGGAGGTGGGAGGTGGGGAGGAACGGGGATGGGCAAGGGGGGGGGGTGTGCGAAAGGGGTTGCAGCCGAACATGAGGTGTGTATGATCAGGTACATGGTTTTCGCTGAGGTGTGGGTGGGTGGGAGGGGAGTGGAGGTAGGCCATGCCTTCGAGAAACAAAACAGGGAGGTGTTGGGGGAAGAGGTCGCCTACCGGTGGTGGGGGTTCATCGGTGACTTTCGGGTACATCATGAAGAGAGTGAGGGTGTGGTTGACGTCTGGGAGTACTCGAACGAACGTCGGCCGATCGGGGGGGTGGTCTTGTTGAAGAACACACGATGTGTAGTGGCTAACGACTGAAGTACGCACGTGGCTTGGGTGAGAAGGTTACGCGGTGTACGTGGTGCAGTGAAGAGTTCGGAGAGTTGGGATGTCGAGGTTACATACACCGAGAGCGCCTGAATCATATTCGGAGTAATTGGCAGAGTAGCGAGGGGGGTTTGAACGGTGGAGGCGGCAGTCGTGCATGGGCGTTCTTGGTCGTGGTGCTACGTTGTCGTAGTGTAATTCGCACACTACGTGAAAATTGCATTTTGGTTCCTCCGGATGGGGCAAGGAGGACCCGGTAAGAACTGGATCAAGCAAAACCGGCAAGAGCCGGATAAAGAAGGCCGGTGAGAGTCTCTCACCGGATGAAGAGACAAATTTATCTCACCGAACGAAGAGACAAATTTATAAATAGAAGAAAAGATTGTTACCTGCATAAGAAAGATTCGAACCCTGTACCTCCACGTAGACAAACCCCAACCTTACCATTGTACTAACTTATCCTAAGTGTTCTAAATATAGATTTAATAGTTATAACATCTTTATTTACGCCTACCTTTATTAAAAAGTAAGTCATGCATTTTTAGAATGCGTGAATACTTTATTTATAAGAAAAATGTACACCAATAAAAAATTAGTCGTGCACATCTAGAAAGCATGAGCAGTATATCTAGGAAATAAAAGCATAGTGTAAAAAGCAACTCATGCACATTTAGTGTGCATGAACACTTTAGAGAAAAGCATGAAGCTATGCTTGGCCTCTGCCATCCTTATATAAGGAGGAGAGAAAGATGTATGGGGTTGTTGATTATTTTACAAGGATTGATCAATCTAATATATTTGTGGGATTCACGAGTTTATCATAAAAATTCTCCTTCTTACAATCTAAATATTGATTAAATACACTAAACACGTGGGATTCATAAGTTTTTATTTCTTACTTCTCTTTCTACCTATTCATAACTAGGCTTATATTGTATTCTTCTTTCTCCTAGTCCAAAACCTTAGTGGTTCCCACCCAACTCACACAATGATCCGGAATCGAAAGGCACGACACAAGTGGTGAACCCGACGTGAAACCGGGTGGCAAGGAGATGGAAAATCAACCGGGGGCTAACAACATGATGGCGATGTTTGAGCGGATGCTACAAGAACAATGCATGATGTTGGAGATTGCGGCGGCAGTAGAGCGGCTCGTGTAACGGAACGGGAAATTCAACGGGAAAGACGTGTCACGATATTTGCGAGATTACAAGGCGAAAATGCTAAGGTGCAGGGTTTCGCAAGGACTGCAAGTGACATCCTTCAACCGGGTGGTGACCGACGGGCTTCAAGGGAGTATCCATGGGATACGACAGCAAAATCCGACGTGGGAGGTATTTGAAGAGGCGCTAAAGACCACGTTCGCCATCGAGGACTCCTCCAATGCAACGAGGAGGGGATTCTAAGATTGGGTGGAAACGCTGGACAAGGGGATGAAGGTCCTCCATGTGTTTTCGTCATTCAAAAGTTAGTTCGGGAGGTTGTTTGTGAGAGATCAAGCTATCCTCGCACCGGACAAAGTGATCATGTTCCTATGAGCTGTGGACATCTGGGACCGGAAAGACCTTGGAGTGCTTCTGGAGGACACAACCACCGAGAGTGGCCTCACTGTTACATGGGATAACGTGCGAGATATCGTCGCACGATACACAAAGAGGGGGCAATGGCTTGCTAACGAAGAAAAGAGGGTTTCGGAACCAATTCCGAAATCGAGATCCGGATTGGAAGACCATCAACCGCGGGCTCGGGAGACTACGACCGAGAAGGGAATCGACGCAACCACGGTGGAGCAGTTGTTGAAGGAGATGGAGAATCTAAAAATCGCGATGGTGAAGAAGTCGGATGACCGTCCCACAAGTTCCAAGTATATGGACCGTCAGTGTATATGGTGTGATAGCACCGAACATGATCGGAGGGATTGTGACGAGCACAAGGAGGCGTTACGACGAGATCTTATCTACTACGAGGGAAATCAGATTCATTCGATGGACTCTCGGGAGCCACTCCGACCGAACTTCCGGAAAGGTGGCATGAAGAAGGTCCTAGAAGAGGAAATAGTGGCGAAAGATAATTATGCGACAACAACGGGAATACGTGTTGGGGAGAGCAAAGGTGTCTTTTTGGCCGGATGTGCTAGAAAACCCTGAGAAAACCGACTCCAATGAGATCCGAAGCACCGCGGAAGGCATCCGTGAAGCTACGGGATGGGAGTGCCCCGTCGATAAGAATAGCTTGTACGGTGTCGAGGTTTTCCTCGCGGATACGTGGAATGAGGCGGGACCTCGGGGGTCCTGTACCAAAGAGCAAGAGAGAAAGGAGAAGATGCCCACTACGTGCGAGAGTAGATTCACAGGGACACGGCCCTTCGACGCAAGGACGCGAGTGGGACAGCGACACAGGAAGACACAAACGTATGTATTGTTGGGATTACGGTCCCTTCGGATGGGATGGTCGGATCCGGTTGTCGGTTTCGGATCCGGATGACGAAGACCCCGGTTTCGGTACCGGATGACGAATGTACCCGGAGAGCGATCCGGATGCAGGGACATATCCGTGAATATGTTCGCTATGGGCCCCTGAGGCTACAGTTGTAAATAGCCCAAAGTCATATGAGTATAAATATGACTTAGGGCAAACTGTTTTGTTGTTGCTTCTCATTTTTCTGTTTTTCCACTCAAGAGGAGTGAAGAGTAAGCAGCCGTGAGAGAGAGAGAGAGAGAGATAGAGCGCGAGAGAGGAAGAGGACGACGCCTCTGTGTATTTCCGCCGCCTGTGGCGAGGACAGCGAGCTCAAGGTTGTCGCCTTGGAGCTCGTCATTGTATACTTCTCTTTGTATAGTGTTGTTTGGAGTCTTGTACTCCCGTGGTTTTTCCCATCTAGGGTTTTCCACGTTAATCACTGTGTACTCGTGTATTTCTCTTTTGGTTCCTATTTTCTGCTCCATTGATCCGCAATTACTCGGTTGTGGCCGACTGAAGAAGGTGAATCGAAGCGTTGATTCTCAACAAACTGGTATCAGAGCGACTGTTGCAGAAAATGGAAGGCGGCGGCAGCGGGCAGCCGGGGATGATGGTGCTGAACGCACAGAATTACGCCGACTGGAAGATCAAGATGGAGGATCTTCTGATTGTTCGGGACCTGTACGAACCGATTGACAGGTCGGAAATACCGAAGGGGGTACTTGAGTCGGAGTGGAAGCTCCTGAACCGGAAAGCCGTAGCGACGATCCGACAATATGTCGATGTAAGCGTCCTACAACATGTGGCGAACGACACCAACGCATATGAAATGTGGAAGAAGCTGTCGGGCCTCTACGAGAGGAAGAATGCGTTGAACCGGACCTCCCTGATGAGGAAGATTGTGAATCTCAAGTACCGGGACGGCGAGAGTATGGTGGAACACGTAAGCACGTTCATGGGATTCGTGAATCAGCTTGCGGCGATCAAGTTCCCGCTGGAGGATGCAATGCAAGCCATCATCTTGATGTGTACATTGCCGGACAGCTGGGAGAACTTGGTGGTGACTCTCAGCACCTCCTGCACCGAAGATAACTTGTCCTTGCAAACGGTAAAGACAAGTATCTTGAACGAAGAAGCGCGTCGGAGAGACAAGGAACCGGCCTCCGAACCGAAGATGCTATTTACCGAATCGGATCGGGGAAGACAATGGAACCGGAGTCCGCAAAGACGGGAGAAGTCGGGGACCCGGTCGCAGTCAAGAGGAAGGCCCACATGCTTCCACTGTGGGAAGCCGGGGCACTTCCGAAAGAACTGTCGGCATTACCGAAAAGACAACGGAGCCGACGACACCGATTCGAAGAAGTCACCGGAGAGAAACGGTGCATACCGGGGAGCCACGGACCGGAGAGGTTCGGATCGGCGAGGGCAGGACCGGAAAGGAACGACGGCACTCGCGGCAAGTGAAGAAGAAATCATGCTCATCACCGAAGAAGGTGAGCTAAACATTGCCGGCGATGAGACGACCTGGGTGGTCGATTCCGGAGCATCGTTCCACCTGACCCCGGAGAGAAGATACTTCTCATCCTACACAGCCGGGGAGCATGGCTGCGTTCGGATGGGAAACGAAGGTACGTGCCGGATTGCCGGCATAGGAGACGTGTGGTTGACAACCCCGACCGGATGCAAAATGCTGCTGAAGAATGTCCGACACGTTCCGGAGGTCCGACTGAACCTGATTTCGGCCGGGAGGCTAGATGATGAAGGCTACACGGGTAGCATCCGGAACGGTGTCATGAAGTTCAGCAAGGGGAGCTTGATAGTGGCTCGGGCCCGGAAGGTCAACACACTGTACCTGATGAATGCCTGGTTGTGTCCGGAAGAGCTGAACGTGGCAGCCGACACTGCCGGTGAGCTGTGGCACAAAAGACTGTGCCACATGAGTGAGAAGGGGATGAAGAGGCTTGCAGAAGACAACCTTATCCCAGTGAAGCATGTGCACCTGGAGAAGTGCACCGATTGCCTGGCCGGTAAGCAGAACCGAACTTCCTTCCACTCAAGGCCACCGACGAGACGCAGTGCACCATTGGAGTTGGTGCACACGGACGTGTGTCAAGTAGAAACGAAGTCACATGGCGGAGCCCAGTACTTCGTAACATTCATCGATGATCATAGCCGAAAACTGTGGACGGCACCGATGAAGACAAAGGACCAAGTGTTGTGCGTCTTCAAAGAACTCCACGCGAGAGTGGAAAGGGAATCCGGCAAGAAGCTGAAAGCGATACGAGCGGATAACGGAGGGGAATACCGGGGGCAGTTCCAGGAGTACTGTCGCTCGAAGGGAATCCGACTCGAGTTTACTGTGCCGAAGACGCCGGAACTGAACGGGCTGGCCGAGAGGATGAACCGGACCATAATGGAGAGGGTCCGGAGTATGCTGGCACATGCGAAATTACCCAAGGGATTTTGGGCTGAGGCAATGTCGACGGCGACATATGTGATAAACAGATCACCCTCAGTACCTTTGGACGGAGACACGCCGCAGAGAGTGTGGACCGGTAGGGAAGTATCCTACCGGCATCTGAAGGTGTTCGGGTGTCTCGCATACGTGCATGTGGCAAAGGACCGGAGAGGAAAGCTAGATCCAAAGACCCGGCCATGCATATTCCTCGGTTACGGCGACGACGAGTTCGGCTACCGAGTATGGGACCCGGTTGACAAGAAGATATTCCGGAGTCGTGATATCATCTTCATGGAGAACAAGACACTCGCCGACTGGGAGTCGGAGAAGAAGATGAAGAGCTCCAAGTCGACTGGTGAGGATAAACTCTACGAGGAGCAGTCCCGACCGGCAAGGGACCGGTTAGCACTCGAGGATCCGGCCGAAGACGGTGAAGAAAGAGAACCGGCCGAGGAAGATGAAAATGATACCGGAACCGTTCCCGATCCCGAAATGGATTCGGATGAAGAAGAAGAATCGGGAGAACCGGTTACCGAAGCTCCGGAACGGAGATATCCTCTAAGAGAGAGAAGGGCCCCCCGGAGATTTCCGGAACCAGAGCACGTGCTACTAACCGACGAGGGGGAGCCGGAGAGCTTTGAAGAAGCAAAGCATGACACCCAGAGCCGCAAGTGGTTGAGTGCCATGCAGGACGAGATGGATTCCCTGCATGAGAACCACACATATGAACTTGTGGAGTTGCCGAAAGGAAAGCGGGCACTTCGAAACAAGTGGGTGTTCAAGCTGAAACCGGGAGATGCCGGAAACCCCCCGAGATACAAAGCCAGGATCGTGGTGAAGGGGTTTCAGCAGAAGAAGGGCGTCGACTTCGACGAGATATTTGCCCCGGTAGTGAAGATGACCTCTATCCGGACGGTGCTGAGCATAGCGGCAAGCATGGACCTCGAGGTAGAACAGATGGACGTGAAGACGACATTCCTTCACGGTGACCTCGATGAAGAGATCTACATGCAGCAACCGGAAGGATTCGAGAAGAAAGGGAAGGAGCACCTGGTATGCCGGTTGAAGAAGAGCCTTTACGGACTGAAGCAGGCTCCCCGGCAATGGTACCGGAAGTTCGATTCCTTCATGACCGACGAAGGGTACCTCAAAACGCAGTCCGACCACTGCGTGTTTGTGAAGAAGTTCGAAGGAGGAGACTCTCTAATACTCCTCTTGTACGTGGACGACATGTTGATCGTCGGACGGGACCAGGTCAAGATACGGATGCTGAAGAAGGCTCTTCACCGAACCTTCTCAATGAAGGACCTGGGTCCGGCGAGGCAAATACTAGGGATGCACATCATCCGGGACCGGAAGAAGAAGCAGTTGGGTCTGTCACAGGAGAAGTACGTGACGAAGGTGCTTCACCGGTTCAACATGTCGGAAGCGAGACCGGTCGGATCGACCCTCCCGACAAACTGCAAGCTGACCAGCAAGCAAAGTCCCAAGACAAAGGCTGAAAAGGAGGATATGATGGAAGTGCCGTATGCCTCAGCCGTCGGGAGCTTGATGTACGCCATGGTGTGTACGAGACCGGACATAGGATATGCAGTCGGAGTGGTGAGCCGGTACATGAGCAATCCCGGCAAAGAGCACTGGAACGCGGTCAAGTGGATACTCCGATACCTGAAGGGCACGGCAAACGTGTGCCTCCGATTCGGCTCCGGTAAGCCCGAACTCGAAGGCTTTACTGATTCTGATATGTCGGCTGATGCAGATACCAGCCGGTCCACATCAGGGTATGTGATGACGTATGCAGGGGGAGCTGTTTCGTGGCAGTCGAGGCTGCAGAAGACGGTTGCGTTGTCAACCACGGAGGCGGAGTACATGGCGGCTGTTGAAGCCGGCAAGGAAATAATATGGATGAAGGACTTCATTAGAGAGCTCGGTATCCGGCAGGAGGAGTACCGACTCTACTGCGACAGTCAGAGTGCAATCCACCTTGCAAAGAACGCGGCCTATCACTCCCGGACGAAGCACATCCAGCGAAGATATCACTGGATCCGGGAAAGGATAGAAGACAAGGAGTTCGTGCTGACGAAGATCCACACGGACGAGAACGGGTCGGATATGCTGACCAAGGTGCTCACACCCGACAAGCTGGAAGCATGCCGGAAGAGGATCGGAAGAGGATCCCATGCCGAAGTGAAGGGGGAGTTTGTTGGGATTACGGTCCCTTCGGATGGGATGGTCGGATCCGGTTGTCGGTTTCGGATCCGGATGACGAAGACCCCGGTTTCGGTACCGGATGACGAATGTACCCGGAGAGCGATCCGGATGCAGGGACATATCCGTGAATATGTTCGCTATGGGCCCCTGAGGCTACAGTTGTAAATAGCCCAAAGTCATATGAGTATAAATATGACTTAGGGCAAACTGTTTTGTTGTTGCTTCTCATTTTTCTGTTTTTCCACTCAAGAGGAGTGAAGAGTAAGCAGCCGTGAGAGAGAGAGAGAGAGAGATAGAGCGCGAGAGAGGAAGAGGACGACGCCTCTGTGTATTTCCGCCGCCTGTGGCGAGGACAGCGAGCTCAAGGTTGTCGCCTTGGAGCTCGTCATTGTATACTTCTCTTTGTATAGTGTTGTTTGGAGTCTTGTACTCCCGTGGTTTTTCCCATCTAGGGTTTTCCACGTTAATCACTGTGTACTCGTGTATTTCTCTTTTGGTTCCTATTTTCTGCTCCATTGATCCGCAATTACTCGGTTGTGGCCGACTGAAGAAGGTGAATCGAAGCGTTGATTCTCAACATGTATGTATTAACAAACGACAAACAACACAACACAGAGTCGGTTACAACCGAACAGGCCGGCGAACAGATGCCGATACCTGTTCGTAAACGCACAGAAAGGCAGGAGCAGGCTGGAGGTGCTGCCGGAAGCACTCGGGCATTCCTCAGAGCAGCGCGAGCCTCCCGAAACCTGCACAGAAGGAAGCTATGGAGTTTGCGAACCAGAGAGAGAGAGAGAGAAGCCTTCGCACGCAAACCGACAGCACTTCGTCCTCAACTCTCCGCGATCCCTCTACCCTCCTCGTCTCCCTCCTTTTATAGGCAAGGAAGGAGCCGTTTCCCCTTTACTCCCTACCTACCGAATCTACCTAGGATCTCCTATGTACAACTTAAGGCGCACGTGCATGAAGAGTCGGTTTCTACGCTCCGGTGCACGGATTCCGCTCGTGGACGGTTTTCTTCATGACATCCGCCCCCACCTAACCGCGCATCCACCGGCATCCGCCAAATTGTGTTGGGACGGAGAAAACCGGTCCAGCCTTCATTCCCCGCCCGTCGGTTCTTCCTCGGTTTCGGATCGTTCGTCGTCCCGGTCTAGGCTAACCGGATCCGTCTCGTTGTCATGACGCTTCTTGAACGCTTTGATCCGCTTCCCAGCTACCGGTATCGCTATTCTTGTGCCGTCGAGTTCCGCCAAATGGTACGTCCCGTTGTCGTTGGCGCTTTGTACCACGTAAGGCCCGAACCACCTTCTTGCGAACTTCCGTGTCGCTCGGTGCTGGTTGTCGAGGCTGCTGTCGTAGACTAGCACCCAGTCGCCTTCCTCGATCCGCTTCGGTCGGAGCCGGTGCGTTTGGTCGAACCGGGCTTTGTTCCTCGTCCTTGCCACTCGAAGCTTTCCCGCGGCCTGCTCCACGTCCTCCGGTCTTCGCTCGAGCTGTCGTATGTGCGCCGCCAACAGTTCCTCCCGGCTCATCTCGTCTCTCCAGTCCACGGTTGCCCAAGAGGAGATCGTGCGTTCCATCGGCATGATCGACTTCTGCCCAAACATCAGCTCTGCCGGCATGAATCCGGTTACCGAACTATGCGTAGTTCGGTTTGCCCACAACGCGTAAGGCAACAGCCGCGGCCAGTTCCCGACTTGACCTCCGCATGCCCGAACTAACGCCTTGACGATCGGTCCGTGTCCGCGCTCCACCTTTCCATTCGCCTCCGGATTGTACGCAGTGGTAAGCGAGAGCTTGACTCCTAGCCGGTCGAACAACTCCTCGGCCTCTTCGGCGTCTAGCTCCCCGCGATCGGCCACGATCTTCCCGACGCACCCGTACCGGCATATCACGTCCTCGATCAGGAACCGACATACGGCCGCGGTCGTTTTGTTCTGAAGGGCTCGGCCTTCCACCTGGTTCGTCAGATCTTCCCGAGCCAGGACCAGATACCGCATCTGTTCGACTCCCATCGGCATCGTCACCAGATCTACCATCCATTTGAAGTGGATGGTCGGAGGGTACGTAGGGTGAAGCTCGTCCCGATGTCGGACTATGGAGTGCATTTGACAGCTCTCGCAAGTTGTCACGAACTGATGCACGTCCCGGTACAGTCCCGGCCACCAGTACTTCCCCTCTCGAACGTGGCCCACGTTCCACGGTGTCCAGCCCAAGGGCTGTCGTGGTAGGCCGTCAGCAGCTCTTCCTGTTCTTCCTTCATCGCCACCACCCGGAGCGGGACGCGGTTCCTCTTCTTTGGGTGCTTCCATAAGTATCCGTCCTGGAGAAAGAATCGATATGCTTTCTTCCGGATCCGGTTGGCCTCGTCCTTCGTCCATGACGCATCCGGCGTCATTGTCCTCAAAAATCCACCGATTTGTAGCCACTCGCCGTCGTACTTGCTCTCGTCGAAGCCGTTAAGTGCCGGAGTGCTCGCCCCGTCAGTCGTCACGTACACCGCCTCGAAGAAGTCCACGCCGACTTCTTTGTCCTCCGAAACCATGCCGCCCTCGTCATCAAACCTCGCCCTCGAAAGCATGTCGGCCATGGCGTTGTCTTTTCCGGAAATGTGTCGTATTTCCGGGTCCAGGGACTTGATGTACGCTATCCACCTGAGCATCGCCTGGTCCGGTGTCGCGCATCCGGAAACCATGCCGAGAATCGGCAGGCAATCCGTCTCGATAACCACTTCCGTCCCGATCAGGTAATCTTTGTCGGCCTTTACTGCCGAAACGATACCCCAGAGTTCGCGTTTAACCTGGGCGTACCCTCGATGTCGTTCACTGAGGACCTTCGCGCCGAATCGGATCGGGAACCAAATGCCGTTCTTGTCCTCTTGGTTGACGACCCATCCGATCCCGGTCGGACTTGTATCCACTGTTATGTATACCGGGGTACCCTTCCCGTAGACAGCCTTCTGGAGCGCCGGTGCTGCCGCAAGAGCTTCCTTCAGCTTCCAGACCGACTCCGTGTGCTCGTCTCGCCACTCGAATTTTCGCCCTTTCTTCAGCAACCCATATAGCGGCTCCGCAACGTGGGCGTAATGCGGGATCCATATGTGGTAGAATGCGCATGCCCCCAGGAACCTCCGAACTTCCGTAACCGAGCTACAGTCGGTCTTCATCACGGAGATGGCTTCTACCTTTGCTGGAGACGGCTTCCGGCCATATGGTCCACATAGGTGTCCGACCACCAGGATTTCCGATTGCCCGAAGGCCGATTTCTCCCCGGAGAAGGTGAGCCTCGCATCCTCTAGCCTCTACAGCACCTTCTCGCAGTCGTCGATGTGTGTTGCCACGAATCGCCGGCATCCATCCGGCCCGACTGTCTCGTCCTTCTCCTCCACCGGGCACCCCTTTATCGGAATGTCGTCTAGAAATGGCATGGTGATGTCTGGGATGCAATCCCTCAGTAACTTGTTCATTGCATTCACCATGTGGGCCACCGAGTTGGTCCCTCCTTGTGGCAGGGTACACATTCGCACTAGGCCGAGGGGAGTTCGCATCGTCGTAATATCTCTGCTCTCCACGGCTAGCTGGAACTGGTCGTACCCCGAGTACAGATCACCGACCGAGTAAATCGACCTTCCGGCGAAGGCCTCCACGAACTCGTCTATGGTCGGTCCTATTCCTGCGTTCCGAATGGTCACTTTGTTGACCGGCTGCAGGTCTTGAATGAAGCGCATCGTTCCGTTTTTCTTTGGTACGGTAAACCATCGGTTCGAGTATGGGGCACTCGACGGTTCGAGAATGCCCATATCTACTTTCTGCCTCAATAGCTCCATCAACTTCGGGATGTGAGCTCTCGGTACCGGGATCGGCTTGAGATTCCACGGCACATGCGGTACCGTGAATATCACCATCGGCTCCAGGATCGTTGGGTCTACGCACCCGATCTCTTCCGGTGAGAATGCGAAGGCTTTCCCGTGCCTTCCGAGCATCCTCCGAAACCGGTCTTCCTCCGCCGGCAGTAGGAACCCGCCCCCACCGATTTTGAGCTCCCGGAGCGTCCCGTCGGTGAAGTTGTGTCCTATGCAGGTCGGATCTCGTAAACTGGGGTCCGACGCAACCCCTCTGATCCGGGACTCGCTGCCCTCCGGTAAGGGTGCCGCGACTGGCCTTACCTTCCAGTCCACAGCCTTGTACTTTGTGCTAACTCGGGCCGTCCGATCCGACCCGAGCCCCCGACTGAAGTTCACGATGACTTCGTACATCTCTTCGGAACATACCGGTATCGTCCGGTCTTCGTTAAGGTCTTCTTTGGCAACCTTCCTCAGCATCCCCAAGGTGTCGTCGAAGGAGACCGCCTCAACGGCTCCGCTGATTTCCTCGTCCGGGCCGAGAACTCCGCACGCTCGAAGTCGCACTTCCGCCCTTGTCTTTTCTCGCCCAACGATGCCGACTATCATGCACCCTCCGTTGCCGGAGAAGCAGAATTTTCTACCTATCGTACAAGGTTTCTTCGGTTTCTGTTCTATCGTACAGTTGTGGGGTCTTTCCCGAGTGTCCGGACTGTCTCGGCCCCATGCCTTGGCAGCCCTCTCTAAAAATCCTCCCGGTTCTCGCCACCGAGGGATTCGCGGTTCCTCTCGTGGTTCGGTCTCACGGTCAGAAATTGGACCGAATGGCGCCTGTCCTGGCTTTTGACCCTTGCGTAGGCCGAACCGTTGTCTAGCACCTTGGTCTCCATTCGAGCCGCCGTGATGTATGGTTCCCCTAATATGACCGGGTGCGAGGACGTCTCCTGTACGAAGAAGTGTTGGTCAATCTCGACGTCGCCGATCTTGACTCGCACGTTCGGGCAGGCCCCATGCAGTTGCTCGGTGGTGCGCGTCGCCGCCCGTATCTTCCACCCGTGCTTGGTGTTGATCGGCCACTTCCCCTTCTTATAGAAGTCCATGGACATCAGGTTTATTTCTGAACCGTGGTCCACCAGTGCCACCACCGGTTCCTGAACCTCTCCGATCTTTACCGGGGTCTCCGTGGTCGCTCGGGCCCAGTGTGGCCTCGAATAGTGGCTCTCCGCCCACTCATCTGCCAGCGCCGAGTCGTCGATGTGCGTCGTCCGCACCTCTACCGGTCTTTCTGGATCCGTCTCCATCGACAGCGTCTTCCGTTTCACAAAGTCTACAATGGAGTCGTGGAACTCCTTCTTGGCGATCCCTAACACCTCTCGCAATGTCAGCTCCACTTTGCTGTCGAGGATCCGTTCTTCTAGGACCTTTCGTAGGTCCGTAGTCCTTTCTATCTCCGTCCCCAGTCGGTATCCGCCCTTCCTGGGGTTATCTTGCGAGCTGGACCCGCCGGCATCGTTCCGTCGTTGCCCGAATCGGGTCTCGTATCGTTGTGAGGGCCCGACCGCTCCGGCTTTCCCCACTCGCTTGTCTTCTACCAGAGCCTCGTAGTTCTGGCAGGCGGCTTCTACGAAGCCCGTCTTCTCCTCGACCGGATTGCTCCACCCGGTTATTTCCCGGACCCGTCTCTCAGCGCGGTCCGTTTCATCCTTCTTCAACCGTGCGCCGGCAAGACCTTCCAGCATTGCCGACCAAAATCCGTCTTTGCCCTCCTTTCGGGCCTCGCTGCCCCCGACCCGAATGCCGGCCGACGCCGAGTAGTGGATGGCCTCCACGTGTCGGGCCGCTGCCTCTTCCATCAGTCTCTTCATACCTCCTCGTCCGTCGTTTCGGTTTAGGGCCCTTCTAGTGTCGCCGGCATGCACCCGGCCTTCCCACAGGTACACCACCCGGTTCCTCAACGCTTCTGCGAAATCGCCGCAGTCCTTCCGGATGTGGCTGACCTCGTCGCACCACATGCACCTGTTCCCTACTGCCGGCCATCGGTCACGAGCCGGTTCACCGCCTTCCCTTTGAGTCTGGGCGATCTGGAGATCCTTTATCGCCCGCGTCAACTCCTCCAGCGCTGCTCCTCCGAACGAGCCATTGACCATGCCGGTCGAAGCCGAACCGGTTTCGAGCCATTCCCGGGTCTCTTCCCTTCCCCGTTGTCAGCCCATTCTCGCCGTTTATCGAAACGGCCACAGACTCTCTTAACCGCAGCCCAGTCGGTTGTCAACCCGTCCTCGGTTTCCAGCAAGGAGCCGACTTGGTCCCGGTCCCGCTCGTCCACCGACTTGACGAACAGTAGGACCCGGCTCGTATCCAGAACGGTTCGGTCAAGCGCCGAAAGGCGCGCAAAGCGTTCTTCGAACTCCCGGAGGAGTGCCGTCGCGTTTCTTCCCTTGCCGGGGAACTCCACCCATTCCATGAAGTCCCTTTTCGAAAGCCGGAGCGCGTCATCCAGCCCGTATTTTTCTAGGAGTCGGCCTTCAAACTCCTCCCAGGTACGGCTCTCCGCCCGCACCTCGAGCACCTCCGCATGGATGCTCGGCATCGCCACTCGAGGAAACCCGGCAAGACTCCTCTCTTCCGGAATGTCCCGCATCAACATTTCTGCCCCGTAGGACGCCAACTACTTCGTGGCATCCTTTCCGCTGAACCGGCTGATCGTACCGACGACCGCCTCAATGGCTCTGTCAAGGGCGCCGGAGCCCTCGTGTGCGCTCAGTATCCGATCCACGGCCGAAGCCATGGCCTCTGCAAGATCCGACCCTTTCATCTTCTGCTCTTCTGCCGCCTCCTTCACGTCGGGTTCACCAAGATGTCGAGGTTTTCCTCGCGGATACGTGGAATGAGGCGGGACCTCGGGGGTCCTGTACCAAAGAGCAAGAGAGAAAGGAGAAGATGCCCACTACGTGCAAGAGTGGATTCACAGGGACACGGCCCTTCGACGCAAGGACGCGAGTGGGACAGCGACACAGGAAGACACAAACGTATGTATGTATTAACAAACGACAAACAACACAACACAGAGTCGGTTACAACCGAACAGGCCGGCGAACAGATGCCGATACCTGTTCGTAAACGCACAGAAAGGCAGGAGCAGGCTGGAGGTGCTGCCGGAAGCACTCGAGCATTCCTCAGAGCAGCGCGAGCCTCCCGAAACCTGCACAGAAGGAAGCTATGGAGTTTGCGAACCAGAGAGAGAGAGAGAGAAGCCTTCGCACGCAAACCGACAACACTTCGTCCTCAACTCTCCGCGATCCCTCTACCCTCCTCGTCTCCCTCCTTTTATAGGCAAGGAAGGAGCCGTTTCCCCTTTACTCCCTACCTACCGAATCTACCTAGGATCTCCTATGTACAACTTAAGGCGCACGTGCATGAAGAGTTGGTTTCTACGCTCTGGTGCACGGATTCCGCTCGTGGACGGTTTTCTTCATGACAACGCTTTATGTCAATTGCATGAAGTGTATATAGACGAGAAACAACGACGCACGGATGATGCGGCCAGAGCATCGAAGACACCGAAAAGCTGGAACTCCTAAGGGAAGGGAAAAGAAAAGATGATTCCGACATTCAAGCTCGCCTTGGACATAGAACAACAAAAGGACTTGAAAAAGGTTTTCGAGGAGAGAATCCTCGATAGCCGGGTAGAATTTTCGCTTCGAGAATTACTCGGAATAGAGAAGAAGGAGTTCCACGATTTTCTTATGGATCTCGTGAAGAGAAAAAGACAAAGTACGGAGGAAAATGCTCCAAGGATGAATGCAAATACCGTTTTGATGAATGACACCAAAGTGGGAGACGAAATTCTGAACTCCCACTACACAAGGCCACACTGGGCACGTGCAACTACGGAGACTCCGGTCTGAATCGGCAACATCAAAGAGCCCATGCTAGCATTGATTGATCACGGATCGGAGATCAATTTGATGTCCAAGGAGTTCTACCGGAAGGGGAAGTGGCCTATAAACACTAACCATGGATGGAAGATCCGGGTAGCCACTAAAGCAATGGAAGATCTATTTGCGGCTTGTCCGGATGTGACGGTGAAGATTGGGGATGTCGATATCGACCAAAATTTCTTCGTACAAGACGAGGTCTCACATTCCGTGATCCTCAGGCAACCCTTTATCACGACTTCACGGATGGAGACAAAGGTGCTCGATAGCGGTGTGGCTTTCGCACGAATTCGGAGCCAAAGCGGAGGGAAATCTGTCCAATTCCTAACAGTGCCAACAAATCATGAAAGGAACAAGAGAGAGCTCTTGTCCCAAACAAGGATAAATTTTTAGAGCGGACTGTTGTGGAGTGGGGAAGTGATAGTCCGAGAAGCCCTGATACCCCACATAGGAAGAAAACTATCGGAGCAAAACAAGTACGAATCGATCCGGATGGGGCATCTACGTACACGGCCGTAACCGGACGAAAGAAGAAAGAATACCGAAGAGTAGAGGATAAGTTGCAATTAGCATCAATAATAAAAGAAGACGAAGAAATCGTGGGGGTAGTCGAAGAAGTGTTCTATGGGAGCACACTACAATGGCTTGAAGAGCTTGTGGAGGATAAAAGCCAAGGAGACCGGGTAGTCCCAATGGAATCGGTCGAGATGTACGACATCATTGCGAAAATGGGGCCGGATGCGCTCCGCAAAGAAGAAGCAATGGTAAGTACGAAATACAAGACTATGGAGAAGAAAGTGAAACCGGTCGCGGGACCGTTACCCGCCGATAGAGAGCAAAAGAAGAAAGAAGTCTCGGGAGATCCGACACTTCGGAATTCCGTGGATATTGGACATGCCTTCACGGATGAGACCCGGAAGAAACTTCGGATCAGTGGAGGTGGTTTCCTTTTGCAAAATGAAGAAGAACGATTCCGTGGGATGTTGGAACAGCATGGGAAAGCATTTGCATTCACATCGAAGGAGATAGGGTGCGTTGATCCGAAGATAGTGGAGCTGATGGTGATCTTCACAATTGACCGTGTGCCGTGGAACCTGAAGTTGATTCCGGTGCCGTGGGTGCATATTCCCAAAATCATCGACTTGCTCAAGGAGAAGGTGGCAATGGGGATTCTAGAGCCATCAAACGCTTCGTACTCAAATCGATGGTTTACGGTTCCGAAGAAGAATGGGTCACTGCGATTTATCCAAGACTTGCAACCGGTGAACAAGGTCACGATTCGGAACTCCAGAGTCGGTCTGATAGTGGACGAATTTGCGGAAGCATTTTCCGGTCGTGCGATATACTCCATCGGAGACCTATACTAGGGGTATGACCAATTCCAACTAGCCGTAGAGAGCCGAGACATCACTACCATGCGAACACCAATAGGATTAGTCTGAATGTGCACACTACCACAAGGAGTGACAAACTCGGTAGCACATATGATGAACGTGATGAACAAGGTGCTTCGAGATTGCATTCCCGAGATAATGATGCCATTCCTAGATGACATTCCGATGAAAGGGTGCGCGGTAGAAGAAAAAGATGAAACTATGGATGATCGGGGATGCCGAAAGTTCGTTGTCGACCATATTTGTGATTGCGAGAAAGTGCTTTGAAAGTTAGAAGATGTGCACCTAACACTTTCTGGGGAGAAATCGGCATTCGGGCAAGAAGAGATATTGGTGGTTGGAGATCTATGTGGGCCCTACGGCCGAAGACCGTCACCAACCAAGATCAATGCGATTCAAGCTATGAAAGAAGTATGCGAGTCACAATCCGAAGTCCGAAGGTTTCTTGGAGCTTGTGCATTTTATCACATATGATTCCGCACTATGCACATATTGCGAACCCACTCTATCACTTATTGCGGAAGGGGAAGAAGTTCGAATGGAAACCGGAACACACCAAAGCCAGCAAGAAGCTCAAGAAAACACTACGGAGGGCTGAAGCACTTAAGAAGCTAAGCTACGAGAGACCAATCATAGTAACAGTTGATACAAGTCCAACCGGGATCGGATGGGTCATCAATCAAGCTGACTCAAATGGGTCGATATCCGATCCGATTCGGAGCAAAGGTTCTCAACGAAAGGCAACACGGATATGCACAAGTCAAAAGAGAATTATGGGGATTCGTGTCGGTAATCAAATCGGATCGAGATTATTTGATCGGAGCCGAAGTAGTGATCGAAACGAATTGTCTTCCGATACTCGGGATGATGCGGTGTTGCACGATACCGGATGTGGCTATGCTAAGGTTGATTGCATATGTTAAGTCACTTAATCCGGAGGTACGACACATCTCTGGAAAAGACAACACGGTAGTGGATATGCTATCAAGGGCTCGGTTTGGAGACGACATAGCCGAATTCGATAATGAAGAAGTTTCTGAAGACTACTTTGCTTCGGAGCACATATGCCGAGTAAACGTAATCCGAGAATTCCGAGAAGAAGAATACGAGGGGGAAAGCTTGATGATCGGGAAGGTGCTACAAGAGATTTTTCACGGACATACCAAGCACAGACTAAGACGGAGCACGGATGATGAGGCTATGACGAAGCGATGACGGAATGACACAAGAGCATAAAGATAGAGATGAATATTAAGGAGAGAAGATGGGCGAAATGAGAATACTAGATTGATATGTCCATGACTGGCGTTGTTCACCTTGAATTACTTCAAGGTGAACTCAACTATTTATACTAAGTGGCATGCATACTTGTTGCACATATGTGATACAATAGAGCATGTCGGCAGTAGGTACGCATGCATATGCCAAGTGTTAATAATAGAAGGGAGAAATTATGCACATGATGCTAGCTAAAACCTACAATGAGGAAGTATGTACATGATTATATGCTAGATGTGTGGTTAACACATAACACTCGATTATAACATGGTTATGCCAAGAGTTTAAATCTTGACATTATCCCCCCTCCAACGATGCCTTCCCAAATCGTTTGTTGGCTTAAGGGGATATTGTTGATGAAAATCTTAGATCACCTCCAAAGTATTTTGTAAATCCTAGACAATGAGTAACCCTTCCACAAGACGAGGTATTTAACACCAACGGGCATGAGCGACCATGTGCGGTCCTCACGGGGAGCATGAACACCAAGGGGCATGAGTAACCATGTGGGGTCCTTGCCGGGAACTGGAACGGTTCTCGTTGAGAGTTGGAACACGAACACCAATAGGCTTGAGCAACCATGTTGACCTCATCGAGAAATGCAACATGAACGAGTGAGCGACCATGTGGCTCTCACCGGGAACACGAACACGAACGGGAGTAATCGACCATGTGTGGTCCTCATCGGGAACTGGAACATGAACAACAACGGGCATGAGCGACCATGTCGGTCCTCACCGGGATCTGGAACACGAACGGGAGTGAGCGACCATGCGGCCCTCACCGGGAACAGGAACACGAACGGGAGTGAGCGGCCATGTGCGGCCCTCACCGGGAACAGGAACACCAACGGGAGTGAGTGGCCATGTGTGGCCCTCACCGGGAACAGGAACACGAACGGGCATGAGCGACCATGCGGCCCTCACCGGGAACTTGAACACGAACAGGCGTGAGCGACCATGCGGTCCTCACCAGGAACTCAAACATGAACGTGTGTGAGTGACCATGCGGCCCTCACCGGGAACTAGAACACATGTGATACAATAGAGCATGTAGGCAGTAGGTACGCATGCATGTGCCAAGTGTTAATAATACAATGGAGAAATTATGCACATGATGCTAGCTAAAACCTACAATGAGGAAGTATATACATGATTATATTCTAGATGTGTGGTTAACACATAACACTCGATTATAACATGGTTATGCCAAGAGTTAGAATCTTGACAAGATTGAGGAATCATCGGACGATAAAGAGAAGAGAGCCGAGATCCGAAGGAAGAAGAGGCAAGTCAAAAAATTCTTCTTGAAAAATGGATTAATATGGAGGGAGCAATGAAACCGGATAATGTCTGAGTTTCACGAATCTGATTGGGCTGGACATCGAGGGACATGGGAAACTTTTGTGAAAATCAAACAAAAATATTGGTGGAAGAATATGTAGAAAGATATAGCGGAGTTCATGGAAAGCTGTGAGAAGTGTCAAATCTACTCCGGAGTTCGACACCGAGATGAGTTACATCCGACATTATCACCAACAATCAACTTCAAATGGATGGTCGACATTGTAGCCATGCCAACCGGGATCGGACGAAAGAAGTACTTGGTGTTAGCTCGGGAAGATCTCATAAATCAAGTAGAAGGTCGAGCGCTATGAAGGAAAATGTGTTCTGCGGTATGCCAATTTCTTTTGGAGGAGGAGTTTTGCAGGTACGGGTGCATAGGACAAGTGATTGTGGATCGAGGAGAACTCGACTCTGATAAAGCTAGGGAATTCTTCACCAAACATGGAGTTCGGTTAACACTAACAACGACATACAATCCCGAAGCCAACATGAAAATCGAACGAGGACATAGTCCGATCGTCAAAGCACTTGCCAAAGCATGCAACGGAAGGGTGATGGATTGGCCGCAGATGCTCTTGTACACACTATGGGTGGATCGGACGACGCATAGCTCCGTAACCGGTTATATGCCGACAGAACTTATGACCGGACAAGCACCGATAATGTTGATGGAAACCGCGATCGTGACATGGACAATGCTACCGTGGAAGGAAGAGATGAGTTGGGAAGAACTACTAGCGGTCTGGATACGACAACTAGAGGGAAGACCGGAAGACATAGCGGAAGCAACACACCGACAACAAGAAGTGCGATTCCGGAACAAAAGCCGGTTCGACACAAAGCACTGACTACGACCACGGAAGATTGAAGAAGGAGATTGGGTGATTGTCTATGACAGTAGTTTGGATCATCAACATACAATGATACGGAAGTTCGCAAAAAGGTGATTTGGGCCATACGAGGTTCGGAAAGTTTTTGACAACAGAACTTACACAATATGCGAGTTGGATGGAACGATACTACGAGTGCCTATAGCAGGGAAACGGGTAAAGATCTTCAAGAAGCGGACTGCCGACGAACCCTATGTAACCCTAGACAAGACCGACAACGAGTAGCAACTGGACAAAGATCGCGGTGATGCGAAAAGCGAAGAAAGTGGACTTCAACTCGTAGTCGACATAAGGGGAGAATCGGAGAGTGCTACGGATGAAGGCGAATAATGAGCATCGGGAACTTCGACACATACCGGAGGATGTGCAGGTTTGGAGGGGGCGAGTGTCATAGTGTAATTCGCACACTACGTGAAAATTGCATTTTGGTTCCTCCGGATGGGGCAAGGAGGACCCGGTAAGGAGACCCGGTAAAAACCGGATCAAGCAGAACCGGCAAGAGCTGGATAAAGAAGGCCGGTGAGAGTCTCTCACCGGATGAAGAGACAAATTTATAAATAGAAGAAAAGATTGTTATATCCATAGGACAAGATTCGAACCCTATACCTCCACGTAGACAAACCCCAACCTTACCATTGTACTAACTTATCCTAAATATTTTAAATATAGATTTAATACTTATAACACCTTTATTTACGCCTACCTTTATTAAAAGGTAAGTCATGCATTTTTAGAATGCGTGAATACTTTATTTATAAGAAAAATGTATACCAATAAAAAATTACTCGTGCACATCTAGCGAGCATGAGCACTATATTTAGGAAATAAAAGCATAGTGTAAAAGGCAACTCATGCACATTTAGTGCGCATGAACACTTTAGAGAAAAGCATGAAACTATGCTTGGCCTCTGCCATCCTTATATAAGGAGGAGAGAAAGATGTATGGGGTTGTTGATTATTTTACAAGGATTGATCAATCTAATATATTTGTGGGATTCACGAGTTTATCATAAAAATTCTCCTTCTTACAATCTAAATATTGATTAAATACACTAAACACGTGGGATTCATAAGTTTTTATTTCTTACTTCTCTTTCTACCTATTCATAACTAGGCTTATATTGTATTCTTCTTTCTCCTAGTCCAAAACCTTAGTGGTTCCCACCCTACTCACGCAACAATCCGGAACGGAAAGGCACGACAACGTTGTCGGGGCTTGGTGGAACTCATCGGCGAGTTCGTGGTGTCGGGTTTGTTCAGCAATCAGTTCTTTCTTGAGGAGGTTGTAGGCGGCGGCTTGGCACTCGTTGGTATGGTGGGCGTTCCTCACTTCGGCGGCCAAGACCTCGTTCCTTGTAGAGGCCTCTCGTTGTTCAGTGGTGGTTTGTTGGGCCTGTGCGTGGACTTGGTGTAGGCGTCAATTCACAACTAAAGTCATCTTGAGGATGTCTGTCACCATGTCGGCTAAGGGCTTGGTGGTGGTGGAGGGGGTTGGGTTAGGGCAGGCAGTTGTGGTAGTGGATGGGTTAGTGCGGGGAACAGGGGCTAGTAGGAGTGCTAGTGGGGTGGTCGTCCGGGTGGTATCAGGGGTGGGTTGGGAGGTGACAACCCGGCTTGGAGACATTGGTGGGTTGGGATTCTCAAGAGGAGGAAGGGGGGTTTCGACCCCTGGGGCGTTGTGGCGGGCTAGCTTATGGGGTCGAGGTTGCAGGGTGTCGTCAGTAGGCATGGGGGGTGGTGGCTGGGTGGTCGTGCAAGGGGAGGCAAGCGGGGATGCACCGAGGAGAGAGGTTGGCGAGGTGGGGAGGGTAGGGCCACCGGGTTCTGTAGGTCGTGAAGGATTGATTCGGTGGTGCCGCTGCGAGTACAAGGGGTCGTGGCCATGGTTTGATGGGACACGTAGTGGAATGTGGTAGACAATGCCTGGATTTCTGCAGGGTGAATTCGTGTGTCTGGAATTCTTTGACGCGATGGGTGATATCCTTAGGTGTATCGAGGGTATCTTTGGCCGTCACATGGGTGATTTGGGGTTGTTTGTGCGCCGGTGGGCATTCACATTCACCTTGGTGGACTTTCCTTAAGATGTCACGTTCTGGAATGCGGAGACGCTCGGGTTGACCTAATATAGTTATCTTGAGATGTCATTCCTGGCAGCGTATGAAGGGAGGGGTTGGAGGGCTGATGTTGAATTTTGCGCATAGGTAACGAGTGAGGAACCAAGCAAAATTGGCTACCGATTTGGGTCATGTTTGCCATCCCCTAACCCGTCGAACGAGTTGGTGGGCCCACTGGACTGGTTGAGGATCGTGTGCCCACTTGAGGAAGTTGTCGGTGATGCGTGTTAGGAAACAAGTCTCTCCGGATGGGAAGTGAGAAGTACCCGGCAAGAGCCGGATGGTGAAGACCCGGTGAGAACCGGATCAAGAGTACCCGGCAACGGAAAACCCGGTGAGAACTGGATGAGAAGTACCCGGCAAGAGCCGGATGGTGCTGAGTATAGCGGCAAGCATGAACCTCAAGGTAGAGCAACTGGACGTGAAGACGGCATTCCTTCACGATGACCTCAAAGAGGAGATCTACATGCAGCAACCGAAAGGATTCGTCGAGAAAGGGAAGCAACACATGGTATGCCGGTTGAAGAAGAGCCTGTATGGACTGAAGCAGGCTCCCCGACAATGGTACCGGAAGTTCGACTCCTTCATGACCGATCAAGGGTACCACAAGACACAGGCTGACCACTGTGTGTTTGTGAAGAAGTTCGAAGGAGGTGACTTCCTGATACTCCTTCTATACATGGACGACATGTTGATCGTCGGACGGGACCAAGCCAAAATACGGATGCTGAAGAAGGCTCTCAACTGGACCTTCTCAATGAAAGACTTGGGTCCGGCAAGACAGATGTTGGGGATGCATATCATCCGGAACCGGCCAACGAAGCAATTGTGGCTGTCACAAGAGAAGTACGTGACAAAGGTGCTTCAGCGGTTCAACATGTTAGAAGCGAAACCGATCGGATCGACACTCCCGGCAAACTGCAGATTATCCGGTAAGCAAAGCCCGAAGACGAAAGCAGAGAAGGCTGATATGATGAAGGTTCCATATGCCTCTACCGTCGGAAGCTTAATGTACGCAATGGTGTGTACCCGACCGAATATAGGATACGCAGTCGGAGTGGTGAGCCGGTTTATGAGCAATCCTGGCAAGGAGCACTGGAACGCGGTCAAATGGATACTCCGGTACTTGAAGGGAACTTCAAGTATGTGTCTCCGATTCGGCTCCGGAAAACCTCAACTTGACGGTTTTACCGATTCGGACATGTCGGTTGATGTGGATACCAGCCGGTCTACATCCGGGTATGTAATGACATATGTAGGGGGAGCTGTTTCGTGGCAGTCGAGGCTGCAGAAGACGGTTGCGTTGTCAACCACGGAGGCGGAGTACATGGCGGCTGTGGAAGCCGACAAGGAAATATTATGGATGAAGGACTTCATCGGAGAGCTCGGTATCCGGCAAGATGAACACCGGCTCTATTGCGACAGTCAAAGTGCCATCCACCTTGCTAAGAATGCGGCCTACCATTCCCGGACGAAGCATATCCAACGAAGGTATCACTGGATCTGGGAAAGAGTAGATGACCAGGAGTTCGCGCTGACGAAGATCCACACGGCCGAGAATGGGTCAGATATGCTGACCAAAGTACTGATACCCGACAAGCTGGATGCATGGCGGAAGCGGATCGGACTAGTAAGACATCCAATGCCGGAGTGAAGGGGGAGTTTGTTAGGAAACAGGTCTCTCCGGATGGGAAGTGAGAAGTACCCGGCAAGAGCCGGATGGTGAAGACCCGGTGAGAACCGGATGAGAAGTACCCGGCAAGAGCTGGATGGTGAAGACCTGGTGAGAACCGGATCAGGAGTACCCGACAACGGAAGACCCGGTGAGAACCGGATGAGAAGTACCCGGCAAGAGCCGGATGGTGAAGACCTGATGAGAACCGGATGAAGAGTACCCGATAACGGAAGACCCGGTGAGAATCGGATGACAAGTGCCCGGCAAGCACCGGATGATGGAGGCCCGGTGAGGAGTGTTCACCGGATGAAGGGACATATTCGTAAATATGTTTTTGAGAGCCCATCGGGGCTATATTTGTAAATAGCCGAAAAGTCATATTAGTATAAATATGACTTAGGGCAAACAGAGAAAGCGTGTTGTTGTCATTCTTGTTGGCGCAAGACTAGAGAGCGCGTAACAGTGTACAGAGAGAGAGAGAGAGAGAGAGAGAGAGAGAGAGAGAGAGGAAGAGGTTGTTGCCTTTGTTGTAACCGCCGCCTGTGGCGAAGATCGTGAGCACGAGGTCGTTGCCTTCGTGAGCTCACTGTTGTAATCATTGTGATATAGTGATAGTTTGGAGTCTGTGGACTCCCGTGGTTTTTCCCTCTCAGGGTTTTCCACGTTAAACATCCTGTGTACTCTTCTCTCCTTTGTGTCGTGTTTTTTTTTATTCCCCGTTTTCTGTGTTTGATTCTAAGCTCGGTTGTGGCCGAGCGGTGTTCATCGGAGCGTGTAGTTCCTGACAATGCGGGCGATGGCGTCAATGGAGGCGGTGTCACCGATTTGGGCGATGGCACCACAACGAGTGTGGAGGGGATGGGGGATTTCGGTGAAACGCCAACCTTCGCGTCCGGAATACTCGGTGTAGGTGACGGGGATGATCTGGAGGATGACGCTAGGGGCCTTCTAGTGCGGAAGGGGATGCCATCCACTAGCAAATGTAGCGTAGCATAGACGTTGGCAACATTGAATTGGAATTCCACATAGGTGGTATCCGCGAAGGCGTTCTTCCGAACGTGGCCGGTGTCGAGGTTGTATCCTGTGAGGAATCGGTTGACCAGCTCGGAAAGTACACCCCATGGGCCAATCCCAAGGAAGAACTTGAGGTTGAGTCGGGAAAGGGTGTCGAAGACGTCAGGCTCGAGGTACTTGAGTTGTCTGGCGGCAGTGGGTACCCAATAGGTACAACGGGTATTGTTGAACTTGACTTGAATTACCAAGGAGCCACAACCAGCGTCAGGGTAGTATGTGTCGAGGAGTTTGGTGAATGGGGCGAACGCCATCGGGGATAACCTGCTAGGAAAAAGATTAGTATGGCCGTAAGGGGGTGTACCAATTCTTATACTGCCCTGCCTGTGTCTTCGCGGTAATACTACTAACGGTATTGAATTTACGGGTTGGTGGCTAGGTTGTGTCGGAACCCTCTCCTCGAACCAGGGGGTTCGAAGGGTACCTCTCTTCGAATTGGGACGGAGTTCAAAGAGGACCTCTCTCTAGAGGGTTTGAAGAGGACCTCTCTCTGGGTTGAAAGAGAATCGCTCGTCGAACCGGAACGGTGTCGTGAAGATTTTCGGCAACGGGGAGAAAATTGCATGGAATGTACAAAATCGAGTGTGGTTCTTCACACACAATATGAAACAATAATAGTGAAGATATTGTTTTATATTAGTTTAATATCTTGGTATGAAAAGATGGATGTCTTCAAGAGCTTTCGAATGCATTTACTTACATGTGAAACAGACAACTTAGTGTCAAGTTATGTGGGTATTAAGTTTGCGAAGAAGAAGAGAAAAAACAAAACTACGAGATATCCCACATAGACAAGACAAATAAGGATCCCAGAGTATATAAGTAGGGCCAAAATCTATTGCTTTGTGTTTATGAGTGGATTATATAATGTTCAAGGTGACTTGAGCTAAACTAATTGGATGAATGGGTGTGGCCTAGCTAATTGTAAAGGTTTTGGCTGGACGGAGCCGACGAGACGACGAGTATTTTGTGTTTTAAAAAGGATGTGAGCAAGGCTTGAACCTTGCACCTTCAAGATAAGAAACAATATACTTACCACTAAGCCAAGTCATTTCCTTAAAAGCTATATTTTTATCATTATACTTTTACATGGAAATTCTCATACATGAGAGCTTAGATGATGACATGGAAGGCATGCATTACGTGCATGTCTTGCACCCTCACATGCACCAAATGCATGGGAGCATATATAAAAGAGTGGAGTAATCAAGCAAATGAAACTATGAAAAATTTGGGAAAAATAAAAAACTTGTAATCCTATTGTTGATGTATCTTCTCTCTTAAATCTAAAAGTTAAAAGTTCAATCTTTATCTCAATATCTCTCTTTCTTCATATCAATCTCTCTCAATCTCTCTCAATCTATCTTAAATACTTTCTCTCTAAAATTAGTGCAAACTTTGAATCCTTCTGATCCAGAACCCCAGTGGTTTCGCCTCACGATCCGCACGTAGTGACGGATTTTCGCAACATAATTATGTGGTGAACCCGACGTGAAAGAGGCGGTAGGAAGGATCAAGTCGAGGATCGACCGATACTTGGAGATGGCGTCCTCAAGCAATCAAGTGGGAGAATTCAAAAGGATGATGCTAATCGTCGAACAAATGATGAGATCTCGAGACAACGATGCGAGCGTGGAAAAGGCCATAGATCGTGTCGTGGAGCTCGAGGGACAATTTGATGGAAGGAACATTACGAAGTTCCTTGATGCATACAAAAGGGAGATGAATCAAAGGGACATGTCCGAAGCACGTCAAATCAAAAGCTTCAAGAGAGTTGTTGCCAACAACATCCAAAGACGCGTCATCGAGCTTCAAGAAGGCAAGACAACGTGGTCAGAGTTTGAGAGATCAATATTAGCGGAATTCCGGAGTTCTACAACTGCACAAGTCTCCGGAACTCTGACTCGATCAATTGCACAAGTCTCCAGAATCCTCTGCCATTAATTCTTCCATAGCCACCTTCCATCGAGTCAGAGTTCCGGAGACTTGTGCAGTTGTAGAAAGCCAACGTGAGACCCAAGAGATGGAAGGTGGTAGTAAGGGGAAGGACCAAGAAGGTGTGCACAACATCGAGGTGAAGATAGATGTGGACGAATCAATGGTGAATGATGGCAGTGACAAGACTTTTACCCACATTGGTTCTAGAGACTTGGGCAGTTGCGTCCGAGAATCAACAGAAGACCCAAGAGACGGAATGTGGCAACAAGGGGGAGTTCAAATCTAATGTGAAAGATGACATCAAGTCAAAGGTGTCGAAGGAAATTGACCAAAGACAAACGGATTCCTTCGAACATGTTCTAGAGACTTGGGCAGTTGCATTTCAAAGCCAACGTGAGACCCAAGAGACAAAAGATGATGGCGGGGAAGCAAAGGTCCAAGCTGCTGCTAATAACGATGTTGGGGAGTGGCTGACAAATACATATGGATCTCTCCACACTCATTCTGGAGACTTGGGCATTAACCGATGTAAGACCCAAGAGAAGGACAATGACGACGAAAAAGCAAGGGTTGAAGATTATGTGTGGGAGGAAGAGGTCAAGCAAAGCATAGAGACAAAAGTTGATGCGTACAACAAAGAGTCCGAGCAAAGAATGACAAGGGATGACGATGGCCAAGCAAGACATCAGGATCCGAAGGATGTGATCAAAACATCTAGCAAAGACGCTAGTGTGAAGATTTTCAACTCTAACATGAGATTGTATCATGAAACTCGACAAAGTGAGAAACATAGAGCATGGTCATGAAAGGATCTCAAATTGGGCATGAATTTGAAGGTACCACATGGGGTAGTCTATGTCATTATTCAGATAAAGGCTTGGGTGTCACAGACATGACAACAAGTCATGTCAAGATTTGAACTCTTGACCTCTTATATATAGTCAAGTGTTTTCTCTCATCCTTTGTATCTGTGTATTTGTGTTTCTTCAGAACCTCAACATCTCAATCTCTATGTTTCTTATCAGCCATCTCTTTCTCTACTTCCATCATTGCCATGGTCAAAGTCGTTGCTTCCAAAGTCACTTAGTCAAAATCATTGCCTTCTTTGCTTCGTCTTCGACATCATCATCTTCAACCCTCTTGTTGTCGTCATCAACACTACTTTGTTTAGCCTTCATTGTTGTCAAGTGTTCCAGTTCCAGGTGAGGACTGTGCAAGGTCGCTCACACATCCGTTGGTGTTCGTGTCTCAGTTGAAGAAGACCACATATGATCACTCACGCCCATTGGTGTTCACATCTCTGGTGAGGACCGCACAAGGTCTCTCACACTCATTGGTGTTCCCGTTCCCGATGAGGACCACACATGGTTGCTCACGCCCGTTGGTGTTCCCATTCCTGGTGAGGACCGCACATGGTCGCTCATTTCCGTTGGAATTTGTGTCTCCGGTGAGGACCACACATGGTCTCTCACGCCCTTGGTGTTCGTGTCTTTGGTGAGGATCACACATGGTCGCTCACGTCCGTTGGTGTTCCAATCCCCGGTGAGGACCGCAAATGGTTGCTCACGTCCGTTGTTGTTCGTGTCTCCGGTGAGGACCGCACATGGTCGCTCACGTCCGTTGGTGTTCGTGTCTCCGGTGAGGACCGCACATGGTCGCTCACGTCCGTTGGTGTTCGTGTCTCCAGTGAGGACCACACATGGTCGCTCACGCCTGTTGGTGTTCATGTCTCCGGTGAGGACCGCACATGGTCGCTCACATCCGTTGATGTTCTTGTCTCAGGTGAGGACCGCACATGGTCACTCACGTTGGTGTTCAATCTCCGATGAGGACCGTACATGGTCGCTCATGCCTATTGGTGTTCCAGTCTCCGATGAGGACCATACATGGTCACTCGCGTTCACCTGTGCTCCTATTTCTAGTGAGGACTGCTCATGGTCACGTTCTTTGATTTTCTCATTCAACTCACCCCTACACCATGCTTTCAAAAAGGCAGCCGTAAAGGGGAGGATAATGGCACAGACATGACTTGTTGCTCCTATTTCTAGTGAGGACTGCTCATCGTCACGTTCTTTGATTTTCTCTTTCAACTCACCCCTACACCATGCTTTCGAAAAGACGGTCGTAAAGGGGAGGATAATGTCACAGACATGACAACAAGTCATGTCAAGATTTGAACTCTTGCCCTCTTACACATAGTCAAGTGTTGTGTTCTAACCAACACGTCCAAATATATTATCATGTTATGTATATCTTAGTAGATTATCTATTTCAAGTTCTAGGAGTTTTTAGAAAGTTCTAGAACTAGAAGGTTCTAGAGGGTTCTAGAATATTCTCCTGAATATTCTAATGCATGTACTTCGACTCATAATATAAATACTTGTAACTTCCTTGGTCCCTTTCAAGGGATTCAACACCAGTCATTGACACATCAATCTAGTATTCTTGTTTAGCCCCATCTTCTCTCCTTAATTTACATCTCTATCTTTATGCTCTTGTATTTGTTCCTAGTGTCTTAATTTCCTCATCTCATTGATCCCAACTTCCCGAGTTTCTAGCCTCATTACATCAAGTTCCACGTTCGTAACCTTATCTTTGTCTCCTTGATCTTTATTTTTGTCTTCAAGCCCTCATGTCGCTCACAACATCTAGAGTTCCTAGCCTCGTCACATCAAGATCCAAACTCATCCGTCGCTCGTAGCCTCATCATCTGTGCTCCGTCCTAGTCCGTGCTTAATGTGTCCGTGACATTGGGGAGAAAAACATAAAACAAAAATGTGTGACAGGTCAAAGTGCCTTGAGAAAGGAGACGATCGGGAAAAAGGTGGAACATGCATAAAGCCTAAACAATTATGTTCAGAAGGAGAAAAAGGGGCCTTGACAACTGGTCATAGTAAATAAAAGAATGAGCGAATAATATGGTGGATTGGGTGGTGACAATGGTTCGAGTGAAGGGAATTGACATGCTCAAAAAATAAAAATAAAAATGACGTACTAATCACCGTAGCCAAAATCTCACACTCTCTCTTCTTGGCACCTACCGGAGGACGTATGGTTTGGTGGGGGTGGATGTCGTGAAGATTTTCGGCAACGGTGAGAAAATTGCATGGAATGTACAAAATCGAGTGTGGTTCTTCACACACAATATGAAACAATAATAGTGAAGATATTGTTTTATATTAGTTTTATATCTTGGTATGAAAAGATAGATGTCTTCAAGAGCTTTCGAATGCATTTTACTACATGTGAAACAGACAACTTAGTGTCAAGTTATGTGGGTATTAAGTTTGCGAAGAAAAAGAGAAAAAAAACTACGAGATATCCCACATAGACAGGACAAATAAGGATCCCAGATTATATAAGCAAGGCCAAATTCTATTACTTTGTGTTTATGAGTGAATTATAGAATGTTTAAGGTGACTTGAGCTAAACTAACCGGATGAATGGGTGTGGCTTAACTACTTGTAATGGTTTTAGCCAATCGAGACCGGGACCGGATGGCGATGGGCAAGATCGGATTGAACCGGTTAGCACAAACGGATCGGTCGGTTAATCACGGTGCATGGTGTTTTGAAGATTTTTGATATAACTACAAGATCAAAAGCCTAGTAGTATTTTGTGTTTTAAAAGGTATATGAGCAAGGCTTGAACCTTACACCTCCAAGGTAAGAAGCCATATACTTACGACTAAGCCAAGTCATTTCCTTAGAAGTTAAAGTTTTATCATTATAGTTTTACATGTAAATTCTCATACATGAGAGCTTAGATGATGACATGGCAAGCATGCATTTCATGCATTACGTGCATGTCTTGCACCCTCACATGCACCATATGCATGGGGGCATATATAAAAGAGTGGAGGAATCAAGCAAATGAAACTAATGAAAATTTTGGGAAAAATAAGAAACTTGTAATCCAATTGTTTATGTATCTTCTCTCTTAAATCTAAAAGTTAAAAGTTCAATCTTTATCTCAATATCTCTCTTTCGTCATATCAATCTCTCTCAATCTATCTTAAATACTTTCTCGCTAAAGTTAGTGCAAACTTTGAATCCTTCCAGTCCAGGACCCCGGTGGTTCCGCATCATGATCCGCACGTAGTGACAGATCTTCACGACAACGGGGTTTGAAGACGACTGCTCTTTGAACCGGGGGGTTCAAAGAGGACCTCTCTTCGAACAAGGGGGTTCAAAGAGAACTACACTTCGAACCAGAACGTGGTTCAACGAGTTGGGGTTCGAAGGGGAAAGGAGGCAAAAGGAAAGAGTTGTGAGGGAGAAAAAGGGGGGGTGGGGAAAGGAAAGCAAAAGAGAGAGAACCCGCCTACCATGCAAAATTATACGTAAAAGAAAGAGTTGAACCAAAATAGATTGACCACAAGCAAAAATAATCACCCGCGGTGCCCCTAAAATTAAAGGGTAACTCTGAGATTGTAAATACTAATACTTATACTGAAAAAATGTAAGATTGCGGGCGTGGATTATTGTCGACCGAGCACAATAACAGAGGTCGAGGGAGAAGACGGGTTGAGTAGTTGCTGAGCGAAGTGACATAAGATAGGGGGAGGGGTTAACAGGGTGTGGGGTGGGCCAAGATTTATATGCGGACGGTAGAGTGGGACAGGAGTCCACCGGGGGTTTCGTGAGGGTTTGGGAAATTTAGGGGTTTTTGGGAGGAATTGAGGGGGCGGGTGTGGGGGGTGTGTTGTTCGAGTGTTGCCCGAGGATCTTTGTATACCTTTAAGGACCTAGACCCGTGACATCCTTTCCAAAGGGAAAAGGGGGGCTTGTGAGGTGGTTTCATGGGGCATTTGACCTCCTAGTTGTTGAGTCCGGTCGGGGTCTATGGCCTTAACCTGGGCGGGGTATTTAGCCGATGTGTGTAGTTGTCGGGTGTCTCGTACAGTCGTGGTATGGTCGTGGGTGGGAAGTCGGCTTCGTTTCGGGACCCAGAAGCTAGTGGCACCTTTGTGCCAACCTTGGGCGTTTGTGAGTGTTTTTCTGACTCGCCAAATAGCACGTTCTCCGCGGCGTGGTCCTTCAGCGAAAATCGCGTGGACGTTCACCCATTTGTGTGGCGGGGTTGTCCTTGTTCTGATGTTGGTGTTTCTCTTAAATTATCATCAAGAAATCTCCAAACTCCTTAAGTGAATTTGTTTTTACAAATATGCTAAAGTTGCCCATCCATGTTATTTGGAATCATCCAAAGCACATGATTTACAAATCTCTTGGAAATGAGCAAGTCATGAACTCTCAAAAATAAAAAATAACATTAAGTTCATGAAGAAATAAAATCAAGATCAAATTAGTTTTACAAAAATTAAACCTTTTTACATTAAGTGTGCGAGAGATTAAGATGATAATAATAATAATAATACATTCATATCCTTGATTCAAGGTGGAGTGTCTACGATTAATGGCAGTGTTGCCTTGTTTGTTGTAGGTCTCCCATTATCGCCTTCATGATTCTCTACACCATGATATCCCATTTGTCAAGAAAGATTGAGCATTTGATTCCCAAATTCTGTAAACATGAGAATGAGCTCTCATCCTCATTCCATAGTTTTGAGGAGTTCTTTTTCCTCGACAAAAATAGAGTTCCTCTTTTAGTATGCAACAATGCGTTTTCTTTTAGTATTTTCTTATCCTCACATGTGCATTTATCCCATACGTTAAGAAAGATTAGCAGTTGATTCTCAAATGTTGAGAGTTTCAAATGAGCTCTCATCCTCACTATATAACTTTGACGAGTTCTTTTGCTGGATAAAAACAATGTTCCATCTTTTAGTGTGCACCATTTTTTTTTCTTTTAGTATATGATGAATGAGAGTTGGTGATGAGAGTACATGGAGTCACCACTTTCAAAATAAAACACGACCACTCGACTACAAACAAAGAAAATAGTATAGATGGATGAAGGAGTAAAACAAACAGAAAAGTCTAAATATTAGGACCTAGGAATTGGAATGGGATATAGATGTAAGAAGATGTAGGAATTGGAATGGGATATATGCAAGAAGATATAAAGATAACAAGAATGAGGTAATTGTCAACAGAGCAAACAATGCGATAGGGAGAGTTGAAGAACAAATGAATTCTTTGTGATACAAAAATGCTATCTATAAGCATTGAGACAACTAGAATATGGAATAAGGATTCAAACATGATAAACGGGAAGAGATTCTAACACCAATTAACCTCAGAATTGTCAAAAAAACTGAGACTTCTTATTTAACAACTGTCAATCTTGTAGGGCTTATATGTACCTCGCTACAATTCCGATTAGAGTGAAATAAAGTTCAATAGATTGACTCACAGAGAGGAATCCAAAGACACCTTAAAATACAAGAAACCAACTTTATATGCATCCGCTAGAGCCTTCTGAAGTTTTCAATTAATATATGTCGTTCTTTTACATAGCCTACGCAACCACTGCTTCCATAAGCCAAGTGGTCGCCTGTTTTTTTTCATGGGAGGAGCTTCATATACCTTCCTCTATTATTATCATGGCGTCTCACGTATATTTTGCTTTTTCTTTTTCGTCTTTAGGTATCCCATCTTTATCTTCTTTTGTGCCCATCTCATAAAAAACACCAGTCTTAATTACAAATATAGCCTAAGCCATTATGCCAAGTACTTAAACCCAACACCTCCACACCTATTGTGTCATTATTTTAAAAACTAAAAACAATGACACAATATGCACTTAATCTTATCCTCACATGGGCATTGATACTAGCATAAGGTTTACATTTACCACCTATTTCATTGTTTTTCCTTTGCATTGGGGCTCACCTTGCAAGGTTTAGAACTCATAACCCTTTATGCTACTTGCTAGCTCTTACCATTTGACATGTGATTTTTATTGCCTTAATTTTCATTTCACCTCTTTCCTACCTTAATCTCTTCGTCTAGAATCTTTACCTATTGTAAACCTTGGCATTTAGGAGATTTTCCCCTTTTGCACCCATCACATCATGAAAGATCATTCCGCTATCTAACCTTGTTAAGAATCTCTGAGGTTTGAGGTACAATGTTAACATCAATGAGAAAACCATCTATTGATGCGTCAAACTTGATACAAAAGTGAGCAAGTGAGAGAGAGCTCTAAGGAAAATTTAACTTAAGAGAGAATATCTTCAAAAGACTCACAAATGTGCATTTGGTATTTCTCTTACATTTTTTTCCATTTGCTAGTGAAACTGCCGACACATTTAAATCAAGCTTTTAGCGTTGATGCCCACCTAGGTTTGGGTAGGTTACTAATATTTACAAAACATAAGTGAAGGGTATCTTCACTAATTTTGGGAAGGGACTAATGTGATTGGATAAAAGGAATGATAGATGCATGTGCACTATCATTATATTGACAACCAATAAATGGAGAGGCTTCTAGAAAAGCACGTCTACTCACGAGACCTAGGAAGAAGTGTAAATATGAGGCCTAACTACCCTCATAAAACACATTACATCGAAAGGTTGAAGTGTCACAACACCAATGATGCAACCTAGGCTTTCGTTTCAACGATCATATTACCTATTCTAAGGTGTCATCACAATATCCGTTGATATGGGACGTCAATGGTAGGATGGCTACATCTTGATCATAGTTGGATGGGAGGATCGGGTTCGTCTATCCAATCTATTCACTTTCTTTTACTTTTATTTGATTTATTGATTAGTAATGGACTCTTTTACACAAGGGGCACATGGAATGTGGTGGCCTATTGGTACTTAGCATTATCTAACCTTCAAATTAGTCATCATGATGTCAATGAGCTATCTCAAAGCTAATATTCAAAGGTTCCTTGCGGATAAGGTTATAGAACATGAGATATTAATGCAACAAGGCCAATAGGTATTAGGAACAAGACCCATTTTATGGTGGTGGAACCATAGACTAGTAATGTAGAATCTATTACAACACTTTCTTATTTGTTGAGTCTAACATTTGCCATTGAAATTCTAATGAAAAAACTATTTTAAGTGAGACATTAATGCAAATAAGTTTGAAATGAGTTGTACTCATCGTGACATCTTTAAATAATTAACAAGGTGAAATAGAAGATATGGCCTAGAGTCATTCATGGTAGGACATTTAATGACATTGCAATTTAAATGTCAATGTCAACGCTGAAATAAATTAAACGACAAAGAGGGAGAGATTAAAACAAAAGAACCACATGAGGGTTATGACAAGATGAAGCAAGATGACAGATGAGGACACAAACATATATTCAGAAATGAAATGCTTATGTGCGATACCTCCAAGGCTAATGCCTAATAGAAACAAAACCTCCCCTAAGAAATGTTTATATGTGAAATCAATAGTTGATGGAAGTCGTGACGTGGATGATGGCAAAGGAGGAACACGCTCAATCAAAGGAAAACAAGAATAATGGGAATCACATAGGTATTTAAGCCAAAAGAATATGGAAAATAGAAATTTCCTAAGGATTAGTATGTGAAAAGTAAGAAAACTATAAAAAAAAAAGCATGAACCATTGCACAAAAGTATAGAAGAGATTCATGCACAAGAACAAACCAATCATATAGAAGGTTGAACAATCGTATGAATCTAAAAATTGATCCACCTATCTATATTTTTAGAAAGAAAAAAATCGAAACATTATAGATCCCTATATAACAAGAAAAGAAGAATAGTGAATTCATTAGCTTTTAGTAAGAAAAGAACTATGCACATAGACTTGAAAAACACACAATATTTATTAAGGTTTTTCATATATAGATCTCACATAACCAAGGAGTCCCTTTATAATTGAATGATAAGTTGAGAGGGTTTATTCTTTGAAAACCTTTTGTTTTGTTTGAAAACAATACCTAGGTAGAGGGTGTAATCTCAATTTTCTTAGATATTCTAAAATCGTCTTGATTACATTGCGTCATATTGCAATGATAAGATACATAATGAAATAGAGGAAGGCAAGGAATCACATTAGTATGACCGTCCTTGGCTTTTATAGAGTCATTTCTGATGTAAATAGGTTAACCCATTTGGTTTGTCGTCGACAAAACAAAAGGTGAAGTAATCACGTAATGTGTCTTGTAGAGAGCGGATGCAAACAAAGTCTTGAAACAATTTCCAAAATGCTGGCCTTTTCTCATCCCAAAGGATGGCTACTAAGAAAACATATCATGTGCCATGTTCAATAAAATGAGACTTCAGATTGCTAAAGTCACTTACTTTTTGCATGATATTGTGATCATAAAATTCCGATTGTTCAAAAGTATAGACTAATAGTTCTCTTTTCTGTTCTTGCAAGTGCACACAACATGTTAAAATTACATGAATCCCATGTTGTGGGTTAGGATAGTACAACACGACGAATGAGGTTTTAGACATGTTTCCACTACTAATATCCATTGTGCACAATGCGAAGACACTCATGAAACATATACATGTTATGTACAATGCCAAGTAAGCTGATAAGTTACATGCCCTCATAGAGGGCGAATTTTTGTTCTAAATCTTGCAGATTTCGCATTTACATGCCTTTGATTTAGTTCATTTCAACCTTGCATGTTTTCCGTTTGTGCATCTTCGGTTAACATCAAAACCTAGTTGCATGTATTTTTCTTTGCCAGATTCGCTTCTCTTTTACAGGCTATCACATTTATTGAAATACATACATGCATATACATACATACATACATACATACATACATACATATATATATATATATATATATATTCGATTTACTTGATTTCAATCTTGGAACTTTTTTCGTTTATGTATTGTTCACCCAACAATGTCAAGCCAAATTGCATGTCATATTTCATTCTTCGCAAGCATCAATACTTCCCCTTTCATGTCACGTCATATCACATCGATACCCGACAACCTTCTCCACAGACAACATCATCGTGCATCCTCGCATTGGGTGTCAGACCCTCGACACAAGCAAAAAGCAAAAAGCAAAAAGCAAAAACAAAACGCAAAAGTCAAAAGCAAAAAGCAACAAATCTTGTTCCATGTCTTGGGAGCATTGGGGAAAACAATAAGAAGCAGGGCAAATTCTGTTCATTTCATTTCTCCATGGCTGGGAAAACACAGAAAATTCCCCTGCTTCAATCCGAGAAACCCTAATCCCAAAACCTTTGATCCAGAAAACCCTGACTCCTCAAATGCAGAGATCCATGCCCCCAAAACTTTCCTTCTTTTCCACCCATTCAGACGCCAGGCTGAAGAGGGTCACCTGTGAAACCCTAAATTCAGTGGACTGGTATAGCAGAAGAACCTACAATGGAGCAGAGAGCTATCGCTATTACAGTAGTGATGAAGAGGTGGATCAATGGCAAGGAGCACCTCCAACAGAAGAAGAAAGGGAAGAAGAAGAAGACGAAGGAGGCCAAGCTACTTATGACTCTGATTCTGAGAGTGGTCAAGGTCAAGGTCAAGGCCAGAGTTTTCTCCAAGGTCAAGGACAACGCCATGGTCAAGGACAATGTCAAGGTCAAGGTCAATGGTATGCCAATTATCATAGTTTTTGTAGAAATAGTTATTGTCACACTTACCGTCAATGGCGAGGTCAAGGTCAAGGTCAAGGTCAAGGTCAATATCGTGGTCAAGGCTATGGGCATGTCCACCACCTTGTTCGAGCCAAGATAAGAGGAGAGGACAAAAGGGAGATGAACACTAGGCCATGGCTTCATGATGATAATGGCAATGATAGTGCTATGTCTCTCCCCTGGCACCATCACATCAGCAAGCGAATGCCTATTATGTCAAGCCGAGGTCACAAACTAGAGATGAGTTGCGCCAGGAAAGAGATGCTCGCCCGCCCGATAACTTTGTTAACACATTTTGCACCTAACACCACACAAATTAGTGGGCATTCCTCGTCCTATGGTAGCACCCTCGTGATGCCCCCGTTTGTCACTAGAGCAACAAATGTGATGATGTCACCCCGTCGGCATCGATATGATGCCATGATCTTTCGTGATCAGATCAAACATGGTAGATTCATGCCTGCCTCTAGCTATGATGAGCCGTGTTCGCCTCAAGTGACATGTTTTGGGAAGGTTAAAGTCAAGGAGAGATATCATAAAAAACTCGGAAAAATTGCTTGTGTTACAAGAGGCCAATTTTTTGCCCTTCCTTGAAGGTTCTCTTGTCCTATCTTGCAAGAGTGGCACTATTATAGCTCATCTCTGATCTCATCTTATCTTATTGCTCGAAGTATGAGAGACAATACAATAGTTAACTCTCTTAACTCGACAAATTGTGTATCATATCGAATAAAATTAGATCGTGTTGTGCATAGGCTATATATTTTGCTGGTATGTACAAAAGTTAGTAGATGAAAGTGTATTTACTCCATAAAGTCCAACGTTTTGAGCTCAATGTTGGAAGAAGTAGCCATTACCAAATTAAGTGAGAGAAAAAAACTATATAATGGATCACATTAACTTGTGCAAAAGTGTCATCATGTAAGTGAATTATGGGGATTTAAGGACAAATTGATCTTCTACTTAACAATATATAAGAGTTTTGAATTGCCTATGTCTAACCACAGACATACAAGTCATATAAGATCACATTACTGCTAAAGTTAGCAAAGATTACTCTTAAACATGTATAATTAGTAGATTTATATTCCATGTTAGATTGTGTTTAGTGACGGAGAAGTCTAGAGTCACATGTAACATGTGAATTCAACATCATGCATACTAGATTTAAATGAAAACAATGAGATTAATGTTTATTGAAGTTAATAGTCTCCACATATTAAAAGCATAATTGATAAATGTGAAGTACAAGCAATATTATTGGTTGGTTATGACATAAATGGTTCACTTTTGATCATCTCCTCCTTTTTGTCTATTTATTTCTCAAGGTGGCCAAGAGATCACTTTGTTCAACCATCATTAATTACGTTGGACAACTAGACATCATCAACATACATTTGTATGGGCAAATGCGCGATAAGTGGATTGAATATTTGTGTCTCAAACATTGGTGATAAATTGGGATTTTCTTAATTTAGAAAAAATGCCCTCATACTCATCTTGAATATAATAGAGAAGGAACATGCTAACAATATTGTGCCTTTCAATTGCAATGCATACAAAGCTTTTACCTAGGGTGTGCGACTACCCAATATTCTCAACATGTAAGTTTTACTACCACAAGGAAATTGTGGCAACTTGGATATTGGTATGGGTCATAGTTTTGTCAACCAATTCTAAAGGCTAATGTTAATGGTTTTAAGGGTGTGAAATTGGTTATCATAGGTTTTTGTTGACCTCTCGGCCGGTACAAGGAGTGCGGAACAGTGAAAACATTAGTGGGTTGTGTTGAAGACAAAGGCCGTCAATGCGGAAGATCGAGAAGCATTCGATTGGGGTTGAGTACCTGCGTATGACAGTTTTCAAGATTTTGCACAGAGATAGAGAGAGAGAGAGAGAGGAGGCACAAAAGACTCTTTCTATTTCATAGAAACAATAATACAACCAACCTTACAAAAAGGTTACTAGGTCACTTTATATAGTGACAAACTTAGGGCAACTACCATTTATGCTAATTACACAAATGGCCCAGACTTGAGCTATACAAAGGGATAGTGTGAATACGTCCATTATACACTTGTATTCGACACTCCCCCGTAATGGGCGTATACATGAGTTATCTAAGATTACAGGTATAAACCTAGGTTCTCGGACATATCAGTTTTGTTCGAGTCGGCAGGGTCCGAAGGCAGAAGACCGGACTGGTCGGGTCGGAAGAGTTGAAGCCGATCATTAAGGAACTGATGTCGGTTGTCTGAAACCATCCTGCGCTGTGTCCGGCTCTAACCGAACTGGTTTGTCGTTACGCCCATCTGATGCCGAAGGGACCGAAAGCGGTCTGCCGAAAGACACTTGGTCATTCCATCTGCGACATTGTCGGTTGTGGATATTTTCTCTAGACTGATTTTCCCTGAAATGACGCAGTCCCGAACGAAGTGATATCGAACGTCGATATGTTTGGAGGCGTTGTGGTGAACCGGATTTTTCGACAAGGCAACAACACCTTGACTGTCGCTATAGACAACTGGGGCCGAGTCGTGGTCGACTTGTCGAAACGTGTGCGCCAGCCGGCCGAGCCACAAAGCTTCTTTTGCAGCGTCGGACGCAGCTACATATTCTGCTTCGGTCGTTGAGGTCGCTGTGCACTCCTGAAGTTTCGACTTCCACGAAATTGCTCCATTGCCGAATTTGAAGCAGTATCCAGTTGTTGATTTCCGACTGTTTATACAGCCGGCGAAGTCCGAGTCGGTGTAACCGACTACGCCTGAGGTTGAGTTCGGACCGAAAAGAATGCCGTGGTCTTTTGTGCCAGCCAGATATTTGAACACATGCTTGACTGCGTTCCAATGCGATCGGCCAGGATTGTGCATAAATCTGCTAACGACTCCTACGGCATGAGAAATATCAGGCCGTGTCGCGACCATCAGGTACATAAGGGAGCCGACTGCCGGTGCATACGGTACCGACTTCATATCTTCCCCCTCCGGACCGGATGTCGGGCAGTCTCGCTGAGAGAGCCGAAGATTCATGGGGAGCGGGGTTGAAGCAGATTTGGCTGATTGCATGTTGAAGCGTTCCAAGACATGTCCGATATAGTCGGTCTGAGACAGAAAAAGATGTCGTTTATCGCGATGCCGACTAATCTTCATGCCAAGTATGTGTCGTGCCGGACCGAGGTCCTTCATGGCAAACTTCAACCGCAGTTGCCGAATGAGATCGGCAAGTTCGCCCGCGTGGCGTCCAGAAATCAGCATGTCGTCCACGTAAATGATGAGGAAGATGGGTGATCCATCTTGAGCTGTGTTGGTAAAAAGACAATGGTCCTCATCGCTTTTGGAGAAGCCGATCGATTGGATGAAGTCGTCGAACTTCTTGTACCATTGTCGCGGTGCCTGTTTGAGGCCGTATAGACTCTTCCTGAGTCGGCAGACTAGATGTTCTTGGCCAGTTGCCACGAAGCCTTTTGGCTGCTCCATATAGATTTCCTCTTCAAGATCACCATGGAGGAAGGCTGTTTTGACATCTAGCTGAATCAGCTCCAAGTTGTCGGCTGCCACTATGCCGAGTAGAAAACGAAGGGTTGTCATTTTCACCACTGGTGAAAAAATCTCGTCGAAGTCGACGCCATATTCTTGTCGGAAGCCCTTCGCAACTAATCTGGCCTTGTACTTTGGGGTGGTCGAATCAGACGTCTCTTTCAGTCGATAAACCCACTTGCAAGGAAGAGCACGTCGATTCTTAGGTAATTCGACCAGATCCCAAGTCTTGTTTGCCCGAATGGAGTGCATTTCCGACTCCATCGCCAGATGCCAGGTGGCTGAATCGACAGATGTCGATGCTTCTTCGTAAGACGTCGGTTCGCCGGCGTCGGTGAAGAAAATTCCAGGAGAATACCTCTCCGGAGGTTGCGACAGTCTCTCGGATCGTCGAGGTATGATCGGACTGGTCGTATCGGGTATCGAGGTCGGATGGTCCGAAAGCGAATTATTCTGCTGTGCCGAGTCAGAGTTGTCCGAGTCGGTAGTGTAAGGTTCAGCTACCCGTGAAGCTGACCGTGTGTTAGGAGCGGGGCCTTCTTGAAGGGTCGGCACATCGGAAAATGTTACCCTTCGGACTTCGATCGGTGTTTTGACTGATGGATTCATAGCCGACTCGTTGAACACAACGTCCGAACTTCGAACGATTTGTCTGCGTTCGGGGTCCCAGAGTCGGTATCCCATTTCGCCGTCTGATCCATATCCAAGGAAAATGCATTTCCTGGATCGAGGTGCAAGTTTTCGGCGATCATCTTTCGGAATAAGGGCGTACGCCTCGCATCCGAAGATCCTCAGCTTGTCATAATTCGGCTTACTGCCGATCCATAGTTCCTGAGGAATTTGAAGTCCTAGAGGTCTGCTTGGCGACATATTGATTATGTGTACTGCCGTGAGTAGAGCCTCTGCCCAGAAGCCATCCGACAGTCCGGAGTGTTGGAGCATGGAAACTATCCGTTCTTGGATTGTCCGATTCATGCGTTCTGCAATCCCGTTTTGCTCCGGACTGTGTGGTGCCATAAATTCACGTCGGATGCCGCGTTGTCGGCAGAATTTGACGAATTCTTCTGATTTGAACTCTCCCCCATTGTCTGTCCGAAAGCATTTCAGTTTTCGGTCAGTTTGATTTTCGACCATCGCGAGCCAATCGGAGAAGATCGAGAAGACACGATCTTTGGTGCGAATTGGATAAGCCCACACCTTTCGAGTCGAATCGTCAATAAAACTGACGAAGTAAGAGGCACCGCCGAGAGACTGATGCGGCATTGGGCCACAGACGTCCGAGTGGACTAAATCGAGAGGCCTCGTTTCTCTTGGTGCTGATGTCGGGTGTGATGCGGCTGCTTGTTTGCCATACTGGCAATGTTCGCAGAATTGATGGTCCGAGAAGGAGAGTTTAGGGATGTATCCGGCTCTAGATAGGTGCGTAATGCCGGCCTTGCTGAGGTGTCCTAATCTTCTGTGCCATAGTGATGACACAGGAATATCCACCAAAAACAGGTTACCCTCTCTGAGCGTAACATGTAACGGATACAGTGAGTGTATCTTGGGTCCTCTAGCAAGCAGGAGGTTCCCCCTGTGGAGTGTCCACCCTCCCGAAGAAAAACCGGCACGAATGCCGTCTTCATCTAGTTGTCCGACTGAGATCAATGGCCTTGAGAGCTCGGGTACATGTCGGACATTGTGAAGTACAAGTGTAGAGCCACCTGCAAGGTTGAGCTCTACTGTGCCGATTCCAATGATGTCACAGTGTTGCGAGTTGCCGACTCGAACTGAGTCGGAGTGACGGATCGTATATTGCCGAAATTGGGATCGATGAGGAGTCACGTGAAATGACGCGCCCGAATCTAAGAGCCATGTGCTCGATTCTTCAGTCGTGAGCAGAACTTCTGATCCGACTGGATTTTCGATTGATAGTATATTCGGGTTGTTTGGTAGCACATCAGCTGAGAAGTTGACGTAATTGATCTCCTCATACCGGCCACTCTTCTTGTCTGATTTCTGAGACTTGTCGTTCTTGTTCTTGAGTGCGCGGCAGTCGGCTTTGATGTGTCCGGGTTTCTTGCAATAGTTGCAGATTCGATTGTCCCGTGACTGGCTCCGTCTTCTCTGATTGTTCGGCTGCCGTGAGGAATCTCTTCCTCGTATGTTCGATCGTTCTGTCGAACCTTGTACTACATAAGCGTCGTCTGTTGAGTCTTTGGCGAAAGACTTTCTCCGAGCTGCTTCGGTCAGGATTGCGCTCGTGACTTCGGAGTATTTAACAGCCGTGGTTGACGCGTTGCACACGGTTGTGACGAAAGTTTCCCATGATGAGGGAAGGCTGCTCATGAGTATCATTGCTCTGAGTTCATCCTCGATTGCCGTCCCCTGGGATGAGATTTGGGAGCTTATGCTTTCGTACTCATTGAGATGTGCTTGAACCGAATCCGATTCTTTCATCCGCAAGTTGTAGAGGCGCCGGATCAGAAACATCTTCGTTGCAGCGACCTTCTTTTCGTAGGTGTCCGACAGTGTTTTCCACAGTTCGAATGCTGTCGTACACGATTGCACCGTAAAGTATACCGATTCCGATAGGTGCATCCGAATCGTGGCGCGGACGATTCTGTCCAGCTTCTGCCACTCAATTGGTTTGTATCCTTCTGGAGGTTCTTCATTTTCGATGGGATCAATTTGCCCCTTGACTATGAGGTAGTCCTGCATTTGCTCCTTCCAGAAGTTGAAGTTCGATCCATCGAACTTTCGTAGACTCATTTCTGACGAGCCGGATGTTGATGTCATGACTCTGCCCTAAGTCGGCTACGAACTTTGGTGAAGTGCAGCGGTTTGGCCCACTCAGTGTCGTTCTAGCCGAAGTTGGACACAAGTGATGTTGATTACGGAGAGTCGGGGATTTGGTTCGGATTGACTACCGACAACTGTCTTAGTCGAGTTGAACCTAGATTTAACGATCCGACAGTACTTCAAGCCGATTCGGTTTCGGTTGACTGCAACAGTGAGAGCAATGGAACCGACTGGTCCTTCCGATTATTGTCCAATCGAATGAAACACGAACTGGGGTTGTCCTTGAAGTCGTCGTTGTGCAGGAAGCCCACCTCAAGCAGTTACGATCAAGGAAGTAGAGTACAGCCGACTGGTTTACTCCGAGTGATGATCTAACGCAGCGAGATTCAAGCTTGTGTTTGCCTACTTTCTTCTCTGTTTCTTCGAATGACGCAGGAAACCGAATGCTTTGTAGACTAGGATGAAGCGAAAAACCGAATACTGTGCAGGCTGTGATGACGGCCGACAGCGGGTTGAGGAACCTTGCTCTGATACCAAATGTTGAAGACAAAGGCCGTCAATGCGGAAGATCGAGAAGCATTCGATTGGGGTTGAGTACCTGCGTATGACAGTTTTCAAGATTTTGCACAGAGATAGAGAGAGAGAGAGAGAGGAGGCACAAAAGACTCTTTCTATTTCATAGAAACAATAATACAACCAACCTTACAAAAAGGTTACTAGGTCACTTTATATAGTGACAAACTTAGGGCAACTACCATTTATGCTAATTACACAAATGGCCCAGACTTGAGCTATACAAAGGGATAGTGTGAATACGTCCATTATACACTTGTATTCGACAGGTTGTAGATAGACCAAGCGGGGAAAGGAGTGGCTATGGAGGGGAGAGGGAGACGAAACCACCAAGAACGATTTGGGCACACCCGAATCGTAGACATAACTTGGTGTAAGCGAGGATTAGAAGAGATAGGGGGAGGGGAGAGGGAGATGAGGAATCAAACACTAATAATAAACTCTACATAAGATTAAGGATTAAAACATACCCATAAGCCTGAGAGAGAGAGAGAGAGAGAGAGAGAGAGAGATTAAAAGCAAAACTAATATTCATTAAGAGAGGGTTTACAATGAGATAGGGGAAATGAGAATGGCCACGAGCAAACTAGTTTCGCTCCCTACGGGGCTCATTAGTGCTAAAATGATTATTAGGGGTGGATAGGTTTATATAAGGAGTTTTAGGAGAGGCTTTAGAGAAATGACAATAGGGAGTGGGGGTGTGTGCTTATGGATATGATTGAAAAGGGGAAGATTTGGAGAAGAAGGGGGTGGATTTTATGGGCTTTAATGTGATCAGAGGGAGGATGTGCAACAAACCCATAAGATTGTAAGGCACATGGGAACACATAGTGGGTTATATAGATAGGTAAATAGATAGATGTTTTTAGTGTCCATAGAGAAGCCAATATTGACCCATGGGACCTAAGCACAAACGTTATCTTGATGTGTGTATCCTTCATAAAAAGGGACATTCATACTTTGAAGCACCAAGTCTCAATGTGTGAATAAAGCATACCCAAATGAGTTCAACCTTCTAGGTGTTCTCTTTAGTGTGGCACTCAAGTCATCACCCTCGCTTAATATATCATCATAGCTTTCACAAATTGCACTATATGTAGAGCATGTAAAAAGCAAGTGATACTCATGGTCTACTAACCCTTCCTTGCATACCTAACACGCCTTTATGTTTGGCTGACTTTGATTCCATAATGCCACTTCAATACTAGGTCGAGAGCCTTAGGATGGAACTAGCTACTATCATCAACATGGGACTCTCAATAAAATTATTGAGACTCTCAATGGGGCAAAAATGTTAAGGTCATGGGCATTTGAGCTAATTTTAGTGGTTTCCAAGGTACGACAAAAGGGAGATTGGTTATGATAGGACAAGTCACACATGACAATCTGAGAGCGTAAGGAGTTCAACTATAAAATAAGATTGGCTACACCCTGGACATGACATCTTGGAGACATTGTGGATACTTTTTATGTGAGGCAAAGCTTTTGTGCTTTCACTTGTATAATTTAAGGCTATATTCGGTGGTATGGGATGCCAATGGGTTTTATACTTATATCTTTTTCTTTGCTCAAAAGTGGTGGTTATGGCTAAGCGCAATCCATTTTTCATTAATTTCTTATCATTAAATATAATGTCATAATATTTGATATTAGAGAAAAGGACACAAAACGAAAAGAGCATCCCATTAAGTTCGTCCTATATCACTAAATATAGCCATATATATTATACCTTGGGTCTAAACATGAGAGATTTACTTCATCCACAAAGAGTGAACAATTTCTTTGACGTGTTGTGTTGAAGGCGATGATTAATTCTCTTTATATAACTAAACTTTGAGGCTCCAATCCACCACATGTCCTAGAAGAGTCAATTCCCACTTATCTTACTCTTAAAACCTTTACAATTAGGCTTTAAAATTGTTTCATAAAGCTATGCTTGTGGCAAATATCCATCATGCTCACACATGTCTACCAATCTGGCACATGAAATGTACATACTATATGTCTATAAAATATGTGCATGCATACTAGTACAATTATTGTAATTACTCAAATGTCATATAATAATACTAAAGTAAGTCAAAATACCTTGGGTCTAAAACATGAGAGATTTACCTCATTGACAAAGAGTGAACAATTTCTTTGGCGTGTTGTGTTGAAGGCGATGATTAGTCCTCTTTATATAACAACTCTGAGGTTCCAATCCACCACATGTCCTAGAAGAGTCAATTCCCACTTATCTTACTCTTAGAACCTTTACAATTAGGCTTTAAAATTGTTTCATAAAGCTAAACTAAACTCTAAGGCTCCAATCCACCACACGTCCTAGAAGAGTCAATTCCCACTTATCTTACTCGTAGAACCTTTACAATTAGGCTTTAAAATTGTTTCATAAAGCTATGCTTGTGACAAATATCCATCATGCTCAAACATGTCTACCAATCTAGCACATGAAATATACATACTATATGTCTATAAAATATGGGCATGCATACTAGTACAATTATTGTAATTGCTCAAATGCCATATAATAATAATAATAAAGTAGGTCAAAATATTACAATTTTCTAATGTTAAGCATTTTCCTATTGAGAATAAAAACACGACTACTTAATAGGTCATTTCTTATAGGAATTTGTACATATGAGTTTAATGAAAATAAAATTGAGGGATGCAATTTGTTTAATTTTCGACCTTGTCAAATGTGTACTTTTTTTCCAAGATGTTGAAAAAATGGATGGCAAGATTGTCCCTAAGGACCCTACATATGCTTGTGATTGGATGGCATGATGGGGTTGTCCATTCTTAGTTTCTCAACATTGATTTGTATCAGTTCTATAGTGATGATCTTTATTAGTAAAAAGAAGCTTTCGGTGATATCAATGTCTAACTGCGTTCAAAGCTTGCTAGTTGTGTCTTGAGGCTTGTTGAAAAATAACAGGTTTTGTTAGGCAGACATTTGTTGTTATGTGGATAGTGATTGCCCCACCTTTCTTTATCTAAGGTCACAAACAATAGCCAAATCTAAATGAAAGCAACATGTAAATAATCGAGTATCTATAGATACTTAAGCGTGTACATAGATTGATTCACCTAACTGATGGGAAGCAGTTTCCTCTTGGAAAATAAAGAATGAAAAATTTCCCTCATTTATCTCTAAAAAGATTCTCTCTACAAATACAATTTCCCTCTCTAGAGTATAGGTTGTGCTTTATGGTTACATGTTCAACCGAGTTCATTCATTAGATTTCAATGCGATAACAACCCAAAGCAAGCGTTTTGAATGGCACAATGGTTTGCTATAATTCCACTCCTAAATTCCTAAAACACAACAAAAGTTTACTATTAGATTTGTGTGGGAGTGAGGAATCACAAAATAGAAGCACAAACAAGAGTGACGAAGTAGATCACACGAAGAAGAAGAAAGAGGATAGTCGGAAGAGATCTTTATTCACTATGATGAACAACGTTTTTGTAAGTATGAGTGAAGCGAGAGCTATATATGAAATAATGAAACCGTAACTTCCATGAGTATTATGTACTACCACATATATGAGTATATCATATACTTGTGGTTACATGGGAAAAAACCTCTAGCCAGCTCTAGAGTAAAAAGTACCCATGTATAGGGAAATGCTTCACATCAAAGTTATTCGAGGGACACATAAGTGTAACAAAATCTTTGTGTAACTTCAAATAGTTGGTGCTACACCGAGTATACGTGTAAAACTTGGCTAGAGTTATGCCTTCTCTTCCAAAGTTGTATGGAAGACTAGATCAATGCCTCTCCTTATTGTTGGAAAGATGGGTAAGAGTGATCACCAATGGCTCTTATGCTATGCATGAATGTGTGAATGATTTGAACAAAACCCTCACTTTCTCAACAAACTAGCTTCTTAATTAAGGACGGATGGTGCTAGAGCTCTACCCACCCCATCATATCCACTATTGTTTGACTACTCTAGATATTGGGTGATGTGTTTTACCTGGAGAATGAGAAATGGGTTCTTGTTTGATGGATTTCATGGGGGCATCACAACGATTCCCTAGGTTGAAAGTAAAGTCAATTTGGCAAATTTCACAAATATGTTGTATGGGGATGTTGTTTGAAGACGAGGTAGATTTATGTCATCTAGTATTAGAACACTTGAGAAGATTTACCTTGGCATATCACTATTAATGAAGTAGTGGTGATAGGAAGGGTTGTATTATCATCTTGTTTTAATAATAAACATAGATTTACGAAAATAAAAAGGGAGAGTATATTATAGTCCTTGGAGGTCAAGTAACTAATGGAACCAAAAGTGAAATATTTTTATATAGCACGTGTAGGATTGAGTAGTGATTCTCGATGTTTAAGAGTTGTAATAAATTATAATAAATATTGTCATGAACATGTGTGAAAATGAGAGCAGGGCCACTTGAAGCTGTGCATGCAATTCAATACATGTATGCTCTTGATTATCATGTGTCTCAGTATAATAAAATAAAATAAAATTTGCACTTCTTGTCACAGTCGTGAATGTATGTGTATCATAGTTGTTAAAAAACACGTATTCTACGTTTTAGAACTGTCGTTTTTAAAAATTTGACGTATTCAACGTATTTAACAAGTATTTATCATTTCAAAAAATATTTTCTTATTTTGAAAAAAAAACTTTAAATTTAAGAAGTATTTAACGTATTTTACAAATATTCTACATGTATTCTAAGTATTCTAAACGTATTCTACATGTATTCTAAGTATTCTAAACGTATTCTACATGTATTCTAAGTATTTAACGTATTTAACGTACTTTATCTATAAAATACGTATTCTAAGTATTTAAAAAAATAAAGTTAGAATACTTGTAGAATACTTAGAATACGTATTGTACGCGTATTTTTTGCTAAGTATTTTACAACAATGATGTGTATGCATGGGTGAGTACACATGTGTTTGTAAATATGAACTTGTATGTGTATTTGTGTGAAGGAGTGTGAAAAAATGTATATTTATGCATAAGTGTAGTTATAAGAATGGTTATGCACATGTGTAAATGTGTGTAGGTGCAAATGTGTATGTGTATTTTTGGAAGTGTGCATAGATGTGAGTCTCTAAGGGGTTCAATGCGATTCTAACGGTGGTCAATCGATACACGAAGATGGCTCATTTCTTGCCATGTACTAAGGAGATCTCCAGTGAAGACACTGCCGAAATTGTCATGCGTGAAGTATGTCGGCATCATGGACTTCCCGATAGTATCATCAGCGACCGTGGACCCCAGTTCGTGTCAAAATTCTAGAAGCACCTTTTTAACATGCTCAAGGTCTCTTGTAACCTCTCCTCCGGCTACCACCCACAAACCGACGGCCAAGCTGAACGAACAAATCAAACGCTGGAGCAGTATCTGCGGTGCTTTCTCAGTTATCATCAGGACGACTGGGCAGATATTCTCCACTTCGCCGAATTTGCCTATAACAACTCTATCCACACATCCACTAAAGTTACGCCATTTTATGCTTATATGGGATGTCATCCCCGGTGGAGTGTACTTGAAACCCCAGAGGTGTCCACAAATCCGTGCGCGGAGGATCGTTTGGAGCGGTTACGCAAGATACAAGCGGATTTATCTACTCATCTCCAGCAAGCTCAACAAACACACAAGGTCTACGCGGATCGTCATCGACTTCCATCCAGTTTTAATATTGGAGATCGAGTGTGGCTGCTACGACGACACATCAAGACTACTCACCCATGTGAGAAGTTGGATTATCGGCGATTAGGTCCTTTTCGTATTTTCTGACAGATTAATGATGTCGCTTTTCATCTCGATCTACCTCCTCAACTTCGGATACATCCAGTGTTTCATAGTTCTCTCCTTGAACCCTACCACGAGAGCACCATCCCAGGACGTCTTATCCAACCTCCACCCCCGATCGAGCTTGAAGATGGGCCGGAGTACGAGGTTGCCGCCATCCTTGATTCCAAGATTGTTCGCAACAAGCTCTACTATCTAGTCGATTGGCTAGGCTATAGTCCCAACGAACGTACTTGGGAACCGATCGAGAATGTGACCAATGCTCGTGCTCTTCTTGAAGACTTCCATCGTCAATATCCACACAAACCGGGTCCTCAATCCAAGACGACTCGTGACACTAGTCGTTTTAAAGGGGGGATAGTGTCATGATATGGCAAGACTCGAACCCATGACCTTAGGTTATATGGGTCGAGCTCTTTACCATTAGACCATCTATTGGAATACGTAGGATATTATTTTCATTTACATTTTATTATAGGAAATTAGTGTATATTCCAGATTTCTCTGGGACATTCTAGAAGCTTCAAGATTACTCCTGAAAACACTATAAAAGAGGGCACTAGGCATTATGTTGAACCAAATTGGTTCAACGCCAGTCTTAAGCCTTTTAGCCACCATTGTATATTCTCTTCATATAATACATATCTTTCTTATCATCACTCTCTCTCTCTCTCTCTCTCTCTCTCTCTCTCTCTCTCTCTCTCTCTCTCTTCTCTCTGTCTCGCTCACTCCTTCCTTCTCTCGAAGAAGTTCTACACCTCTCATAGTACTAATCCTTCGTTTAGTACTAATTCCTTCTCTGTCTCAGTATTGTTCCTGACAGCTCCTCGGCCATATGAGCGGCGGCAGTTACTTGGGCGTGCGTGAGGAAATCCATTAACTCATATGTTATGCCCAGTCGAAGTAGTGCACTGAACTCATATGCCTCTGCGGGAAGATCTTTGTAACCGAGGACTTCCTCCTCTGATATCTGTGTGGTTTGTCCATGCTCGATCCTTCCGACTTGGAGCCATGACTCCGCTAATACCATGGTCGTGGAGGTTGGGCTGGCCTCTTTTGATTTCTGATGATGGTCACCCTCAGTTCTTGTGGTTGACTCACGAATGATGCGGCGTCGTTTTGGCGGCTGATCCTGCGTGTCTGGGGCCGATGGTGTTGACTCCTCAACTTGTTTCCTCTTTTGTTGTCGTATGGCCGAGGGCTACTAGCTTGTGGGCCGTGGGCTCGGTTGTGGAGAGGTCATTGATATCCTTGGCGTTTTCTGGCGTATGGTTACATCCTCGGTGATGGGCTCCTCGGCTTCATCCCATTCGACACGGGTCGTTGTTAACGCCCGTTCTTTCTGTGTTTTTGGTGGGGGTGGTGGGGGTGGTGCCGAGGCGGAAGTAGGGTTCCGAACGGCTGAGGGAGGTGGAGAAGGCGAGTAGGGAAACCGAAGGAGGTGGGTAGAGGACTATGAGGAAGTGATTAATCACAGGCAACAAACGCTGACCGGTTTGAAAAGATTCGAGCGCCGCACGAACTCCTTCGCCGGTGATGATTCCCCAATCGATTTTGTCGCCTTCATACGCCGGGATGATGATAGCAGCTTTGTTCTGTGGCATACTCATGGGATTGGTATGCACAAAGGCGTATTCCATCAAAATCCGAGTGATCTCCCCAAAAGCTTTGTTTGGCCCTCCGTAAGTGCGGTAAGCTTTACATCCCAAAATATTCCTTGATGATCGAGTGGGGAGGGATTTCGACCTCATGGTCTCCGCCCAACGCAAAGTCCAAAGCCGCGCCAATCATGTTGTTGGATACTGTATCAGGGTGGATTCTGCGTGCTATCGATGGGGCGTCTGGGTGCGCTGGAGCGTCGATGACCCGCAAGTACCCACCCAATCCTCGTTGTTGTAGCCAAGAACGGGTTTCCTGCGATGCGGTGAGAGGCATTGTGGGTGCAAAGGTTTGCTGGCAGGAGGCGTGGGAGGAAGCGATGAGACGAGGGCGAGACAGAGAGTTGGGGGAACGTTGTTGGTCTATGCAAGGGCTACGAGGGCGAGAGGTAGGGGTCCATTTGCAGGGGCGATGAGAACGAGATAGAGCTGCGGAGCTTGTAGATGGTGAAGGCAAGAACGCATCTGAGTGAGTGGGCGCGTTGTGTGTGAGGTAGTTTCTTTTATGAGACTGCCTAGGGTTTTGTGCAAGGAGAAGATCTTTGAGATTCCTAGTTGTGGCTACCATAATAAGGTATTATGGCCACACGTCCCAGGAGTGCTAGTCTGGTGTGCATGCTTCTTAAATATTCTATTTTAAAGTGGATGTGACTAGTTGGTGAACCTAAAAAAATCTCGTGATTTGGGGTGATTAGTCAGGTAATTCTAGGTAATACTAATTTAACTACTAAAAATCATTCCTACTATATACATTTGGTGGGTAGGTCATGATTTTACCGATGGGGACACGTGGCCTAGTTTGAGGCGTCGTCCGGGAGCTGGTCCGTGTCGTCGGTCTCGGCAAAAGGATTAACTGGGGTCGTCCCGAGGTCCCGAGGGCTCCACTATGTTTAAAGAGGTTGTATCACATGTGTTCACAAACCTTTTATAAACCCCTTATACATATATTTTTTACTATTTTAGATACCCTTCTATGAAAAAATAGCTAATAAAAATAACCCTTAGTATGAATATATATTTTGACAACAACCTCATTTTAAATGCCCTTACATAGAAGATATATGTATGTTTTATAAATCGGTGTATGTATGTGTTGTGTGTATGTATGTATGTGTTATTTGTGCATGTGTTTGTTCATATGTATGTATTGTATTCCATGTTTATTTATGTACGTATTATATTGTATGTGTTGTATATCCTAGTTGTATGACATGTGTATGTATCTATGGGTCATGTGTATGTGTGTGTAGTGGGAAGGCATCCATTTGCACCTAAATTATAAATATTCTTTTACTAATAAAGACTCATGACTTAATTATTTGGTTTGATAGATATTCTATATTTAAACTTTATGAAATTTCATCAACAATCATCATCAATATGCCATCACTACAAGAAGTTCCTTCAAATGCTCAATAATTTCTCACATCACAACATTATTTAACAAGGAAGAGATTAATATATGACTAATTCAATATGCAAAGCTTATTAAGCAATATATGTGCTACATGGGTCAAGCCACATTTGACATATATATCAATCACAGTATTGGCTATATAACATCTCTTTGTAGTACACCTTTAACTTAGAGTATATCGTTTACAACAAACAAACACATGTAAAACCAACTTGCTATAATAATGAAATACCCAGGGTTCAAATAATGTTTCAAACAAACAATGATTCATTATATGAGAGGAAAGTAATGACAACAATTCCATATTACAATACATACAATTATTTACAACAAGTAGAAATCAGGACCGTGCATTCTCATAATGATGTAGCATATTTTACAACAATAAAATAACATTTTATTGGGATATATACCTACATTTACACATTACATCCATGAATATAGCGCCATTAGTTCTGCGTTTTCTTCTTCGGGGTCATTCCAGAGCAATAAAATGATGTACATATTCCAATAAAATGTTTTTTTATTGTTGTAAACTCATCCAAATTAGATCCTAAGTGTTGGAATTATTACTGGTCTTTTCATGGTTGTAGATTTCATGTTGGTGACTTCTTCAGTTTCAGCCTCCTTCCATCAGGAGACTCCCCTCGAGGAAGCACTTGTTTTCTTGTTGGATATGCTTTACTCCTTGGAAAAAGATATTATCATGACAAATGCTTTCTTTCTTTGTAACTATAAAGGAAATCTAGTTGTTAGCAGACATCATCTCTAGATTTTTAATTGAAGGAAAATGATTTCACTACATTAATTGTTTCAAAAATCAAGGGAACTCTACACGAAGAATGTGAATTGTGAGGTTGTATAGCAAATACACAACAAATACAAAAATTAACATGGAAAAAAAAAACATGAGGGAATGTTGCAAACGCATGTGTGCATGCATACAAACACAACCATGCATATGCAAATACACATACACATACACATACACATACACAATACACAATACACAATACAAACATGGTTAAAAACTAATATGATATTAAACCAAGAACCAAGAACAAAACATGGATTCAACCAAATAGACATGACCCCACCTGAACCGGAGATCGATGAAGAATTACGGGCTAGAAGAGCTTAGGGCTCTTGAGTTTGAAGGAGCACAATTTCGAGATGAGGGAGACAGTCGAGGAGGCGGTAGTGGGGCTTGTGATGACCACACTGCAATCGACCCGGACAACACAAGTGCCCAAGGTCATTGCCCTGAGGCAGCCAAGAGGGTGGAGTTGAGAGAGGAGGAGATGGCGGTGCGAGTGAGATGTCTGAGCCCTCCCTCCATGGCGCCTTCTCTCTCTCTCTCACTAATTGTACAAATTCAAGCTAACTTCACATTTATTCTCCCCACATTAGATCATTGCCCATATGAATCAAGAGTACTTTTAAATGATGGAAACAAACGAAAGGGCTTCCTACAACACAACTTACACAACTTCAAAATCAATGCCCTTGATACAAATTCCATTTTGTAAGCAATGAATGTGTGATGTATGTTTAGTTGATTCACATTCAGTCATGAAAATGTTTTCTAACTTTTCATTCAGTATCTTGATATGCTGATAGTTTCTCGAATGCACAAAAGCGCTTGCAAAGCTTCTCCAATGTTGCCGGTGAGTGTTGCATTTATTCAACTTCAAGTTCCTTGACATTGCCTGGTAATCTTCACTGTGCTTGGATATTAATTGGATCATGTAAATTCTTTGCACCTTTGTAAGTCATTGTATAGGAGCATGATCACCATCTCATCTTTTCTTCCCTAGGGCAGATTTCAAATCATCACTTTTGACATCGCTACCATCATCAACAATCATATCTTGAACTCCATTAGGAACTTGCAAACTCTTTGAGATCATTGTGTCCCTCGTACTCGATCAAGCACCCAAGAAGTTAGGCAAGATCCCTAATGACTTATAATTCCACAAAAGGCTTGCATGCCCATCCCATTTAATGCCAGCTATTACTGCTTTTGGAGGTACGAAGTTGTAGGTTTGGGTTTGAAGGTCTTTTCCTGTGGCATTCCCACTTTCGCTTTAGGTTTCGATTTCTTGAACGAACGCCTCGATCTTGCCATGGCTACCTTGTTTCTGTTTCTCTGCAAAAAACCTTTAGAGTTCTCTCTCTCTCTCTCTCTCTCTCTCTCTCTCTCTCTGCCCTCCGTTTCCTCTCTATCTCTCCCTTCTTTCCCCACATCCAATCCCCTACCCCTTTCTTTCCTTCTTTCCTTCTTTCTCTCTTTCTCTCTTTCCCCCCTTTCTTCTTTTCCCTCCACATTTTTTCTAAAACATAACACACATATTTGTAATCTCCCTCCATTTCTTCCCCCATTTTTTTAAAACAACTACGTCGATTGTATGTATTGTATGTATGGCATGTGTGTATGTGCTATGTGTGTATGTATGTTGTATATATGTATGTGTTGTGTGTGTATATATATGTACATATTGTATTGTATTGTATGTATGGCATGTGTGTATGTATGTACATATTGTATTGTGTGTATGGCATGTGAGTATGTAAGTATGTGTTATGTGCTTGTGTGTATGTTCTATGTATGTATTGTATTGTATGGATGGATATATGGATGTAATTTTGTAACATTTATACATGTATCATGGAAGGCATGTGTACATATATACGTGTAACAATGGACGGATGTATATATATATATATGCACATGTATTTGTCTATGTATATTTTCAAGGAATGGTGTATGTTTGTAAAATTGATACATCATTGTAGGCATAGTGTGTATATACGTGTAGCAATTTATGAATGAATATATGTATATCCATATACGAATGTACATATGTGTATGCATATATGCATATGTAATGAATGTATGCATGTGTATGGATGTATGTTTGTAAAATTTATATGTATATCACTGTAGGCATATGTACGTATATACGTTGTCGCGTTGTTACGCGCGTGCGTGGAGAAGGGCGGAACCACGGGGGTCTCGGACTAAGGAGAAGGGGAGAAGGAATAGGACTTCGGAATGGAGCTTAGCACAAGAAGAGGAAGAATGAACAAGATATATTAGAAACGAAAACCGATTACAAAATGGCGGCCGCGTAGGCCGCACCGAACGACTATGATAAACCCGAAACCCTAATCCGACGAAGAAGAAAAGAAACCCTAACTAAGGAACCCTAAACGAAATGGTATACCTTACTCACACTCAAAAATAAGGCAACCCCCACAATGGTGCTCTTCCTCTCCCTTTATAGCACAAGGAGGGAAGACCGTTACATAAAAGGGTGCTACAAAATATCCCCTTTCAATCAATGGGGATATTTCCCTTGATTTTAGGGGAGGTGGGAAGGATGGGTCTTAACTCCCACCTCTACACGAACTACTATGTACCTATCTCTCTCTCTCACGTGGATGTGCGCGCAAAAGCACATCACCTTTACACTTTACAAATCCTATGGTGCATTTCTAGCACCATACTTATCACTATCGATAAATAGAAATACAACATGTTGATGTGCAACGTTGCACATCGCGGGTTTGCTTGCTTCGCTCGGTTTTCCGCCTATGGACGAAAATCTTCACGACATCCGCCCCCACCTAACCGCACATCCACCGGTATGTGCCAAAAGGGGAACAAAACGCGAGATTTTCGGCCAAGGCGGCCAACCGAGCCCTTGACAACCTCGTGGGCTTGCCCGGCTTTGTCTTCCACTTCGAGCAAGTCCACCCCGTCCACACGAACCACCGTCACCTTCCGGCCCACCATCTCCGCCGAATGGTCTCGAACCGTCGGCTCCATCCGATTCGCCACATCCACCGTGTTTTCTCGAACCACCGTCTACATCCGGACCGCCGTTTCCGATGCCCGCGCTTTCTTCCCCGATCGGTCCTCCCGAACGCCGTTGCCGACCCGGTTGCTCTTCTTTTGTCTGCCTCGTATAGCCTCCGGATGCTCTCCCGATCTCTCCGGCTGCACGCCGGATTCCGCCTTTCCCGTGCCGCACACCTCGGCGTGCCGACTCTTCTCGCTCCGCGCTTGCCTTCCGTAGGCTTCCCCGTACGTCGGTGTCGTCCTCCGAATGCGTGCTCGTGCTTCGGTCCTTCGATGACCCCATCACGCATTTTTCGCCTTCCCTTTGCTTGCCGTGCTCTCTCGCCGTAGAGCATACCATCGTTCCCGTGCTCGTTGCTTGGCCCTCATGCGACCGCATTGCACGTTTCGCATTCCGCTCCTCTTCGCGTACCCTTTCGGAAAGGTACCTTTCTTCCCCGACCTCCGTTTCGCTCGGAGGAACACCCTCTTGGCCCTCTTGGCCCGCTCGACCGCACACATCCTTCGTGATGTCGTGTTCGTTCTTTTGGGCGCATACATCTTCGTTCTCCGCGACATTTTGTTTGCCCGCCTTGCCGCCGCCACCGCCCGTCGTTCTAGGTCTCGTGCCGGCACTCGGGCCGACCGCCGAAGCCTCTAGGGCCGGTGTGTGGAAGGTCGCGGCACCACCGCTCGCCTCCTCTCCGCTCGATGTTTTGGGCCGCCGTGCCCCGAATCTTCCGCCCACTTTCGAAGTGGCGCTCTCCGCTTTGTAGTCACCGGCCTCATCCTTGGCCGTCCATTCGCCGCAAGACGAGAGGGTTGCTCGCTCCGCACCCTCTCCCATGTCGTCGTCGTTTCGGTTGCCCGCCTTGCCGCCGCCACCGTCCGTCACTCTAGGCCTCTCGCCGGCTCTCGGGCCGGGTGCCGGAGTCTCTAGGACCGGTGTGTGGAAGGTCGCGACACCACCACTCCTCTCGTCCGTAGCCACCTCCATTCGGACATCGTCGTCCGTGGCTACCCCGTCTTCGGTTTCGCAAGCATCGAGTATGCTTGCCGCCGCCTCTTCTTCGCCGGTCTCGTCCTCATCGCGGTTGTCCGCCTTGCCGCCGCCACCGTCCGTAGCTCTAGGTCTCGTGCCGGCACTCGGGCCGACCGCCGAAGCCTCTAGGGCCGGTGTGTGGAAGTTCGCGACACCATCGCTCGTTTCGTCTTCCTCCTCCATTTCGCAAGCCTCGAGTATGCTCGCGAAATCCTCGTAGAACGTTTCGGGCAACCGCGTCCCGAAACTTCCGCCCACTCTCGAAGTGGCGTCCATCGCTCCGTAGATATCGGCCTCGTCCATGGCCGTTCTTTTTCCCCGAGATGAGAGGGTCGCTTGCTCCGCACCTTCTCTCGTGTCGACGCCGTGGTCGCCCGCCTTGCCACCGCCACCGCCTTTCACCATAGGTCTTACGCGGGCACTCGGGCCGGCCGCCGTGATCTCTAGGAATGACGCGTGTAAGGTCGCGGGACCGCCGCTCGTCGATGTAATGTCCGTAGCCACCTCCGCTCGGACGTCGTTGTCCGTGGCTACCCCGCCTCCGTATATGCAAGCATCGGTTATGCTTGCCGCCGCCTCTTCCGCGGTCTCCTTACCGTTGTCTCGGTTGCCCGCCTTGCCGCCACCACCGTTCTTCTCCCTCGGTCTCACGCGGGCGCTCGGGCCGGCCGCCGTGGTCTCTTGAACCGGTGCGTGGAAGGTTGCGGTACCGCCGCTTGTCTCCTCCGTACTCGATGATTCGGGCCACCGTGTCCCGAATCCGCCATGTCCGCTCGAATAGGCGATCGCCGCCTCACCGTCCCCGACCTCGTCCCCGGTCGTTCTTTTCCCCCATGTCGAGAGGGCGGTTCGCTCCGCACCCTCTCCCGTGGTACCGATGTACCATTCTCTTTCGGCCTCCGCATAGGCCCCGTCCTCCGTGTGTGAGGAAGCTCCTTCCTCCGCGTCCTCCGATCCGCTCGGGCCCGACCCCGCAATAAGCCATTCTTCGGCTTCGATTTTCGCCATTACGAGCCCGCACGCCTCCCGTATTAGCGCTTGTAGGTCGAGCCCCTCCAAACCGGTTCGCGATGAGCTCTCGTCCGGCGGCATGGCGTAGTCGGTCGTCGCTCTCTCTTCTCCCCCGCTCGCGGGCCGTGTTGTGACCGACCGCCTCGCCTCATGTTGCCGACACACCCATTCCACTTCGGGCCACTCCTCGGTGAGACCATGCGCCCCATAATCGTCTTGAAGCTCGAACATGATGTCCGTCCTCTCCTCATGATGGACCGTCTCCAAAAATAGGAGGACTTTGTCCGCCCCCACCGATCTTCGTTCCCACTCCGAGAGTTGAGAGAAACGACGCTCGAACTCTCGGAATGCCTCTATTGCGCTCCGATGGCGCCTCGCCGACGCCATCCACCGATCGAACTCTCGCCGACCTCTTACCTCCGATTCCGCGCACCCGTATGCCTCCATTAGAGCCCCTTCAAAGGACTCCCACGATTCGTGAGCTTCTTGGAGCTCCTTGACCTCCTCGTACTTTGATGCGGCCGCCGCTCGACGAAAGAACTCTAGCCTCGTCGCTTCGTCCACGCCCATCCCCGTCATTTCCGCATCGTAGGCTCTCAAAAATTTTGGGACCTCCTTCCCATCGAACCGGCCGACTAGACGGACCACCCTTTCGACCGCTTGTTGAGCCGCCTCTCGCCTCGCCCTCTTCCGTCCGGCGTCCATCAAGATCTTTGTCATCATCTCCTCGAAGTCGAAGCCTTCTTCCATCTCTTTCTCCCTTGCCGCCCTTCACGTCGGGTTCACCAAAGATGTCGCGTTGTTACGCGCGTGCGTGGAGAAGGGCGGAACCACGGGGGTCTCGGACTAAGGAGAAGGGGAGAAGGAATAGGACTTCGGAATGGAGCTTAGCACAAGAAGAGGAAGAATGAACAAGATATATTAGAAACGAAAACCGATTACAAAATGGCGGCCGCGTAGGCCGCACCGAACGACTATGATAAACCCGAAACCCTAATCCGACGAAGAAGAAAAGAAACCCTAACTAAGGAACCCTAAACGAAATGGTATACCTTACTCACACTCAAAAATAAGGCAACCCCCACAATGGTGCTCTTCCTCTCCCTTTATAGCACAAGGAGGGAAGACCGTTACATAAAAGGGTGCTACAAAATATCCCCTTTCAATCAATGGGGATATTTCCCTTGATTTTAGGGGAGGTGGGAAGGATGGGTCTTAACTCCCACCTCTACACGAACTACTATGTACCTATCTCTCTCTCTCACGTGGATGTGCGCGCAAAAGCACATCACCTTTACACTTTACAAATCCTATGGTGCATTTCTAGCACCATACTTATCACTATCGATAAATAGAAATACAACATGTTGATGTGCAACGTTGCACATCGCGGGTTTGCTTGCTTCGCTCGGTTTTCCGCCTATGGACGAAAATCTTCACGACAACGTGTAGCAATGTATGAATGCATATATGTATGTCCATGTACGAATGCACATATGTATATGCATATGTAATGTATGTGATGTATGCAATGTGTGTATGTGTATGTGTATGCATATATACATATGCCAATGTATATGATTCAATGTGTATGGATATGTGATTGTAATATGTGCATAACATATATGTGTATATCTAATGTAATGTATACATTTACTATTGTTGATGTATGTATATATGTATATATGTAATTTATGGAACATATATGTATGTATGTATGTATGTGTATGGATGTATGTTTCTAAAATTTATATGTGTATCATTGTAGGCATATGTACGTATATATGTGTAGCAATGTATGAATGAATATATGTATGTCCATGTACAAATGTACGAATGTGTATGCATATGTAATGTATGTGATGCATGGAATGTGTGTATGTGTATGCATATGTAATGTATGTGATGCATGCAATGTGTGTATGTGTATGCATATATACATATGTCAATATATATGATTCAAAGTGTATGGATGTGTGATTGTAATATGTGCATAATATCCATCCATGTATATATCTAATGTATGTATGGCTATGTATATATGCACTATTGTAGTGTGTATGATTGTGTGTGTGTGTGTGTGTGTGTGTGTGTGTGTGTGTGTGTGTATGCAATGCTATCTATGTACATATGTAATGTATGTATGTATGTATGTGTATGCATTGTTGTTGGCGTTGCTCCAGGTGAGCCATGCTGGCCACTCGTTGTTCGCCAAGTTCAAGGAGTTGTTCGAGCCGATATTGCTCTGATTGAGCCTCAAGTAGCCTTTCCTTAACCTGAACTCGGAGACTTGGAACTTGGAACTCGATCGGCATGACTGCTTCCAAACCAAAGGCCAACTGAAAGGGTGTAGACTGAATGCTAGTTTTGAATGTGGTGCGATACACCCATAATGCACTCTGGAGCTTGTCATCCCAATCGGTGCGGTTCTCATTGACGATCTTTTTCAGGATTGTCTACAAAATTTTATTAGTCAACTCTGCCAATCCGTTTGCCTGTGGATAGTACGACGTACTTTTCTTATGTACGACCGCGTAGTGTGTAGTGAGTTGGCGAATTATGTGGTTTAGAAAATGCCCGCCTTGGTCACTAGTGAGCTCGATTGGGGATCCATATCAACACCATAGATGTTCGTATACGAAATTTGCCGTGGATGCAGTGGTATTGTCCTGTAGTGCCTTAGCCTCGACCCATTTTGTGCAATAGTCCATGGCCATGATGATGTATTTGTTACCGGTGCGGGCCGCGGCTGGTTTAAAAGGTCCTACAAAATCTAACCCCCACTTTTGAAAGGGCTCTAACGGAAGAATGGGTTAGTGCGGCATCCGGCCTTGCTCGGTCGGTTGTCCCATGCATTGACATAGATCGCATTGTCGACAAAATTCATGAGCATCTTTTTTTGTTGTGGGCCACCACAAGCCACTCTGCCATATTTTTCTTGTTGTGGCCTCTCCAACGTAATGTACCCCCGCGATTCCGTGATGTGCCTCCTGGAGGATTGCGGATTTCTCAAATTGACGGATTGCATGGCGCCAGATGCCATCCGAGCCTTTGTGGTAAAGGGTCTCGGAAACAGAAATTTCGGCTTCTGACAGCTAGTCGTTTCCGAGTGTTGAGGGTCAAGTGGTCAGGAGGAAGGCCGGTGCTGAGAAAATGGGTCATCTCTACGGACCATTCATCCTCATTTGCTTCTGGCACCGTTGCGAGACTGAAAAGGGCGGCATCGGGTGATTCATCGTACGTGAACGCGGCTGGTTCGCCTAACTCGAGGCGATTGAAGTAGTCAGCTACGACGTGTTGGATGTCGGGCTGGTGTTGGATCTGAAAATCAAACTCCTGTAGCAGGAGCATCCATCGGGCCAGGCGACCTGTGAGGGCCTTCTTATTAACCAAGTAGAGGAGGGTCGAGTGGTCGACGTGGAATGTGAAGTTCCGGTCCAAGAGATAATGCCGGAATTTGTTGATGTTGTAAACCATACCGAGGGCCTCGCGTTCAGTGGTTGAGTAGTTGTTTTCCGCGGCCGAGAGTCGTCGACTAGCGTAATACACTGGCCGATACCAATTTGGTGGTGTGCATTGCATGAGCGCGCTGCTGATGGCTATATCTAATGTGTCTACGAAGATGTGAAAAGGTTCCGACCATACCGGTGGCTGTACCACAGGGGCATGGGAGAGCATTAACTTCAAGGCTTGGTACACTTCGTCTTCTATTGAAGACCACTAAAATGGGAGTCTATGTACCGCCACGTGCAAAGGGGTCGCGAAATCGACCAGGTGTCACAACATCCAGCTATGCCATCTAATTTGGCCCAAGAATCTGCTGAGAGTCTTCGCGGTAGAGGGCGCGGGGGCATTCAGAATGGCCTGCACTTTATCCGGGTCCATGGCGATACCTTCCTGGCTTACTATATGGCCGAGCAGGTTGCCGCTTGTCACCAAGAACGCGCATTTTGCCGGATTTAAGCTCAAGCGAGCGTGTCAGCATCGTTCGAGATAGAGCCGTAGCTGGGTCATATGCTCTAGCCGCTGGCCATACACGGCAAGTCGTCGAAGAACACTTGCATGAACGCCGGAATATACTCGTTGAAAATCTCTGAGATGATGCGTTGGAACGTGGCCGGTGCCATCTTTAATCCGAACATCATTACCTCGGCCACGAAGACACCCCAGTCCGTGACAAACGTCGTTTTCTCCTGATTGTCCGGGTGCATTCGGATTTGATCATAGCCACTGAACCCATCGAGGAAACTGCAGCATTCATGACCAACCATCGTGTTGAGGACACTATCCATTGTCGAGTTGTTATGCGCGTGCGTGTAGAAAGAGGTGGGACCACGGGGGCCTTGAACCGAGGAGCGAGAGAGAGAGAGAGAGAGAGAGAAGAGAAGAGAAGACTTGCAGATACGCAAAAGGGAGAAGGAAAGAGAAAGAAACGGCACACTTAATTACAGTGACAATCGATTACAATATCCAGAGATTGCAAACTCTGACGATTACAACCAGCAAGGCGGCGATGGACCCGACACGGGGATCCTAGTCACGCACACAGACAGAACACACTCGACTCAAAGAAACAAAAAGGGGAGAGCCTCTACTGGAAGCACAACGGCTGTCAATGAAGCAGAGGCAGCGAACTCCTGACACCCACAGAGACCGACGATCGGAGGAGAAGAGAGAGCTCGGCACTAAGTTCTGCAGCAGCACTTCGTCCTCGCCAACGCGCGATCCCCTTTCTTTCTTTTCTCCCTCCTTAAATAGTTCACAAAAGGGGGACTGTTCTTCCCTAGTCAAATCGCTTTATTCCCTATCCCTTTTGACAGAGATACACACCAATCTTCTAATAAATATGTACTACCTAGTATTTACATCAACCGACCTAATTAAGACTTATGTCCACAATATCAATTCTCGCGTCCACCTATGTGAGCGCCGGTTCATGCACCCTTTTTCTCTGATTCCGCCTATCGCCAGTTTTCTTCACGACACCATGAACGGAGGAGGGAACCCATCCGTGACTGTCGCAACATTGAGTTTGCGGTAATCAACGCAAACGCAGATTTTCCCGTTTTCCTTGGGGACCACAACGATTGGGCTTAACCATGTGGCTCTTTTTACTGGGCGTATAAAGCCTACTCGAAGGAGTTTGTCGATTTCCTCTTTGACCTTAGCCGTGTAGTTGGGGTTCATACGGTACCGTCGTTGTTGGATTGGCCGAGTGTCCAGTAGGAGGTGTACTTGGTGTTGGTAAAATTGGGGATCCCATCCCTTCATATCCGTGTAAGACCAGGCGAATACATCATGATATTTCGTGAGCAGGTGTATCAGGGCTGGCCATTCATCGGCTCGTAAGTTATTAGCGATTTGAAGTGTCCACGGGTTCTCATCTGAGCTGAGGTTCAGTGACTCAGGCGTTGATGCGTTTACCTACTAGGAAATGGCGAGTTCTCGTTCGAACGCGTCCCACGCTTGTCGTAGTTCCGCGATAGTGGTGGGATCAGCGTCATCCTAGGGAAGGGAATCTGTCGTGCCATCCTCGTCCAGTGGTGTGCCAACACCACCGAAATGACGTTTATTTCGAAGAGGGGTACGATAGTGGGGTGATCTTCTCAGAAGTCATCCACCTCTTCGTCAGCTAAGCCGTCGAGCATGTGGACCCCTTCTACGTATAAGGGCGTAGTGTTGTGAGGCGTGGTTAGGGGTTCTTCAGTTATTACCTGTACCTTGGACTTCCCCCAACGGAAGGAGATCATATTCCACTGCCAATGTTGTTTAATATTTTTTGTGCGTAGCTAGGGTCGGCCAAGCAGCATTGGGTAAGCGTCCGGAGCTTCGAGGCGTAACACGACTGCCGAGATAGTGAACAGGTGGCCGCCTAACGTGAAATCAAGGTGGCGGATTAACCCAATGGGGCGAACCGATCGCGTATTGGTCATCCGCAGCCAAAAGGGGCAAGGCTCCCATTGGTTTATGTCGAGGGTGTGACATGTGGCCTCACTGATGACATTCACACCGGAGCCACCGTTGATTATGCACCCATGAAGGTCGCGTCCTTTAATCATGATTTTCACGGCTGGATTCTGGGAATTCATGAGGGGTGGGCCCGTCCCTGGCTCTGTCAGGTTAACAAGGGGTACGACCGATTTGTCGTTAGCCGTGAGCTTAGCCAAGGTATCCCGAAAGCGCGGCATGAGCGGTAACAACTTATGTAATGGCAACGAGATCCTAGCGCTTGTAAGGGCTTCCCATAGATGGTCATCTTCTGCCGTGGTGGATGGTCCTGCGGCCAGTGGTGCGTCCATGGTCACGTCCTGCATCTCTGTGTGCATCCGTGCCACGTTGCTTTTGTTGGCGGTTTCAATCCATTCCTTGGCTACTTGTCAGACGTCATCTTGTTCTTGCCATTGGCTGGCGTGGGTCTTGCTACGTGTAGTGACATGTTGGACGTCGGCCATAATAGTATTCACAGCCAGGGCCTTGTCGCGGTCCGTGGTTGGGCATTGGGTAGCGTAGTGGCCGGGTTGGTTACAATTAAAGTAGATAACGGATGCCGAGTTGTTGGTGTCACCGTGCTCAGTATGTGGGAAGGGTTGTGATTGGTTCCCGGCCGCTTGGGTAGGCGTGTTGGCCCATGGCGCGGTGTGCGGGGCGTTTGGAGGGGGGTCCCGACGATGATTGTTGTTCGGACGTCGATTGTTCCGCGGACCTCTATAAGAGTTTCGTCGGTCGTTTCGTGTATACCGCTGATCGTACCGGTCCTCCCGATCATCGCCGTACCGATCGTACTCATCGTTCGCTCTATATTGGTCGTCGTGGTACTGGTCATGTTCGTCTGATCTCCTGCGATTGTCGTGGCGGTACCAGTCGTCATGGCGACGATAGTCGTCGTCGTGGCGCTGGCGATCCGGGGATCGTGGTCGCTTGTTTGCCCGATGTCGGTATGACTGACGTTCATCATGTCGGGAGTATGTATTGCGCAGCTCAAGCTGGCGAACCGGAGCCGCCATTGTGCGGTTGAGCATGTTGTACTGACATTGTTCGATCGTGTGAGCTCGGGACTGACATATTGGGCAGTGTGGCCGATGAGGGCACTCAAGAGCCAGATGGCCTGAGCCTGAGCAGGCCGTGCATTGAAGGGCTTGTTGGAAACGATTGTCCTCCTGCAGAAGGGAACTTTGCAAAGAGCCCATGGAGAAAACCGGGTTATGCTACGTGCGATGACTTGCTCAATAGTCAGGTTGGAGAAATTTGTAAGTGCGAGAGTTGTTCGTAGAGGCTCCCGTAGGCTGGACAGGAAGGTATCCGGAATGTGATGAGCGGAGACATCGTCGGCTAGTTGTCGGTAGAGATCCTGAAATTGGATCGTGAACTGAGCGACCATCTCGTGAGGTTCTTGGCTCATGGAAAAGAATTGTCGGAGTAGTTCCCGCTTCAGAACTTGGCGGTGAAATAACTGTAGAAACTTTGTCCGGACGTCCTGGAACGTTGTGACCTCTCCCATGTCAAGGCGGGAGTACCATCAAGCAGTCGGGCCATCGAGGGAAAAAACAAATTCTGCGAGTTTGGAGGCCTCGATTTCGGCAGCCGATAACCGCTGCGTCGAGTGGTTGGCCTGCCATGTGGACACAAACGCCCGGGTGTGTGATTCCGCGTCGAGGCCTTCAGTATACCATGGGTAAGGGTAAGGCATGGTATCAAGATCTGGGTCCTCGGGTAAAGCCGGAAAAGGGTTAGGGTTAGGTTGGGTGACCTCTGGAGGGCTCGGCGGCGAGGTTGGTGTGGAATCAACTCGCGACTGGGTATCGGGTGGCAAGGATTGCAACCGATGAGCCTTCGATAGTTCCTGGAACGATTGGTCAGTAACCGCCGAGACGGAAGTTCCTTCGACTGGTTCAGGGCGTCAGGCAGGTGGCCGAGACCACGTGATGCGATTGGGTGCCGTAATGGCGGCTGGAGTTTGCTTCCAATGTAGTTCATTGTGACCTTACAGTTGTAACTGGGCGTGCCAAATTGTGTTAACCATTTCTGGGAAAACACCTTCAATGAGCCCACAGGCTTTCATTGTCAAGGGATCGTGTTACGTGGAAGTCTCTTCTACACGGGGAAAAGAAAGGAGAACGAGGAGCGTACACGGCTACAACCCGTTAGGCATAAACGTAGCTTGATTTACGAGTATGGGGAGAATACATAGATAGAAGAATAAAAACGAAACTTATATTAATGATGAAGCTCACAGTGATTACAGTACTCGGCCTCAGCCGGAAATAGTTCGTACAGAGCTTGTTGTTGTGATATTACTCTCGCTAAGAACGATCTACCTCCTCCCCCCTTGAGGTATGCATAACTCGGGTTATATAGTTTTCCCCTTCAGAGAGAGCCGAGCCATCGGCTGATTGTGAGGGCTAAACACGGCTATTTCTGGTCTTACCTATTTCCTCACCTACTCTTCTACCTAACGACGAGTTTACATAATATATTTATATTTCTGGCCTATGGACAACATTGAATCCCACGATCCGGCCTTCATTCTTCCTCAAAAATGTCTAGAATGTTCCAATGGTTCCTCGGGAAGTTGTTCTGTCGTCTGTTGCTGCTGTTGTTCCTCCTCCTGTTGTTGCCCCTGCTTCTATTGTTCCTACGGTTGTGGCTGCTCTTGTTGTTGCTCCGGCTCCAGTTGTGGCTGCTTCTGCTTGTCTTTAGTTTCCTGTGGCTCTGTTGGTCTTACCGGCTCCACTGGTTGCTCCGATTCCACTGGGCCCTCCGGTTCTGCTGGTCTCTCCGGTTCTGGTTCTAGTGGTTTGGGCTCCTCTCGTTGATGGTTTCCCGTGTGCTGGTTTCCATCCTTCGGCTGCTCCTCCGAAGTTATGTTCTTCTTCTCCTCTTGAGTTACATATGGTTGGCTTCCCCCCATTTCGGCTTCATTCGGCGCCTACTCTGAAGACTGCTCTTCATCACTGATGTTGATTGCCGTAGTTCTTCCAACCACTTCGTGGTGTCACCGTTCTCATTCATACCGCTCGAGCTGGAGTTGTGTATCCAGCTGGTCATCGTCCAGCTGCTCCACTAATCACCTCACCACCACCAATTGGTCCCCTGCTAATGATAGGAAGTCATCCGACAATTCCTCCCTTATGGCAACAATGTTTTCCTTGTCCAATTTATAGAAATTGTTGTCGTTCTTCCACCGGTTCTCCGCATCCGATCGCAACAATTGTAACTCCGCCGCCTGCTTAGCCCATTGAGACCACCATTGAACCGAACTTTCTTCTACCAGTCTTTTCGTCCAATCTCTCCATGCCAATACGATGTCCCGGATCCGCCCCAACCCCATCCTCGACTTGTTCTCTACGGCCTGTTTTTCGTCCTTCAATTGTTTGATCAGGCTCGCAGTTGCCATTTCTTGGCTTCTGTAGTGCATGAGCTAGGTCTGATAGGTCGTCTGCACTTTGTTCAAAGCCATTGTAGCACGCTCCGTTGCCTCTAAGTGTTGCCGGGTCAGCTCTACCCGTTCTTTCGCCACTTCTGCAAGTTGTTTTCCTGCTTCAGCCCCCTTCGACCATTCCTCTACCTAGGTTGCCATGGTCCGGTTAATTTCCTCCCGGAGTTCCCTGCACTTTTCCTATTGCCGGTCACTTTCAGTGATCAATTTCTTATGATTAGCATCCAAATGGTTATAATCCTGGTGCAGTCGGTCAAAGTCATCGGTTTTCTGTTTTAGCTTTTGATTGATTAGCCGGCGAGCATGGTCCTCACGGTTTTTTTGTTGCCGGAGCTCCTCTTTGAGGCACTCAATCTCCATTTCTACCGTTCATCGGAGTTTCTATTTCTCTTCTTTCAGCCAGTCATACACTTGATGACCTTTTCTCAAGCTTTCCTCTGCTCAGCGGAGGCTATCGGTCGTCTTTCTTTGTTCCTCCTCCGCCACTTGGCTCGTAAGGCTTCTTGTGCTGCCAAGTCTTCCCGTAATGTGGCAAGCTCTTGTGTTGGCGTTTTATTAGTATCCGGGCCTGCTTCAGTCACTTGGGTCTTATTGTTCTGTAAAGTTACCGCAGCCACCGGTTCCGATTGCTGTGGTCCTTCTATTACCCACTTGGTCATTTCTGTTCTGGCCTTCTCTATGTCTTCCTCCATGCTCTGGATTCTTGACCGGGCCTTCTCTAAATTCTCAGTTGTGGCTAACAACCAGTCTTCATGCGCTCTCTCTTCCGCTTCTAACTGGCAGACGACCCCGGTCACTTGTTCTGCTATCCATCGTAGCCATTGACTGCCAATGCCCTGTTGTCGTGCATGTTCTAGTCGTGGGATGGCTTCTTCACTGGCCATGAGCCTACTATGGAAGGTTACGTCAAGCGGCCACTCTGGTTCTGGCTATTGCTACTGCGGCGGCAACACCGGCAATTCAATGGCCGGTTCTTGATCCACCGGTACTGTCGTGTCCTAGCCCGCTGATTCTGCTATGTCCTGCCCCACCGATTGCTCTGCCACCGATTCTTGTTGAATCAGTTCTAACGCCTTCCTTGGTTGCAGCTCCTCAGGGAGGGGTTCCAGTATAATGTTGTTGAGAGACAAGCTCAACATCGGCCGGATCGGTTGAAGAAGCCGAGGACTGGATCGGTTGGGACTGATCGGTTAGGCCGAGTGCGTAAACCAGGAGGCCGTTAGGAAAGATATTCCGTGAGGAATTTATTTGGGAGTTAGTGTAGGAGCTCTTAAAGAGCATTGAAGTACGGTCAGTACTTCAGTCAGTCCTTCGAGGACTTGTATAAAAGTGTTCATGGAACACATGTATGTATATAGTAGTGAATCGAGATTTTGTTGTTGTTGAATATAGTTCTTGTGTTCTCTCTCACTCTCTCTCTCTGTCTCTCCCGCGTATACTGCGTAAGCTCAAGCTCTCCATTAAACCTGAGTTTTCTTCCTTCTGTTCCGTCTTCATACCTGCTTCCGCACGCTACTTTCTACATGGTATCAAAGTGCGAGGGTTAAGAACCTCTCTGCAGCCGACACAGCTTGACGAAGAAGAACAAGAAGAACGATGGATAGAGGCATGGCGAGCTCGCTTCCAACAAAGAAGCTCGACAGAACCAACTACGCGACTTGGTCTTACAAGATGCACCAGTACCTGCTCGGGCACAGCTACTGGAGTTATGTCAAAGGAGCTAATGACGCGGCACCCGAATCGACACACAGAGACTTCCCGTCGTGGGAGCAATCGGCGAGCAGGGTATTGTACTGCTTCGCGTCGTGTGTGGGCGAACAGCTATTGAGCTATGTTCGGGATGCAAAGACGCCGAAGGGTGCGTGGGAAAATTTGAAGAAGATTTTCGCCGCGAGCACCACAGCCAGGAAGCTTCAGCTCCGACAGGAGTTGAGCAACCTACGACAACGCGACTTGTCGGTGGCGGACTATACCTCGAAGATCAAGGATATCTGCGACTCCCTCGCCTCCATAGAGGTGAACATCGAGGAGAGCGAGATGGTCCAGATCTGTCTCGGAGGTTTGGCGTCGAAGTTCGGAGCGTTCCGAACGGCAGTGTGTACCCGGGAGAATACGTCGTCCTTTTTCGACTTACAGTCAATGCTCCTGGTGGAGGAGAACCACGCAGGTGCGTCTACAAGCACGCACACCGACAGCAGAATGTTGTACACAGAGGGAGATAGGCCCCGTGGACGTCGAGGACCAGGCGAGTCGGCGCGCAATGGAGGCGGCCGACGAGATCAAGGAAGAAGGCACCGAAGTGATGCCGACAACAACTCCGGACCCTCTGGAAACAGTGGGAGTCGAAGCGATGAGAACCGGTAAGGGAAGGCCATCGCGGAGTGCTGGTACTGTGGCAAGAAAGGCCATAGGGAAAGTGAGTGCTGGAAGAAGCACGCCGATTCGGAGAGAACCGGTTACGGAAACGGCTCCGGACATACCGACAAGGGAAATCGGTAGCGATCGCACTACGCCGAAGACTCCGGGAGAGCCGGAGAAGGGTCTGCTTTCGTGACGAGACACGAAGCAAACTCGATGAAACGGACCACCCCGAGATCGGACGAGGTGTGGTACATAGACTCCGGCGCGTCAAACCACATGACGAGCCATAAGGAGTGGTTCTCGTACCTCGAAAAACCGATACACCCTGGAGTAGTCGCAACTGGAGCCGACACTTCGCATCCGATCGCGAATGTCGGAGAACTTCCCCTTAGCCATGTTGGGCAGAAAGGGAAACTCATGAACGTGTTGCACGTTCCGACAATCACGAAGAACTTGGTCTCGGTCGGACAGATCGTCGACCAAGGGATGGAGGTTCGGTTTACACACTTCGGGTGCTTCATTGAGGAAGAAGGTCGTGTGATTGCGCAAGGGCGCAGAGACGGGAGGATGTTCATCCTCGACTCCACTGACGGCGGCACCGCAATGTTCGCGAAGGGACAAAAACCTGAGTCGGACATCGACTTGTGGCACAAGCAGATAGGCCACATCAACTACCAGCGGCTTCAAGATCTGCAATCGAAACAGGTAGTGTTCGGATTGCCCAAATTTAGTGGCCGAAAGGCACAAATTTGTGAAGCCTGCCAGCTCGGGAAGCAACACTGACTTCCTTTCCCCAACAAGCAAAACCGGAGCCGGAATAAGCCTGAACCTATACACTCCGATGTATGGGGGCCGGCACAAAACGTTAGTCTTGGCAGGAGTCGATATTTCGTCTCCTTCATCGACGACCACACGCGGCACACGTGGATCTACCTCATTGAGAGGAAGAGCGAAGTCTTCGACTGTTTCCGGGACCTCAAAGGGTTCGTGGAAACGGAAACGGGACGAAAGATCAAGTGTTTGCGGTCGGATGGCGGGAAAGAGTACTTTTCCGGTCAATTCAACGGTTATCTACAACAAATGGGAATTCGGCGCGAATTCAGTTGTAGATACACGCCGGAGCAGAACGGCGTGGCCGAGAGGAAGAATCGGTCAATTGTGGAAGCGGCACGGGCAATGCTGGAGGAGAACATCTTGCCCAAGTTCTACTGGGCTGAGGCGGTAAGGACCGCTGTCGAGGTATTCCTCGCGGACGCGTGGAATGAGGCGGGACCTCGGGGGTCCTGTACCGAAGAGCAAGAGAGAAAAGAGAAGAGACCCACTACGTGCGAGAGTAGATTCACAGGGACACGGCCCTTCGACACAAAGACGCGAGTGGGATAGCGACACAGAGAGACACGAAGGTATGTATGTACTAACAAAGACAAACGACAAAACGCGAAGTCGATTACAACCGAACAAGCCGGCGAACAGATGCCGATACTTGTTCGTAAACACACAGGAAGGAAGGAGTAGGTTGGAGGTGCTGCCAGAAGCACTCGGGCATTCCTCAGAGCAGCGCGAGCCTCCCGAAACCTGCACAGAGGGAAGCTACGGAGCTTGCGAACCAGAGAGAGAGAGAGAAGCCTTCGCACCTAAACCGACAGCACTTCTTCCTCGACTCTCCGCGATCCCCTCCCCCTTCGCGTCTCCCTCCTTTTATAGGCAAGGAAGGAGCCGTTTCCCCTTTACTTCCTACCCACTAAATCTACCCGCCTAGGATCTTCTATGGACAACATTCGAGAAGAGCCGGTTCCTACGCTCCTGTGCACCGATTCCGCTTGTGGACGGTTTTCTTCACGACACCGCGGTATACATCCAGAACCGGATCGGAGACAAAGTGTCGGCGCAAGAGCTGTATTTCGGAATGAAGCCGAACTTGCGACACTTGAGGGTGTTCGGTAGCATTCGGAGAAAAGGAGGAAGCTGGACGCAAAGACCGAGAAATGCATCTTGGTCGGTTACTCGGACGAGCAGAAGGGTTATAAGTGCTATAACCCTCGCACCAAACAAGCGTGTGTCAGCCGCGACGTTGTGTTTGACGAGTCCGCGACCTGGTACCAGCCCCCGACTCCGAACCCCAACTCCAATCCGAGCTCTGACGATGAGGTCAGCGAGGCCGAGATGCCTCCGGATGAGCCCGAAATCGAGACCCGCGAAGAGAGTCCGATTTCCCTCCGTTTAAGTGGATCGATTGGACGACTGAGTCGGTACGACCAGTCCGATGAAGAGCCGACGAGTAGTGGAGACTCGGCCGTGCATTCCCCACGCAGGAAGCCGAGGAGACGGCTTACGTGCAAAGAGAAAGGGAAGAAGAAGGTGTCGGATTTCGGCACGAATAGGAACAAGTCAGACCGACGCGAGTCCGACTCCGAGGGAACCGGTGACGGGTCTTTAAAGGTGAAGACCGCATCGACCGAGAAGGCCTCGACATCGGCTAATGTGAGATTACGCCGATCTACCCGCTAGAAGAACCCTGACTTGCGGTTCGGATACAACGAGTACATGGCGCATCATTATGCGTACATGACCCGTGTAGCGGAAGTGCGTGAGCCGGAGAGCTACGCAGAAGCGGCTAAAGACGCAAATTGGCGTGCCGCGATGGAGGAAGAGATGCACGCATTGGCGGAGAAAGAGACATGGGACCTGGTTGACGCACCAAAAGGGGTAAAACCGATCGGGTGTAGGTGGGTGTACAAGGTCAAGTACAACACCGATGGCTCGGTCAACCGGTACAAGGCTCGGCTAGTGGCAAAGGGCTACGCGTAGAAACACGGCATCGACTACGATGAGACTTTTGCGCCGGTCGCGAAAATGACGACCGTCCGTGTTTTGCTCGCAGTAGCCGCGGCCAAGGGGTGGCACCTACATCAGATGGATGTAAAGAATGCGTTCCTGCAAGGTGACCTTGAGGAACAGGTGCACATGGTACAGCTCCCCGGATTTCATTCTGGAACAAACTCCTCGGCAGTATGCCGACTGAAGAAGTCCCTTTACGGACTGAAGCAAGCCCCGCGTACCTGGAACGCGAAGATCACGCAACAACTGCGTCGGATGGGCTTCGTCACGTCAAAATCGGACTCTTCCCTGTTCATTCGGAAAGGTCGACTCAGACCGGTTAGTATTTTACTATATGTTGATGACTTGGTCATCACCGGCGCCGACCTATGTGAAATCGACCACGTGAAGCTCCAGCTTGCGGCATCGTTCGACATGAAGGATCTGGGGGACCTTCATTACTTCCTCAGGATCGAAGTGATCCGTACCCCCGAAGGCATATTGATCAGCCAACGTCATTACGTGCTGAGTATGCTCTTCAAATTCGGGATGGCCGACTGTAAGTCCGTCTTGACTCCTCTGGACAGAACCATCAAGCTTCGTCCCGATACAGGAACGGTATGCGACCCGACGAGGTTCCGACAAATTGTCGGAAGCCTCATATACTTGACCATCACCCAACCCGACCTCAGTTATCTGGTCGGAGTGATCAGTCAGTTCATGGCGCGACCTACCGAGGAGCACCTTCAGTGTGCGCAACGCATACTTCGGTATGTCAACGACACTAAGGACCGGGGACTACTATATCGGACCAGTGCAGCCACGCGGTTAGTCGGCTACACCGATGCTAATTGGGCTGGCAACGTCGCCGATCGTCGATCCACGTCCGGATACACGTTCTCCCTCGGGAGTGCCGCGATCGCGTGGAGCAGTAAGAAGCAGCCGACAGTTGCACTGTCGAGCACCGAAGCTGAGTACCAAGGAGCGGTTGTCGCGACATGCGAAGCCATATGGTTGAAGCGGCTACTTAAGGACCTGCAAGAGGAGGTGTCAGATCCGACGACGATCTACTGCGACAACCTCAGCAGTATCCAACTCGCGAAAAACCCCGTTTTCCACACACGGACCAAGCACATTGAGGTGCACTACCATTTCGTCCGTGAGCGTGTCCTTTCCGGTGAAATCGAACTTCAGCACGTGCCGACGGATCGGCAGACTGCCGACATCTTCACTAAGCCTCTTGGTCTGGACAAGTTGCGGCAATTCTCCGGTGCGCTCGGATTGCGTCACCTCGACGTGCCAAACTTGAAGGGGAGAACAGTCCCGAACGACCAAGCAAAGCAGCAGGAAAGGAGCGGAGGCCGCGACACCGAGTCGGTTGACTCGGCTGTTGACTCGGTTGTCGAGTTCGACTTCGGATCGGCTGAAGAAGCCGAGGGCGGACCCACGGGAAAGTCCGAAAGCGGACAGAAGGGGAGCAGCCGAAGGAGAGAGACGAAGCCAACCACGAATTGGGAAGATGACGCCATCGAGGGCGAGAAGACCGGAAACGAGTTGGAGACAGCTAACTCGGACGAGAGCGAATACCGATCGGAGGTAGCCGAGTCGGTTCGGATGTTTGATTCAGATACGCTGAATCAACCGAGACCCAAGTGGAAGAGAAGGCAGCAGGAGAAGCATCAACACCGCAACAGCAGAAGAGCTGATAAGGGCCGCATGAGCAGACAAGCCGACCGGAAGGGTCGAAGCGCGCGGAGTCGAACAGGTCGAGGAGCGCGAGCGAGGCATGAAGCCAGGAGGAACCGGAGCTGTGAGCCCGAGGATCCCGACGAGCCTCGAGTTGAGCTTGAGGGGGAGTGTTGAGAGACAAGCTCAACATCCGCCGGATCGGCTGAAGAAGCCAAGGACTGGATCGGTTAGGACCGATCGGTTAGGCCGAGTGCGTAAACCAGGAGGCCGTTAGGAAAGATATTCCGTGAGGAATATATTTGGGAGTTAGTGTAGGAGCTCTTAAAGAGCATTGAAGTACGGTCATTACTTCAGTCAGTCCTTCGAGGACTTGTATAAAAGTGTTCATGGAACACACGTATGTATAGAGTAGTGAATCGAGATTTTGTTGTTGTTGAATATAGTTCTTGTGTTCTCTCTCACTCTCTCTCTCTGTCTCTCCCGCGTATACTGCGTAAGCTCAAGCTCTCCATTAAACCTGAGTTTTCTTCCTTCTGTTCCGTCTTCATACCTGCTTCCGCACGCTACTTTCTACAAATGTCCTCCATCGGACTTGATTTCTCCCCTTTGTGGCCCTTGTCACTTGTCTATCAACGATGTAACAAAGTCTCCGTAGACTCGTCTTCCTGCTCTTCTTCCTCCAAGGTCTTGCTATTGATTAACGCCGCAAAGGGGTCCTGCTCCTACAGTGTGTCCGGTTGCTGTTCTGTTTATTGTTCCGTCTGGCGCAGCTTGATTTTCACAGGTCTCATCGGGGTGTCCGCCAATGCCTCCTTCTCTGTCAGCAGCTTCCGATTAGCCCGCTCCTTCACCTTTTGTTAAGTGTCAGCCTCCTTCCAGCCTATCGCCTGGGTAGCCAAGAGTTGCTGCCGTTTTGAAGCTGTTTTGGGGGTTGATTCTATCGGTCTTCCCCGCTTCCTTTGTTTCATGGGTTCCACCGGCGGTGCTAACAGAGTGAGCCATTGCGTCACCGCCGTCCACATCTTTTTGCCATCTTTTACTGAGACGATGGCAGCGCTCAGGCCGTCGGCGATCATTACCGGCCAATCCACCTGTACTCCCTCGTAGGTGGCTATGATCAAACCAGCTCTATTCTTGGGCATAGTCGGTGGTCGGGGGTATACATTGTCGAATACATGTGTATAATGGACGTATTCACACTATCCCGTTTTGGCCATTTATGTAATTAGCATAAAGGGTAGTTGCCCTAAGTCGGTCACTATATATAGTGACCTTGTAACCTTTTTGTAAGGTTGGTTGTTGTATTGTCTCTTTGAGAAATAGAAAGTCTTTTGTGTGTCTCTCTCTCTCTCTCTCTCTGTGCAAGCATAGAAACTGTCATACGCAGGTAATCAGCAGCAATCGAATGCTCCTTGATCTTCCGCACAGACGACTTTGTCTACAACATCTGGTATCAGAGCTTGCATAGCATTTGGTCCTTCAATCCGCTGTCGGCCGTCGTCTCAGCCTGCACAGCATTCGGTTTCCTGCGTCATTCGAAGAAGAGAGAAGAAGAAAAACGAGGCTTGCATCTCTTCGCGTTAGATCCTCTTCGCTTGGAGTAAGCCAGCCGGTTGTACTCCGTTCCTTGTGATCGCAACGCTCGAGGTGAAATCCCCTTGTGCAACATTGACACGATCGCGCTCCACTCGGTTAAACGGCATCCGAAAAGGTCATTAAACGCTGCTCGCCGCTCGTTGTAACCACTCGGTGCAGATCGGTCTCAAGACAACAACCCCAATTCGTGCTTCATCCGGCTGATCGACATTCGAGAGGATCAGTTGGATCCATCTCTCTCGTCGCTGCAGTCACCCGAAGCCGAATCGGTCCAGATAATCGGTTTCAATAATCGGTATTCGGTATATATATCCGAAGCGAACCGGGCTCACTTCGACTCGGAACCATTCGGGAAGACCAGTCGGTTCTGTCCCTCAAGTTACCGGAGTCAATTCGAGCAAGTTCAACAATACATATATTCGAAGCCGAACCGACTCAGGTTCAAATCCGACTAGAACGATATCGGGTGAGCCAACCGGCTGCACTCCAACAAGGTTCGTAGTCAACTCCGAACCGAGCTTCGTTAACCGACACCAAATTTGATGGCATCAACATCCGGCTCGTCAGAAATGAGTCTACGAAAGTTCGATGGATCGAACTTCAACTTCTGGAAGGAGCAAATGCAGGACTATCTCATAGTCAAGGGGCAAATCGATCCCATCGAAAATGAAGAACCTCCAGAAGGATACAAACCAATTGAGTGGCAGAAGCTGGACAAAATTGTCCGCGCCACGATTCGGATGCACCTATCGGAATCGGTATACTTTACGGTGCAATCGTGTACGACAGCATTCGAACTGTGGAAAACACTGTCGGACACTTACGAAAAGAAGGTCGCCGCAACGAAGATGTTTCTGATCCGGCGCCTCTACAACTTGCGGATGAAAGAATCTGATTCGGTTCAAGCACACCTCAATGAGTACGAAAGCATAAGCTCCCAAATCTCATCTCAAGGGACGGCAATCGAGGATGAACTCAGAGCAATGATACTCATGAGTAGCCTTCCCTCATCATGGGAAACTTTCGTCACAACCGTGTGCAACGCGTCAACCACGGCTGTTAAATACTCCGAAGTCACGAGCGCAATCCTGACCGAAGCAGCTCGGAGAAAGTCTTTCGCCAAAGACTCAACAGACGACGCTTACGTAGTGCAAGGTTCGACAGACCGATCGAACATACGAGGAAGAGATTCCTCACGGCCGCCGAACAATCAGCGAAGACGGAGCCAGTCACGGGATAACCGAATCTGCAACTATTGCAAGAAACCCGGACACATCAAAGCCGACTGCCGCGCACTCAAGAACAAGAACAACAAGAAGAGTGGCCGGCATGAGGAGATCAATTACGTCAGCTTCTCAGCTGATGTACTACCGGACGACCCGAATATACTATCAATCGAAAATCCAGTCGGATCAGAAGTTCTGCTCACGACTGAAGAATCGAGCACATGGCTCTTAGATTCGGGCGCGTCATTTCACGTGACTCCTCATCGATCCCAATTTCGGCAATATACGATCCGTCACTCCGACTCAGTTCGAGTCGGTAACTCGCAACACTGTGACATCATCGGAATCGGCACAGTAGAGCTCAACCTTGCAGGTGGCTCTACACTTGTACTCCACAATGTCCGACATGTACCCGAGCTCTCAAGGCCATTGATCTCAGTCGGACAACTAGATGAAGACGGCATTCGTGCCGGTTTTTCTTCGGGAGGGTGGACACTCCACAGGGGGAACCTCCTGCTTGCTAGAGGACCCAAGATACACTCCCTGTATCCGTTACATGTTACGCTCAGAGAGGGTAACCTGTTTTTGGTGGATATTCCTGTGTCATCACTATGGCACCGAAGATTAGGACACCTCAGCAAGGCCGGCATCACGCACCTATCTAGAGCCGGATACATCCCCAAACTCTCCTTCTCGGACCATCAATTCTGCGAGCATTGCCAGTATGGCAAACAAGCAGCCGCATCACACCCGACATCAGCACCCAGAGAAACGAGACCTCTTGATTTGGTCCACTCGGACGTCTGTGGCCCAATGCCGCATCAGTCTCTCGGCGGTGCCTCTTACTTCGTCACTTTTATTGACGATTCGACTCGAAAGGTGTGGGCTTATCCAATTCGCACCAAAGATCGGGTCTTCTCGATCTTCACCGATTGGCTCGCTATGGTAGAAAATCAAACTGACCGAAAGCTGAAATGCTTTCGGACTGACAATGGGGGAGAATTTAAATCCGAAGAATTCGTCAAATTCTGCCGACAACGCGGCATCCGACGTGAGTTTACGGCACCACACAGTCCGGAGCAAAACGGGATTGCCGAACGCATGAATCGGACAATCCAAGAACGGACAGTTTCCATGCTCCAACACTCCGGACTGTCGGATGGCTTCTGGGCAGAGGCTCTACTCACGGCAGTACACATAATCAATATGTCGCCAAGTAGACCTCTAGGACTTCAAATTCCTCAGGAACTATGGATCGGCAGTAAGCCGAATTACGACAAGCTGAGGATCTTCGGATGCGAGGCGTACGCCCTTATTCCGAAAGATGATCGCCGAAAACTTGCACCTCGGTCCAGGAAATGCATTTTCCTTGGATATGGATCCGACGGCGAAATGGGATACCGACTCTGGGACCCCGAACGCAGGCAAATCGTTCGAAGTTCGGACGTTGTGTTCAACGAGTCGGCTATGAATCCATCAGTCGAAAAACCGATCGAAGTCCGAAGGGTAACGTTTTCCGATGTGCCGACCCTTCAAGAAGGCCCCGCTCTCAACACACGGTCAGCTTCACGGGTAGCTGAACCTTACACTACCGACTCGGACAACTCCGACTCGGCACAGCAGAACAATCCGCTTTCGGACCATCCGACCACGATACCCGATGCGACCAGTCCAATCATACCTCGACGATCCGAGAGACTGTCGCAACCTCCGGAGAGGTACTCTCCTGGAATTTTCTTCACCGACGACGGCGAACCGACGTCTTACGAAGAAGCATCGACATCTGTCGATTCCGCCACCTGGCATCTGGCGATGGAGTCGGAAATGCACTCCATTCGGGCAAACAAGACTTGGGATCTGGTCGAATTACCTAGGAACCGACGTGCTCTTCCTTGCAAGTGGGTTTATCGACTAAAAGAGACGTCTGATTCGACCACCCCAAAGTACAAGGCCAGATTAGTTGCGAAGGGCTTCCGACAAGAATATGGCGTCGACTTCGACGAGATTTTTTCACCAGTGGTGAAAATGACAACCCTTCGTTTTCTGCTCGGCGTCGTGGCAGCCGACAACTTGGAGCTGATTCAGCTAGATGTCAAAACAGCCTTCCTCCATGGTGATCTCGAGGAGGAAATTTATATGGAGCAGCCAAAAGGCTTCGTGGCAACTGGCCAAGAACATCTAGTCTGCCAACTCAGGAAGAGTCTATACGGCCTCAAACAGGCACCGCGACAATGGTACAAGAAGTTCGACGACTTCGTCCAATCGATCGGCTTCTCAAAAAGCGATGAGGACCATTGTCTCTTTACCAACACAGCTCAAGATGGATCACCCATCTTCCTCATCATTTACGTGGACGACATGCTCATTTCTGGACGCCACGCGGGCGAACTTGCCGATCTCGTTCGGCAACTGCGGTTGAAGTTTGCCATGAAGGACCTTGGTCCGGCACGACACATCCTTGGCATGAAAATTAGTCGGCATCGCGATAAACGACATCTTTTTTTGTCTCAGACCGACTATATCGGACGTGTCTTGGAACGCTTCAACATGCAATCAGCCAAATCTGCTTCAACCCCGCTCCCCATGAATCTTCGGCTCTCTCAGCGAGACTGCCCGACATCCGGTCCGGAGGGGGAAGATATGAAGTCGGTACCGTATGCACCGGCAGTCGGCTCCCTTATGTACCTGATGGTCGCGACACGGCCTGATATTTCTCACGCCGTATGAGTCGTTAGCAGATTTATGCACAATCCTGGCCGATCGCATTGGAGCGCAGTCAAGCATGTGTTCAGATATCTGGCTGGCACAAAAGACCACGGCATTCTTTTCGGTCCGAACCGAACCTCAGGCGTAGTCGGTTACACCGACTCGGACTTCGCCGGCTGTATAGACAGTCGGAAATCAACAACCGGATACTGCTTCAAATTCGGCAATGGAGCAATCTCGTGGAAGTCGAAACTTCAGGAGTGCACAGCGACCTCAACGACCGAAGCAGAATATGTAGCTGCGTCCGACGCAGCAAAAGAAGCTTTGTGGCTCGGTCGGCTGGCGCACACGTTTCGACAAGTCGACCATGACTCGGCTCCAGTTGTCTACAGCGACAGTCAAGGTGCTGTTGCCTTGTCGAAAAATCCGGTTCACCACAACGCCTCCAAACATATCGACGTTCGATATCACTTCGTTCGGGACTGCGTCATTTCAGGGAAAATCGGTCTAGAGAAAATATCCACAACCGACAATGTCGCAGATGGAATGACCAAGTGTCTTTCGGCAGACCGTTTTCGGTCTCTTCGGCATCAGATGGGCGTAACGACAAACCAGTCCGGTTAGACCCGGACACAGAGCAGGATGGTTCCCGACAACCGACATCAGTTCCTTAATGATCGGCTTCAACTGTTCCGACCCGACCAGTTCGGTCTTCTGCCTTCGGACCCTGCCGACTCGAACAAAGCTGATATGTCCGAGAACCCAAGTCTATACCTGTAATCTTAGATAACCCATGTGTACGCCCATTACGGGGGAGTGTCGAATACATGTGTATAATGGACGTATTCACACTATCCCGTTTTGGCCATTTATGTAATTAGCATAAAGGGTAGTTGCCCTAAGTCGGTCACTATATATAGTGACCTTGTAACCTTTTTGTAAGGTTGGTTGTTGTATTGTCTCTTTGAGAAATAGAAAGTCTTTTGTGTCTCTCTCTCTCTCTCTCTCTCTGTGCAAGCATAGAAACTGTCATACGCAGGTAATCAGCAGCAATCGAATGCTCCTTGATCTTCCGCACAGACGACTTTGTCTACAACATACATGACCATACTCATGGAGTACCCGAGCAATTTCCCGAAACAATAGGTCTTCGCCACCTTGCGTGCGGTATGCCTTGCTGCCCAGGGAGTATTCTCCGAAATACCTCGTCAGCAGCTCCTGTGAAGGGTTGTCGATCGAGTATATTCCCCCTTCCGGTAAGCTGGTCAGCGCTCGGATGGCTTCCTCGATGATGACCTCTGTGTCGATGTCTTTGACGACATTTTCCGCATCTCCGTGCGGAGGTGCTTTGACTATCCTCAAGAATCCCTCTAGACCGTGTTGCTTAAGCCTTTTCTTGGCCGCTTCTGAGAGTACCATGCATTCCATGTCATTGTCGAAGTCGGTAGGTTGTGGTAGAATAAGTGCGCCTGTGTGTTCTGCTTGCTCTTGCCTGATCACTCGTAATCGCCTGTGTGTGTTGAGAGCTCTATGTTCACGAAATGAAAGGGACTCTGCGCGGTGGAGGTTTTCTTTCTCCATGCGTGGCACCTTTTCTTGATTCCTGCGTATGCACATCTTGTACTAATATAGCAGTTGGTTGACACGTGGTGTGTTTTTAAAGAGTCTTTAATTAGCCACCCACCACACCTTTTCAAAGTGCCCGTTCGCTCCTCACCTATGCATGATGACTTTCTTTCTTTTTCTTTTTTTTTCTTTTTTTTACAGTTGAGTTTTTAGTTAACTGGAAGCACCGGGTCCGTATCCCGGTTTTTTCCCATATTCACGTTTGCCGGCCACCTGTTTGTCGTTATCCGGTACCGCCGGCTCCGCCTAATTGTCGGGTACTTGTTTACTGCTTCCTACTATTGCATCAGCCTCCGTTTGCTCAAACAGATTCTGTGGCATAGGTCCACAATATGGTTTGAGTCGAAACCCATTGACCCATTTGCCCATTATCTCACCGGCAAGCGTTCTGAGCTGGTATGAACCGTTGAATTCCCGCGTTATCCAATACGGTCCGGTCCACCGGAACCGTAGCTTTCCCGGCATCTGACCCATCCGGGTCTGGAACACGAGTACCGGCTTGCCAATCCCGAACATCTTCTCATTGCCCTTCCGGTGCCGATCGACGAGCACCTTCGTCGTTGCTCCAGTTCCAACTGCATGAGACTCGCTATCTGATGCTCTTCTAGTTCACATAATGCGGCTAACTGGATTTTTTCCGATTCCTTTTCACTTAGTCGTTCTCTAACTTGTATCCGCAAACTCGGAACCTGAAATTCAATCGGCATTACTGCTTCCAACCCAAATGCTAACCGGAATGGTGTTGACCGGATACTTGTTTTGTATGTCGTCTGGTATGCCCATAGTGCACTATGCACGTTCGTGTCCCAATCGGTCCAATTTTCATTGACGATCTTTCGCAGGATGTTTTGGAGCGTTTTGTTTGTGGATTCGGCCAGTCCATTGGCCTGTGGATAATAAGGGGTACTGCGCTTGTGTACCACTGCATAGAATGTTGTTAAGCTTTCCACTACTTGACCGAGAAAATGTTCGCCTTGGTCGCTAATTAACTCGATCGAGCATCCATACCGGCACCAAATGTACTCATATAAGAACTTTGTCGTTGATGCCGCAATGTTGTCCCGCAAAGCCTTGGCTTCTACCCACTTGGTGCAATAATCAGTGGCGACTATAGCATATATGTTGCCGGTTCTCATTGCCGGAGGTTTAAATGCCACAACGAAGTCCAGCCCCCATTTCTAAAATGGCTCTAAGGGTAGCACCGGCTGGTGAGGCATCCTTGCCTGTTCTATTGGTTGGCCCATCCGTTGACATAAATCACAGTCTTTCGCGTAATGGACCGAGTCCTTCATGTTGGGAGACAGGTCCCTCTGGATGGGAAGAGAGAAGAACGGACCCGATGAGAGCCGGATGACGAAAACCCGGTGAGAACCGGATGAGGAGTACCCGGCTACGGAGAGCCGGATGACGTAGACCCGGTGAGAAACGGATGAGGAGTACCCGGCTACGGAGAGCCGGATGGTGCAGACCCCGTGAGATCCGGATGAGGAGTACCCGGCTACGGAGAGCCGGATGACGTAGACTCGGTGAGAAACGGATGAGGAGTACCCGGCTACAGAGAGCCGGATGGTGCAGACCCCGTGAGATCCGGATGAGGAGTACCCGGCTACGAAGAGCCAGATGGTGCAGAACCGGTGAGAACCGGATGAAGAGACATATTCATAAATATGTTTCTGAGAGTCCATCGAGGCTATATTTGTAAATAGCCGAAAATTCATATTAGTATAAATATGACTTAGGGCAAACTTATAACTGTCTGTGGTTGTTGTAGTTGTTGTAGTTGTTGTAGTTGTTGTAGTTGTTGTTAATTATTCTTGTTGGTGCAAGAAGAAGAAGAGCGAGCACGTAACAGTGTACAGAGAGAGAGAGAGAGAGAAAGAGGTCGATGCCTCTGTTGTAACCGCCGCCTGTGGCGAAGATCGTGAGCACGAGGTCGTTGCCTCCGTGAACTCACTGTTTTGTACATTCCAACATAGTGATAGTTTGCAGCTTGTGGTCTGCCGTGGTTTTTCCCTTAGTTTGGGTTTTCCACGTAAACATCCAGTGCACCTTTTCTCTCCTTTGTGTCGTGCTTTTCCGTTTCCTATTTTCTGTGTATGATTCTAAGCTCGGTTGTGGCCGAGCGTTGTGCATAAGGAGCGTTGAGTTCCCGTCACTTCAGTGTCGTCAGCCACCATAGCCCGCTGTGCTATATCTTTCTTGCCATAGCATCCGCGGCATAGTGCCCTCCGGCAATGCTGCAATGCGCTTCTCGTAATATTGTGTCCTTTTCGTCGCTTCGCATTGCTCACCGCCATATGCCATCCGCGCCTTTATGGTACAGGGTGTCCTATAGTAGACAAAAATGTCGGCTTTGTACCGCTAACTGCTTCCGCTCATCCCGATTCATCTCCTTCGGTGGTAGTCCCGTGCTGAGGAATTGATGCATATTGGTTAGCCACTTGTCTTCGTCAACTACCGTGTTATTTGTTGCCGTTTCTACTGTTACTTTAAACAACTCGACATCCGGAAATTCATCCGGGACTCCATCACCAGTCTCGCCGGAGTCTAACCGGCTCACATAGTCGCAACCACATGTTGTATTCCCCGCCGGTGATATATTTCAAACTCAAACTCTTGTAGCAACAATGTCCATCAGGCCAGCTTACCGGTGAGCGATGCCTTTGAGACCAAATATAATAGCGTTGAGTGGTCGACATGAAATGAAAATTTCCTTCCCAATAAATAGTGCCTGAACTTGGTAACAATGTATATCATCCCTAAGGCTTCTCTTTCCATTGTTGAATAATTTCGTTCCGCCTAGGATAGCTTTCGGCTGGCGTAATAAACCGTTCGGTACCATTTCGGTTCAGTCAGTTGCATTAGTGCGCTGCCGATTGCTATGTCGGACGCATCGACGAACACGTGGAACTCTTTTGACCAGTCCGGTGGTTACACCACCGGCGCTTGTGATAGCAGTACTTTCAATGCCCGGTAAGCCTTATCCTCCGTATTTGTCCATTGAAACGGTGTCCGGTGAACCACGGCATGCAACGGTGTAGCAAGATCGGCCAAATATCGGAGCATCCGGCTATGCCACTGGATTTGCCCTAGAAACCAACTCAAAGCTTTGGTCGTGGGCGGTGCCAGTGCTTCTAAGATTGCTTTGACCTTATCGTTGTCTACTGCGATCCTGTCCTTGCTAACGATATGGCCCAGCAATGCACCACTTGTTACTCCGAACACACACTTTGTTGGATTCAGGCTTAACCGATAACTCCTGCATTTCTCAAGACATAGCCGGAGGTGTTGGAGATGTTCTCCTTCTCGGCTATACACGGCGAAGTCATCTAGGAATATCTGCATGAATGCTGGGATGAACTTGCCAAATATTTCCATGATTATTCGTTGGAAGGTCGCCGGCGAGGTCTTGAGCCTGAACATCATTACTACTGCGACGAAAACTCCCCATTCGGTGACGAACACCGTCTTGTCTTGGTTGTCGGGGTGCATCCTTATTTGATTGTAGCCGTTGAAACCGTCTAGGAAGCTATACACTTCATGACCGGCTACCGCGTCCAACACTCCATCCATAAATGGAAGTGGAAAGGTGTCAGTCACTGTTGCAACATTCAGTTTCTGGTAGTCGACGCACACCCGGATCTTACCGTTCTTTTTTGGCATGACGACTATGGGACTTAACCATGTAGCTTTTTTCACTGGTCGGATAAAACCGACCCATAGCAACTTGTCAATTTCCTCTTTGACCTTTGCCACATAGTTGGGGTTCATCCGGTAAGGTCGTTGTGCTACCGGTTTGGCATCCTTATTGAGATATATCTGGTGTTGGTACAACTGAGGATCCAACCCCCGCATGTCTTCATAGTGTTGGGAGACAGGTCCCTCCGGATCGGAAGGGAGAAGAACGGTGTCGACGAACAATCTCGGTCGAGGCCGAAACCGGAAGAGGAGTACCCGGCTACGGAGAGCCGGATGGTGCAGACCCGGTGTGAACTGGAAGAGGAGTACCCGGCTACGGAGAGCCGGATGGTGCACACCCGGTGTGAACCGGATGAGGAGTACCCGGCTACGGAGAGCCGGATGGTGCAGACCTGGTGTGAACTGGATGAGGAGTACCCGGCTACGGAGAGCCGGATGGTGCAGACCCGGTGTGAACCGGATGAGGAGTACCCGGCTACGGAGAGCCGGATGGTGCAGGCTCGGTGAGAACCGGAGGAAGAGACATATTCGTAAATATGTTTCTGAGAGCCCATCGAGGCTATATTTGTAAATAGCCGAAAAGTCATATTAGTATAAATATGACTTAGGGCAAATATGTGAAGGAGGTTGGTTGTCATTTTCTTGTTGGTGCAAGAAGAAGAGAGAGCACGTAACAGTGTACAGAGAGAGAGAGAGAAAGAGGTCGCTGCCTCTATTGTAACCGTTGCCTGTGGCGAAGATCGTGAGTACGAGGTTGTTGCCTCCGTGAACTCACTGTTTTGTACATTCCAACATAGTGATAGTTTGCAGCCTGTGGGCTGCCGTGGTTTTTTCCCTCTTTGGGTTTTCCACGTAAACATTCTGTGCACTTTTTCTCTCCTTTTGTGTCGCGTGCATTTGTTTCCCGTTTTCTGTGTATGATCCTAAGCTCGGTTGTGGCCGACCGTTGTGCATAAGGAGCCTTGAGTTCCCGTCACATAGGACCATGCGAATACGTCCCAGAATTCCTTTAATAAAGTGATCATCGCCATCTTGTTGTCCGGTGACATTTCCTTAGCAATATGAACCGGTCTTGTGTTGTCCCCGGTTCCTAAGTTCACTTCCTCTAACTGGGATGCTTTCACACGTTGGGATACCGCCATCTCCCTCTCCAGAGCTTCCTGTGCTTGCCGTAATTCTATAATAGCTTCCCTATCCGGTTCCTCGCCGGCATCATCCGATTGCGTTATATATGGCGACACCACTTTGGCCACATCGATTTCAAATAGGGGTACGATTTTTGGGTTTTCTTCTAAGTATTGGTCGATCTCTTCGTCAACAAGCCCCTCGAGCATGTTTACACATTCTGCATATAGCGGTGTCAGCTCCTTGCCGGTACTCGATCAAGGGTGGGTAGGTACCCTTACTTTAGCCTTTCCTCGCCGGAAGGTAATCATGTTTTTCCGCCAGTTTTGTTTGATATGCGTTGTTTTTTAACATGGGCGGCCCAACAACAGTGGGTAAGCCCCTTGCGCATTGAGCTGGACAACCAGCGCCGAAATGCGGAATGTGTGTCCTCTGATAGTTACGTCTAAATCCCGTATCAACCCGGTAGGTCTTACCGAACTTGTGTCCACCATCCGGAACCAAAATGGGCAGGGCTCCCATTCCTGGATTCCCAGGGTATTACAAGTCCGTAGACTAATCACGTTTACGCTCGATCCTCCGTCCACAATCGTCCCTGGTTGTTCTCGTCCTTTGACGATGGCGGTGATACCCGGACTGTTCGTGTCAACCACTGTTGACCCTTCTTCCAGATTTGAGAAGAATGCAGGAGTCGGCAACGGATTTGATGCGGTCATTCCTGATTTCAGCACTTCCGTAAACCGGGGCACTAGCCGTAATAATCGACCCAATGGTAGCGTAATTTGACATTCTTGTAACGCTTGCCATGTTGGGTTTTCTGGCTGAATCGTCTCGGTGGCCTCTTTCGGTTTCTCCTTTTCTTGTTCAAGCTCAGCCACATTCCGCTCATTTGCCTTCTTCACCCACTCACTGGCTTGCTTTCAGATTGCCTCCTATGTTTCCCACTTCGTTGTTTTACCTTTTGCCCTGGTGGTGACTTGTTGTATGTCGACAATTTCTGCTACCACCATGTTTACTGTTGGTCGTTTCTCATAACTTTTAACTGGACATTGATTACTATAATGTCCTTCTTGCCGGCAATAGTAGCAGTACGCTTTCTGAATGTTACTGGATTCGGCGTTCGCTCCAGTACCCGGTTGAGGTCCTATTGGTGGTCAGTTAGGTGCTTGGCCTTGGTCCGGTTGGGTACTTGGTGTGCCCTTGTTCAGCTGCCATTGGTGGTCCTCCTTTCTAGCATTCCATTTTTTGTTGAAGTATTTTTTGTTCCGGTAACTTTGTCGGGGCCGGTTTTCATAATTGCCTTGATCCTCCCTTCGTTGGTTGTAACCGGGGGAGTGATCCCGGTTGTATCGTGTTGAAAACCGCGCTCGGACACAACCGAGGAATAGGATCAACTCACAGAAAAACAGGAAATACAAAATGTACGAAGACAATAGAGAGAAGAGTACACAGGGAGTTTTACGTGGAAAACCCTAAATGGGAAAAAACCACGGGAGTCCTCAAACTCCAACTATCACTATACACAGAGATGTACAATGGTGAAGCTACAAGGCAACAACCTTGAGCTCACTGTCTTCGCCACAGGCGGCGGTAATACACAGAGGCGTCGACCTCTTCGTTTCTCTCTCTCTCTCTCTCTCTCGGCTGCTCTCACTTCGCTCTCTCAACTGAAAACATAAAATGAGCAACAACATAAAACTGTTTGCCCTAAGTCATATTTATACGCATATGACTTTCGGACTATTTACAAATATAGCCTCAAGGGCCCTTGGCGAACATATTCACAAGTATGTCCCCGCATCCGGATCTCGCCCCGGGTACATTCATCATCCGGCTCCGTAGCCGGGGTCTTCATCATCCGGCTCCGCAGCCGGGGTCTTCATCATCCGGCTCCGTAGCCGGGACCGTAACCGTAACTGGGATTGCCGTCATTCATCTCCGGACATCCCATCCGTAGGGACCGAAATCCCAACAAACTCCCCCTTCACTTCGGCATGGGATGTCTCTCCAATCCGATCCTCTTCCGGCATGCCTCCAGCTTGTCGGGTGTGAGTACCTTGGTCAGCATATCCGACCCGTTCTCGTCCGTGTGGATCTTCGTCAGCACGAACTCCTTGTCTTCTATCCTTTCCCGGATCCAGTGGTATCTTCGCTGGATGTGCTTCGTCCGGGAGTGATAGGCCGCGTTCTTCGCAAGGTGGATGGCACTCTGACTGTCGCAGTAGAGTCGGTACTCCTCCTGCCGGATACCGAGCTCTCTAATGAAGTCCTTCATCCATATCATTTCCTTGCCGGCTTCAACAGCCGCCATGTACTCCGCCTCCGTGGTTGACAATGCAACCGTCTTCTGCAGCCTCGACTGCCACGAAACAGCTCCACCTGCATACGTCATCACATACCCTGATGTGGACCGGCTGGTATCTGCATCAGCCGACATATCCGAATCGGTAAAGCCGTCGAGTTCGGGCTTACCGGAGCCGAATCGGAGGCTCACGTTTGCCGTGCCCTTCAGGTATCGGAGTATCCACTTGACCGCGTTCCAGTGCTCTTTGCCGGGATTGCTCATGTACCGGCTCACCACTCCGACTGCATATCCTATTGTGAAAGTGTTTTTAGAATCTAAGCCATTAAACATTAGGAGAATATAAAGTATAGATAATTCACCTTTTGAGGATAAGAACACGAACTAAGACCTTAGGAAAGAAGTCAAAAGTAAAAGTACGAGACCAAGAGAAAAGTAAAAAGAGAAAACGCAGACTATAAAAAACAGTAAAAATAGAATGGTCATAACTCCCTCGTTGTTTATCCAAATATCACGTTTAAATATGGATTAGAAAGCTTGTAAAAAGAGCTTTCTATAGCTTTTTAAATCGCTTAATTTGGATATCGGATGAGGGAGATATGACGATTAGAAGGTTGATGTGTCATAGCTAAAAATAGGGAGATAAAAAGCTTCTAAAAATAGCATGAACGTGGATAAGAAGAGGAAGGTTATAAAAGAAGAAGTGATATTAGTGAGGAGGGGCGAAGAGTAAAGGAAAAGAGTGGATGAGGAGTGTTAGGAAGAAGTGTCTTAGAAGAGGAAGGTCTTTGGTTTTAGTTCAATGTGGAGTTTGTCTCCTTTGTATTCTCTTGATGTTGGAATATCAGAACATTCTTATTTCTTGCTCGCTTTCTCTATCTTTTTTCTTAGTTTCTTGAGTTATACTCTCTAATCATAATTACCTAGAGCTATATAATATATTATGATTTTCAACTCCATCTAATCGGTTTGGTCAAGCCCTCATATAGTGTATAACTATCTATTATCTTATACACCCTATAATTTTGGCGCTCCAGGGAGGGCCGATCCTTTCCGTATAGGAAGAGAAGTTATCATTTAATTGTGTTACTATATTACATTAACTTAGCTATGCAATTTGCATTTTCGGGTGAAAGAACACAAGATGCTGGTGCCTTTTTGGCATGCTTTGAGCATCATGCCATATCTATTGGACGCATCACCGACAACGAAAAGTTGCCCTTGTTGGTAGCTACATTCTATGGTCGTGCTCGAGATTGGTATGACTCTCTTCCGCAAAATGAACAAGGAGAATATCAATTATTGGTGCATCAATTTCGTACAAGATATATTCAATGGAAAAGTGCAACTGAGGTAAGGGAGGAGCTTTTTCAACTAAAGATGGAATCACCTTTTGGTTTTTTAGAGTATGAACGAAATTTCCAAGAATTGTGGACGACGTGGATTCGTCTTCGTGGTGGCACCGAAGATGAGTGGTTTAAGATAGAACAATTCAAGGTGGGCCTTGATATGCATTTCCGTTTGGAGGCAAGCTTGAAGGATCCAACGACTTTTCAAGCTCTTCTCCAAGTTTGTCAAGATTATGATCGACAAGTGAAGATGATGAGTTCCATGGGGGATCCCCAAATGACGGCTTTGGGTGCAAATTTGATGCCTCGTGCCAACTTTCAAGCCTTATCTTCAATTGTGCATGGTGGACAAGTGTTTCCAAATGTGTATACCACCACAACAATAAACCCAACAAGTATATCTCAAGAAGTGGAACAAGTGAAGAGTGAACAAGATACAATGGCGTTGGTGAATCGGCGCTTTGATGAAGTGATGGCCCACTTGCAACAATCCCAAGCAATTTCCAACACTATTCCCGATGGTGGTGGCTCTAGAGGGCATCAAGGTGTAATTTGTTATTCTTGTCAAGAGGAGGGACACTCAACAAGATGTCCTCATCGACAACAAAGAGGTATGGAAAGAGACATGTATGAAGTGCAACGGAATGGACAACGACCTATCAACAATGGAGTCGAAGGAGGCGAATCCATAACACTTCCAATGACTCAGGTTCCTACAATTCCTCATAATGTGAATCTTCTTAATTTTATTGATGATAGTGATAGTGCTTGTGAAGTAGCTCTTGTGAAAAGGACAAGAGCCTCGCAAAAGGAGAAAGAAGTTGAAGGAGAATCTAGTGACTCAAGACAAAAGAAGAAGTTAAGGAGAATGAGAAAGAGGACAAATTGAGAAGGAGACACTCTAGAAGAAAGATCAAGATGGAGGACATTCCTATGGGTGAAGGTGTAGAAGCTTTCAATTTGAAGCATGAGTTGATTTCAAGTGGACTAAGGATAACATGGCCGCAACTTCTCCAATTATCTCCCACATTACGAAAGGAGTGGGGGCGACTTGCAAGTATTCGCCAAAGTCGGAAGACTGTGCATTATGTGGGAATCGTGCGAGTAGAAGATCGAAAGGACATACGACCCACCTTCCCCGTCTCCATCAAAGGGTTTCACATCAAAGATGCCTTGGGTGATAGTGGTGCTAGGGTAAGCTTGATTTCTGAATTTGTAGTAAACAAAGTAGGAATTCCTATTAGTAGGTCATCTTCAACAAGGGTGGTTGTAGTAGATAGTGGAGTGGTGCATTGCACAAGCATAGTGGAGGATGTGTTCATCAAGTGTTTTGGAATAAGAGGAGAAGCTTGCAACAAATACCACATCAACTTGAAGGAAAGTGTATCAATTTCCCCAAAGCTTCGGCAATGGAGTGTTGAACAAAAGGAAGAATTTATGCAAGAGTTCAACGCATGGTTACAAGAAAGTTCCAATTATAAGATGGAAGATTTGAGGTGTGTGTCACCTATAGTTTTGGTTCCAAAGAAGAGTGAGATCAATTTCAAACCCTTGAATGATTCGACCAAACGAGATGAATTTTCACTTCCTTCTCGAGATGAGATTGTCGATAAAATGGTTGTTTATACAAAACAAGGTAGTGTGGACAATATGTTGTGCCAAAAAGGATTTCATGTGGATGATTCAAAGATTAACATAATTACAAAGATGACAATTCCGACAAGTCTTGAAGCTTTGAAAGTATTTGTGCAAAAGGTGCGCTCGCTCGAAAGATTCATTTATATGTTGACATGCTTACTGCTATCAAGAGTGATGTATCCCATGGCCCTACTAGTCTTTGGAGAGTTAACGAAGACATAATGATTGTGGTAACCTCTTTCTTTGTGTTGACAAGGAGAAAGATGATGATGGAATTGTCAATGTGTGTGTGGGTGTGTCTAGGAGTGTGAGGTTTTTCCTACCGATTAGCGGGGGTTTTACTCACATCTTTTTATTTTCTTTTTATTATATCTCTCTCATTGTCTATAGCCAAGAGATTGGCGAGAGAGCTTTTGTTTGTTAAGTACTGCCAATAAGTGCTTCGCCATAAATGGCTTAGCCTCTAACAAGGGGGAGGGCTAAATGTGAAAGTGTTTTTAGAATCTAAGCCATTAAACATTAGGAGAATATAAAGTATAGATAATTCACCTTTTGAGGATAAGAACACGAACTAAGACCTTAGGAAAGAAGTCAAAAGTAAAAGTACGAGACCAAGAGAAAAGTAAAAAGAGAAAACGCAGACTATAAAAAACAGTAAAAATAGAATGGTCATAACTCCCTCGTTGTTTATCCAAATATCACGTTTAAATATGGATTAGAAAGCTTGTAAAAAGAGCTTTCTATAGCTTTTTAAATCGCTTAATTTGGATATCGGATGAGGGAGATATGACGATTAGAAGGTTGATGTGTCATAGCTAAAAATAGGGAGATAAAAAGCTTCTAAAAATAGCATGAACGTGGATAAGAAGAGGAAGGTTATAAAAGAAGAAGTGATATTAGTGAGGAGGGGCGAAGAGTAAAGGAAAAGAGTGGATGAGGAGTGTTAGGAAGAAGTGTCTTAGAAGAGGAAGGTCTTTGGTTTTAGTTCAATGTGGAGTTTGTCTCCTTTGTATTCTCTTGATGTTGGAATATCAGAACATTCTTATTTCTTGCTCGCTTTCTCTATCTTTTTTCTTAGTTTCTTGAGTTATACTCTCTAATCATAATTACCTAGAGCTATATAATATATTATGATTTTCAACTCCATCTAATCGGTTTGGTCAAGCCCTCATATAGTGTATAACTATCTATTATCTTATACACCCTATCACCTATGTCCGGTCTTGTACACACCATTGCGTACATCAAGCTTCCGACGGCTGAGGCATACGGCACTTTTATCATATCCTCCTTTTCAGCCTTTGTCTTGGGACTTTGCTTGTTGGACAGCTTGCTGTTTGCCGGGAGAGTCGACCCGACTGGTCTTGCTTCCGACATGTTGAACCATTGAAGCACCTTTGTCACGTACTTCTCCTGTGACAGCCACAACTGCTTCTTCTTCCGGTCCCGAATGATGTGCATCCCTAGTATTTGCCTCGCCGGACCCAGGTCCTTCATTGAGAAAGTTCGGTGAAGCGCTTTCTTCAGCATCCGTATCTTGGCCTGGTCCCGTCCGACGATCAACATGTCGTCCACGTACAGGAGGAGTATTAGAAAGTCTCCTCCTTCGAACTTCTTCACAAACACGCAGTGATCGGACTGCGTTTTGTGGTAGCCTTCGTCGGTCATGAAGGAATCGAACTTCCGGTACCATTGCCGGGGAGCCTGCTTCAGTCCGTAAAGACTCTTCTTCAACCGGCATACCAGGTGCTCCTTCTCTTTCTTCTCGAATCCTTCCGGTTGCTGCATGTATATCTCTTCTTCGAGGTCACCGTGAAGGAATGCCGTCTTCACGTCCATCTGTTCTACCTCGAGGTCCATGCTTGCCGCTATGCTCAGCACCGTCCGGATAGAGGTCATCTTCACTACTGGGGCAAATATCTCGTCGAAGTCGACGCCCTTCTTCTGCTGGAACCCCTTCACCACGATCCTGGCTTTGTATCTCGGGGGGTTTCCAGCATCTCCCGGTTTCAGCTTGAACACCCACTTGTTACGAAGTGCCCGTTTTCCTTTCGGCAACTCCACAAGTTCATATGTGTGGTTCTCATGCAGGGAATCCATCTCCTCCTGCATGGCACTTAACCACCTGCGGCTATGGGTGTCATGCTTTGCTTCTTCAAAGCTCTCCGGCTCCCCCTCGTCGGTTAGCAGCACGTGCTCTGGTTCCGGAAATCTCCGGGGAGCCCTTCTCTCTCTTAGAGGATATCTCCGTTCCGGAGCTTCGGTAATCGGCTCCTCCGTTTCCTCTTCATCCGAATCCATTTCGGGATCGGGGCCGGTTCCGGTATCAGTTTCATCTTCCTCGGCCGGTTCTGTTTCTTCATTGTCTTCGGCCGGATCCTCGAGTGCTAACCGGTCCCTTGCCGGTCGGGACTGCTCCTCGTAGAGTTGATTCTCACCGGTCGACTTGGAGCTCTTCATCTTCTTCTCCGACTCCCAGTCGGCGAGTGTCTTGTTCTCCATGAAGATGATATCATGACTCCGGAATATCTTCTTGTCGACCGGGTCCCATACTCGGTAGCCGAACTCGTCGTCGCCGTAACCGAGGAATATGCATGGCCGGGTCTTTGGATCTAGCTTTCCTCTCCGGTCCTTTGCCACATGCACGTATGCGAGACACCCGAACACCTTCAGATGCCGGTAGGACACTTCCTTACCGGTCCACACTCTCTGTGGCGTGTCTCCATCCAGGGGTACTGAGGGTGATCTATTTATCACATATGTCGCCGTCGACATTGCCTCAGCCCAAAATCCCTTGGGTAATTTCGCATGCGCCAGCATACTCCGGACCCTCTCCATTATGGTCCGGTTCATCCTCTCGGCCAGCCCGTTCAGTTCCGGCGTCTTCGGCACAGTAAACTCGAGCCGGATTCCTTTCGAGCGACAGTACTCCGCGAACTGCCCCCGGTATTCCCCTCCGTTATCCGCTCGTATCGCTTTCAGCTTCTTGCCGGATTCTCTTTCCACTCTCGCGTGGAGTTCTTTGAAGACGGACAACACTTGGTCCTTTGTCTTCAACGGTGCCGTCCACAGCTTCCGGCTGTGATCATCAATGAATGTCACGAAGTACTGGGCTCCGCCATGTGACTTCGTTTCTACCTGACACACATCAGTGTGTACCAACTCCAATGGTACACTACGTCTCGTCGGTGGCCTTGAGTGGAAGGAGGTTCGGTTCTGCTTACCGGCCAGGCAATCGGTGCACTTCTCCAGGTGCACATGCTTCACTGGAATAAGGTTGTCTTCTGCAAGCCTCTTCATCCCCTTCTCACTCATGTGGCACAGTCTTTTGTGCCACAGCTCACCGGCAGTGTCGGCAGCCACATTCAGCTCTTCCGGACATAACCGGGCATTCATCAGGTACAGTGTGTTGACTTTCCGGGCCCGAGCCACTATCAGGCTCCCCTTGCTGAACTTCATTACACCGTTCCGGATGCTACCTGTGTAGCCTTCATCGTCTAGCCTCCCGGCCGAAATCAGGTTCAATCGAACCTCCGGAACGTGTCGGACATCCTTCAGCAGCATTTTGCATCCGGTCGAGGTTGTCAACCACACGTCTCCTATGCCGGCAATCCGGCACGTACCTTCATTTCCCATCCGAACACAGCCATGTTCACCGGCTGTGTAGGATGAGAAGTATCTTCTTTCCGGGGTCAGGTGGAACGACGCTCCGGAATCGACCACCCAGGTAGTCTCATCGCCGGCAATGTTTAGTTCACCTTCTTCGGTGATGAGCATGATTTCTTCCTCACTTGCCGCGAGTGCCGTCGTTCCTTTCCTGTCCTGCCCTCGCCGATCCGGACCTCCCCGGTCCGTGGCTCCCCGGTATGCACCGTTTCTCTCCGGTGACTTCTTCGAATCGGTGTCGTCGGCTCCGTTGTCTTTTCGGTAATGCCGACAATTCTTCCGGAAGTGCCCCGGCTTCCCACAGTGGAAGCATGTGGGTCTTCCTCTTGACTGCGACCGGGTCCCCGACTTCTCCCGTCTTTGCGGACTCCGGTTCCATTGTCTTCCCCGAACCGATTCGGTAAGCAGCATCTTCGGATCGGAAACCGGTTCTTTATCTCTCCGACGCGCTTCTTCGTTCAAAATACTTGTCTTTACCGTTTGTAGGGACAAGTTATCTTCGGTGCAGGAGGTGCTGAGAGTCACCACCAGGTTCTCCCAGCTTTCCGGCAATGTACACATCAGGATGATGGCTTGCATTGCATCCTCCAACGGGAACTTGATCGCCGCAAGCTGATTCACGAATCCCATGAACGTGCTCACGTGTTCCACCATATTCTCGCCGTCCCGGTACTTGAGGTTCACTATCTTCCTCATCAGGGAGGTCCGGTTCAACGCATTCTTCCTCTCGTAGAGACCCGACAGCTTCTTCCACATCTCATATGCGTTGGTGTCATTCGCCACATGTTGTAGAACGCTTACATCGACATATTGCCGGATCGTCGCTACGGCTTTCCGGTTCAGGAGCTTCCACTCCGACTCTATTACCCCCTTGGGTATCTCGGCATTGTCGATCGGTTCATACAGGTCTCGGACGATGAGAAGGTCTTCCATCTTTATCTTCCAGTCGGCGTAGTTCTGTGAGTTCAACACCATCATGCCCGGAGGCCCACTACCGCCGCCTTCCATTTTCTGTGTTACCGTGCTCTGATACCAATTTGTTGAAAACCGCGCTCGGACACAACCGAGGAATAGGATCAACTCACAGAAAAACAGGAAATACAAAATGTACGAAGACAATAGAGAGAAGAGTACACAGGGAGTTTTACGTGGAAAACCCTAAATGGGAAAAAACCACGGGAGTCCTCAAACTCCAACTATCACTATACACAGAGATGTACAATGGTGAAGCTACAAGGCAACAACCTTGAGCTCACTGTCTTCGCCACAGGCGGCGGTAATACACAGAGGCGTCGACCTCTTCGTTTCTCTCTCTCTCTCTCTCTCTCTCGGCTGCTCTCACTTCGCTCTCTCAACTGAAAACATAAAATGAGCAACAACATAAAACTGTTTGCCCTAAGTCATATTTATACGCATATGACTTTCGGACTATTTACAAATATAGCCTCAAGGGCCCTTGGCGAACATATTCACAAGTATGTCCCCGCATCCGGATCTCGCCCCGGGTACATTCATCATCCGGCTCCGTAGCCGGGGTCTTCATCATCCGGCTCTGCAGTCGGGGTCTTCATCATCCGGCTCCGTAGCCGGGACCGTAACCGTAACTGGGATTGCCGTCATTCATCTCCGGACATCCCATCCGTAGGGACCGAAATCCCAACATATCGCTCATATCGATCACCGTTGTAATCCTAGTAGTTATCCTGTTGGTCTCGGTCGTGAGCGTAATTTCTATCGTTGTACCGGACATCTTGCGTCGGCCGGTAACGCTTATCTTGCCGCCAGCATTCTTCTTCCTCCTCCCGGTTACTCCGGGGTTCGATTTGCCTTACCAGTGCCGCTTGCCGATTCAACAAGTTATATTCACATCGGTCCATTGTGTGCGACTTGGAATGGCATAACATGCACTGTGTCCGCATGGTACATTCTATTGCCGAGTGCCCGGCATTGAGACAAGTCTTACATTGTATAGCTTGCCAAAAACGTAGGTCGTCTTCTGTTGGTAATGTATGTTGGAGTGCCCCCATTGTTAGCCACGAGCTTGTTTTCTCCATCTCCCTTGGTCAATCGAGCTGGTGCGGAAATCAATGATTGCGCACACCGTACGTAGGGGTTCCCGGAGTGCTGCTAGGAATATTGCTTTAGCCTCTGCTTCCGGTGGTGCCCGATTTAGCTGGTTGTGCATTCGCAGGAACCAGATTACGAATTGTTGAATGGTTTCCATAGGTTCCTGCCATATGGTGTAGAATAGGCCGACCATCTCCCGTTGATCCACGTCCTTGTTGAAGAACTGTAAAAATCTGGTTTTTAACTCCTCAAACATCGTGATGGTGCCGGGAGGGTGCTAACAGGAACTACACGCTCCGATGAACAACGCTCGGCCACAACCGAGCTTAGAATCAAACACGAAAACGGGGAATAAAAGAAGACACGACACAAAGGAGAGAAGAGTACACAGGATGTTTAACGTGGAAAACCCTGAGAGGGAAAAACCACGGGAGTCCACAGACTCCAAACTATCACTATATCACAATGATTACAACAGTGAGCTTACAGAGGCAACGACCTCATGCTCACGATCTTCGCCACAAGTGGCGGTTACAACAGAGGCAATGACCTCTTCCTCTCTCTCTCTCACTGTACACTGTTGTGTGCTCTCTAGTCTTGCACCAACAAGAATGACAACAACAACAACCTCTAAGTTTGCCCTAAGTCATATGTATACTAATATGAATTTTCGGCTATTTACAAATATAGCCCCGATGGACTCTCAGAAAACATATTTATGAATATGTCCCTTCATCCGGTGAGCACTTCTCACCGGGCCTTCATCATCCGGCTCTTGCCAGGTACTCCTCATCTGGTTCTCACCGGGTCTTCCGTAGCCGAGTACTCCTCATCCGGTTCTCACCGGATCTTTAGTAGCCGGGTACTTGTCATCTGGTTCTCACCAGGTCTTCCATAGCCGGGTAGTCCTCATCCGGTTCTCACCAGGTCTTTCGTAGCCGGGTAGTCCACATTTGGTTTCGGCCTCGGCCGAGTTTACTCATCAGTACTGTTCTTCTCACTTCGCATCCGGAGGGACCTGTTTCCTAATAGGTGCGTCAAGCGCCATCGCGCAACTGGTCCTTCCAAGGTCATGCCGAACTCTGCAATCTTCGAGCATTCTGCTTCGGTTGCGGTCAAGCGTTGCGACACATGGTTTGCTTCCCATGTTTCTAGAAATGCATAGACATGGGCTTCTGCGTCCGGATCATCCCGGTACTTGGGATATTGGAACGGCATGTCGTTGTCCGGTGTCGGAACACGGGTTGGTGGTGTTGGAGGTCTCCCCTCCTCTTCTTTCGGTGTCGGTGGTCTTTCCTCCTCTTCTTTCGGTGTTTCACGTGGCGATGCCAGAAGTTGATCCGTTGTTTGCCGGTCTGGGGCTTCCAGTTCCATTCACTGTGTTATCGCTAGGGGCCGGACAATGCCTAACACAGGGTGTCCCTTAGAGACACTTCACTAAAGGGGTGTTGCGGTAAGATAAACTTAGACGGAACTATTAATGAAACCCTAAGTGGTTACTAATCGGCAAGATCATTAGTCACAATACACACGTAAGATGAATTACACTTAGCACAGAACGGTAATTAACGTTGTCGTGAAGAATGTGCTTCACGATATAAAAATGAACTTAAATGTTGTATTTCATAATATTTGAGAGACTTGAACCCACATTCTTATAAACGATATACAATGTACATACCACTAGGCTAGGCTATTTATTTGTAAAAGTGTATAATAAATGTGCTTCATGATATAAGAATGAAGCTATATATTGTATTAAGTAAAATTGAGGGACTTGAACCCTCAACCTTGTATACCAAGCACCAAGTATACACCACTAAGCTAGGTTAGTTATTTTAGAATGCATTTTCATCATTATACTTATCCCATATCTATTTTCATACATAGCCATCATTCATCACATGCAATGCATGTGCGCCAAATGGCGATCATGCATTACATGTAACTCATGCATTGCATGCATGCCATGCTCCCATACATTACCATATGCATGGTAACACTTATATAAAGAGGGGAAAGGGAAAACAAGGGGATCAAGAGAAAGTGAGAAAGTAATACAATTAAGTAAAGAAGATTAGCTCATTGGGTGGAGAACCTCTTGTTTCGAAGTTGAGGTCGTGAGTTCGAATCAAGGGTCGGTAGAGAAAGGGTTCATCTTGCTACCAAACATTGTAAAGTTGGTAAAATCTTGTATTCGTAATACATATCATATACTTTTTTGTCTTAAATCATACTTTGTCTCTATCTTGCGTCTTGAATCATACATTGCCTCTATCTTTTATCTATACTAGTCTCACTCTCACACATATTACTTTAAACTATTATTCTTCATATCCTTTATCTTCCTAACATTTGAGCGCAAGCCTTATAAAAGTTCCTTCAACTCCCCTTAACCTTAGTCCCTGCGACTTCGCCGCACGAACCACAACTACCCCGACAACGTTGGTTAAGATACATAACAACAACACTCTATTAATTATCTGTTGATGATTACAATCTAACCAGGCCCTTTTATAGGTCTCTGGCTCTAGATACAAACTGGTGTCAATCGACAACCAGTTATGAACCGGTCCGGATCCGGATCGGCATACCAATTCCGGTTCGTCCGTTCGCTTCTCAAAATATCCTTCTAAATATTATAGATATTCTAAATATTATAGATAATCAGCTCCTGGTTATTAATTATCCCCCTTTTTCCATTCTAAACTTCCCTTGCTAGCCGGCTAACATAATGATGGCTCATGGACATTGCCATTGCCATGTGACTTGTGTCTATTTGACCATTTGGTTTCTTTCTTCTTAGTTCATGTTGCTTGATTTTTGCAATCAAGGTTTGGAGATTGAGGTCCTTCTCATTGCTATTGATGCTCAAGCATATGATTCATGATTCTAGGAAGGAACCCATCAATATTTCACATTTTGATGTTCCATCAATAATGTGACTTGTTGAGATTGTTACATCTAGATTTCTTTGCCAATTGCTTGTGAAGATGTCTATTGGTTCTCTTCATGCATCTTCATGTTCATTAGGGTTCGGTAGGAGAAGCTTTTTGGTCATACTATTAGAGGGTTGGTGTAATTGTAGAAGATGATCCCAAGTTGCTTGTGTAGATTCGAGACTTCAAACATGATCAAATTTTCGATCACTCAAATGCATGATTGTCTCCGGTCTTACATAAAGGTCTCTACTTTCGCAATCTCTTAATTCAGGTTCGGATGACATAATGGTTTCAAAACCATTTACAAATCCTTTAAGATTTGCTCTTTCCAGAATTAACTCCATTCTGATTCTCCACATTCTATAAATTGTGGTCTCTGAGTTTCTCCACCACATTCTTTCCTGCCATTTGATTTGTTGATGCAATATTGCTTGAAGTTCCTAAAAATAAAAATTGATTTTCCATATCCGCGGTCGAGGACATATTGTATAGATTGTTTGGATCAATCTAACGTGATGCATATCGCTTATTTATTCATAAATCACTCAAACTGATACCATGTGAGAATTAGACAAGAGAGAGAAAGAGAATTGATTATGGTGCAATTAGATGTGGAGAAAGCTTATGATCATGTTAATTGGTCCTTTGTTTTTGGGTTAATGCATACAATGGGCTTTGGACCCTGTATGTCTTGCCTAATAGTTTTATTAGGACACGATGGAGTGTCTCGAGTAATGCTTAATGGGGGAGTTACATCAGATATTGCCCTCACAAGATCCGTTCGTCAAGGACACCCACGTAGCCCATTGTTGTTTGTTATTGTTATTCATCCCTTGTTAGTGATGATATCAAGGCTTGCAACAAATGGTAACATTGTGGGTCTACACCTTCCGTCTAGAGGGCAACTAGTAGCACAAGCTTTGGCTTATGATTCTTCCATGGTTCTACAAGCCTCACGAGAGAATCTTAAGAAGGGGATGCTTGTATGGAACCAATTTGCATTGGCTTCCGGATTACATATCATTGGAGGAAGTCTAGTCTCATATCATGTACTGAAAGGGATTTGGGATGTTTAGGATGGCCAGGATCCGTGGTGAAGAAAGGCTCTATTTTTCAACACTTGGGCTATCCATTAGGAATAAATGCTACAAATGGTCAATTGATTGAATGGATGTCTAGTAAGTTGAGGGATAAGTTCATTTATTAGAAGTAACAATCTTGGTCATTTCATGTACGCTTGAAGGTTGTACAGTGTATTATGGAACCCATGATATTATATTTCTTGTCATTGTTGCCATGGACAAAGAAGGCTTTGCATTCTGTTTTGCAACCTCTTCGATATTTGTTGTGGAAGAAAAGGGATAAGATGGGAATCACTTGGGTTGCATGGAATCATCTAACAACTCCTAAGCGCTTGGGGGGAGCTGGAGTATTGAACTCATCTAAGCATATGATGGCTCGTAGATTTTCATTATTACAAGACATGTGTTCAAACTCACCACCATGGATATCTATTGTTCAATATTTCATTGAGAACAAGGGTTTAACACATGGGAGGACAACAATTAAGGCTTCATGGTGGCAATTACTAAATGGATGTATTTCACTTAGGATTTCGGACTCTACATGTGTTCAACACTTCGTTACCTCATGGCAAGAAGCACTTTTGTTATGTGTATGGAAACCATCATCTAGTAGAGAGCATTGTAATTCTTTGCAAAAAGAGTTACTTGTGTCGTCTCGGTTATTATGTTAGCCAGGAAAGGAGAGATTACGCTCTCAATTTAATCGTTTGTTTCATTTGGGGGTCAAAGAGGTGGGAGATATAGCTGAGGCTCCATCTCAAAGAATTTTGGAGTTTGTTGAAGCACGACAATTATTACGCCATTCCGCCTAATTATGGGTTTATCTAGAAACAACTACAAATATATTGCAATGATGCAAGGTCCCTTACCTCTACAAACAGGAGAACAACCGTGGATTGATTGGTGTTTACGGGGTCAAACACCGTTGTTACAAGTGACTACTAATCTTTTGTATCATTGCTCTGTTGAGTCTATTGGACGGCTATCATCTCAGGCTGAAGAAGAATAGAAAATACACAAACCTGATCATGGGTGGTGGCAGATCTTACAACTTAGTTGGCACTCTAAATTGCCACTTGTAACAAAGGTCTTCATTTGGAGAGTTTTGATTGGAGGATTGCTTTCGGGATTAGCTCTAAAGCGTTGTGGACTAGCAACGAGTAATTTCTTCTTTTGCACTGTTCAAATGGAAGATAGTACTCATTGATTTATACAATGTCTGATTGCTTGTCAGATTTGGAGTTACATTTCTCAAATTTGACAAGTTTTATCACGATGTTATTTGACACCTAGACAGTGGGTGTTTGCACAATTACACAGGTTGACCCAAAATCAGAGATGGAGATCGTTAAATTCCTATTTCTGAGATATTGGGAATTGCGTCATAATTGGGACATGCGCAACGCTTTTGTATTCGATGGTAGACATGTAGTGAAAGCATATCTACAAAAGTTGTAAGGAGTACTAATGTGGCAAATTTTTTTATTGGAGCGAGTGAAAATTCTTTCGTCACTGGAGTGTTCATCTTGCCTATCGGCAATTCAACATGTTCAACTACCCATGTAGTGTAATTCTAGGACATTGTAAGTTGGATGGATCTGTCAATCTTCTTTATCTTGTAGAAGATATAGACTATCCACACTACTTCACCAACATTGATCATTCCAATATGTACATACAATCTTATTATGATTCACATGGAGATGGTGTTTTATACTCTTTTGAGTACATAATTATGTTTTTTGTGGGGGCCTACAATTATTATGTATAAGTTATTTGGCATGTATAGCTGATGATGTTTGAAGGTATTACTACAAAGCATGGATCTAAATTCCATTAACTCAAGTGACTGGCACCTAATCAATCAATTGATTAATTTGTACAAATAGAATTAAGTTTTATAAAGTGGTGATAATACACTGCTAAGCATGATAGATGGCAATTGCCTTTATGGATGTAAAACCTGCTACAGCTTTACAATCATCAGATGAGAATCTCTGGTGAAGAGGACACATCCAGAATGAAATTAGTCAGAGGCTACATTACACACCCTAGAAACCTTGTCTTCACATTCATATTCAATCAGAGGCTGATTTCGCATGTAATCACAAATGGAATTATTGAATGTACAGTAAAGAAAAACAGTCCCCATCAATGAAATTTGTTCCAAAAAACAAAAATGCTCGAAAATCGGAGGGGTTCAAACGTTTTAGGTACTGCCATCGCCACCACCGAATTCGAATCTGAAACTGGGACCTCCATTGCTGAGGCGACAGCCACAGATCCGAGCAATCAGTGCGAGGATGCCATATAGCATTATGATTCCCAAAACACAGAGAAATGTAAGGAGATAAGTATTCATCTCCTCTGATATAATTAATCCAGCAAATTTCAGATCCTCCTCGTCCTATCTCTCTCTCTCTCAAAAACCTGCAAAATTATATGGTGATGAATCGGATTCAATTCATATATAATCCTCGCCCAAATTGAACCCCAAATTAAGAGTCACTACAACAAGACTCTGTCAACAAGAAAGAGGAACAGTAGAGATGGGATAAGAACACGCTTTAAATCTTACCAAAGGCCTAGTGACCCTACACACACCCCATCAAGCTTTTAAATTCTTACATACTTCAGCCCAAATGGCTCGCCAAATGTCCGAGCAAAGCCCAAACACATGCAAAAGTGCCACGAAGTTATGCGCTTCGATCCGATCATTTGAGTGCGTCCACCGAAGAACTAGAACCGGACGGATTGGGTTAGATTCGAGTCGTCTCTTGTGTGTTTGGGGATTGCCAATGCTTTCTCATAATTCCGGTGAGTGTCTAAACTTCTGTATGCATGCGGAGTCGGGCGAATAAGTTTAGTTATGGCTCGTACGTATTTGTTGTGTGTGAGAGTGTACATGTGAACACAAGCTCAATTGTAGGCTTGTAATTATGTATGACCTTGTGAATGCCCGCTTGTGTGCATGCTAGTGAAGTATAAGTGCAAGCCTTAAATAATATTTATAGGTATCTATACGGTATAATGTATGATTTTATGTGATATGTGATTATGTTGTGTTTTCCTTCCTCGTGGGCGAAGAAGTCCAAATGATATTTGGACGTGACTAGTTACTATTTTGGTAGGCCCAAAGATGATGCCCCACTTAAAGGATTTTTCATTTAGGAAGACCCTCATATTGAAGAGGTAGAAAAGTGACTTTCTAGGGTGTGAGAGTGGAGGCAAAAAGTGAGAACAAAAAGGGAGTCATATGCTTATCATACATACATGATACATGTTATCAAGGCTTGACATTTAGTCATATTCTCTAATTAAAAATTGATTACATTGTATTGCATCAATCATTACTTCTCTAGAACTATGAGCATTTAGAGAAATCTAGTATGCCACCAATCTTTAAAAATTTATTCTCCAATCAAACATAAATGAGTACGACTTATAATCACATGTCTAGACTCTAGGCTATGTTATGTTTCAAAACCCCAATGGATTATAGTGGTCCATACTTGAGAAAACCTAAACCGTGAAATCGTGAACAAATGCAAACCCATTGATGGCACTAATTGTGTTATTAAGATATTATAAGTGTTCATGAATCCCTTGTTAACACGATTTGATCAACATATTTACAAATAAGAATTTATGAGATATCTTACTCATTGGAAACATGAACGGACTTGCTAAAAAGAAATGTTTTTTTTTGCAAGCCAAAAATATATATTGTTTCATACTAGTAAATGTAAAAAATAATATTGTAGTCTATAATTATAATATTGTTCTTGATTATGCAACTTGATAGTACTTTTTTCAAAAGGTCAAATTATGAGCTCCATGGACACCTTCCTTCTCCCTCAATCAAGTTCGTTATGGTCAACTAGTAATTTATCTATATACCAACTTTGACAACCATTGGGATTGTATTTGCATGTTCGCCATACCTTTATGATATCCTATATCATCTATAAGCTCATTTCTTTGAATGCTTGTAGTTTATTGCATGTGTGAGATCTATAAGTTCTAAACTAAAATTTGAGGAAATTAGATTGATCCATCTAAAATGTGTGCAACCAAAGAGTAATAATATAGATTAGTTTAAACATTTATCAAGTTTGTAATACATAACTACAACATTCTGCTAAACGGTGGAGTTCTTCTGACTGTATTTATTTAGAAAGTATAATAGATTTCTCTTGGTGGCGAGTGCCTACTTTTGCCCCCCCCAATAACATGTTCTCAAATTTATTCTAATGACTTTAGTTATCACACACATTGTTTATATACATTTCCACTTTCAACCTCTATACCAATAGAATGTGCATGCATTAAATCAAAGGAGAGCATTTTTTTCTCTAGCCTTGAATTCTCAAGGACTTATTTGTGACATGATTTGTGGCCCAACAAGTTTTTTTTTTTTTTTTTTTTAAGATTTTCTTCAATAGTATTAAGAACAAAACGCCCGAAGGCTACAACTTGAACCTAGCTACCAAGAAGGTTACAACTTTCTTTATACAATGATATAAAATACGAGGATGTTTACATTTGTTGATATTCAAAGAGTCTGAAGGCTACAACTTGAACCTAGCTACCAAGAAGGTTACAACTTTCTTTATACAATGATATAAAATACGAGGATGTTTACATTTGTTGATATTCAAAGAGTCCGAAGGCTACAACTTGAACCTAGCTACCAAGAAGGTTACAACTTTCTTTATACAATGATATAAAATACGAGGATGTTTACATTTGTTGATATTCAAAGAGTCCATGGAAGTCGATATTGCCATTGAGGCTCTTGGGCTACCATTGTAAACAGGGGCACCTTTTTCCATAAGTGAAGAAGCTTTTTCCTTTTCTTGTTCACAGTATCTGGGGGACCCTGCATATTGTCATACTGACCACGGACTACAGCCAGCAAGTTCTCCCATAACTCAAACAACACATCTAAGAGATGAATGTCTACCCCATCATAAAGTCAGTTACATCGATATTTCCATAATACCCATAATGTTATTGTGGACACAGTTTTCCAAATTTGGACAGATCGCACCTACTTTCGAGGTTGCTGGAAGGGACTAACTAATATCAATCTTTTATTATGTATTGTCATTGCCTCATACCACATTAAACCGGAGTGTAATACTCCCCACATCGCTGATCCCCATGAGAATAAGCAACCTACATTTATTGTTAGGAATAAAGACACGACTTTCTTCCATACTTGTTGAGCAAAAGAACAAGACCATAAGACATGCTTGGTAGTCTCTTGAGGTTCATGGCAAATGGCACATTGCCGCAAATTGGGTGTCACAGTCCCTTTCAATGCATGACCAACTGGTAGAGCCATATGCACTAATAACCATCGAAAGAGAATAAATTTTGTTGGCCCCTTGAATGACCATATCCATTTCCAATAGGTTCTCAAATGCAAAGTGGAAACACCCCAATTGGTCCAATGTTTCTGAACAGCTGGTATCTTTACATTCTAAGAGAGCAGTAATGATCTTCCAAGTTTTACTGAGTACTGAAAAAAAGGAACCTTTACGATCTTTTCCCCCAAGGAGTGTGACCAAAGCCAACCCCCTGGATCCCATGTTAACCTTACAACAGGATCTTTTGAATATAACCACATGATATCACACATATGAGCAATTGATGGATAAGGATCAAGGATCCATTTCTTTCCGGTTTTAGCAACCACTCTAACTAGTGCACTTCGTAACTCCTGTAGATAATTGCAATCAATGGTATAAGATTGCAATCTATTGTTGTCTAGGACCTGAAAATAAGACATGCGCCCATTAGGTGAAACACCCTTAACAACCATCAATATATCATTTGCGAAGCATCCAAACCATAGATGTTCCTGCCTCGGTTGGAAGGTTGTTAAAAATGAAGAATATGTTACTGATAAGGTAGCCGTCATTATCTTGGCACCATGAACTAATTGTAGATGTACAAGTCGATCTTCTTGTGACATTTGTTGAAACTGAGTCCACGTTCTTACAGATGCAGCTGGCCCATTATCCAATTTACCCCAAGCAAGGTGAGGACGCAGGCCCAATACTTTTCCTGCATTATCCCAAAATAGAGAATTGGCAAGCATAGGTTGATTAAGTAATGCATCCCAGGTAGAAGGTTTGTCCTTTAGCAAAAATGATTTAATTGCATCCCACACTCTTATGATTCCTAACAAAAATCTATTGGATGCAAGATTTCTCCTTGGTGTTTTCATGTCATTCAAGAACAACCACTTTAAAGAGGGTGACCATACTCCTCCTGTCTTAGGAGTTAATTGCATTAACTGATTTAAAAACATTCCTTTCCAAGCTTCTGATCCTGGCAACAAACCTTTGATAACAAATTAGTCAAGAGAGCTATTGACTGCATCAAGGGATCTATCAAACCCAACCCTCCATTAATTTTAGGTTGAATCAACACATTCCACGCAACTTTGGCTACTATAGGAGAGCCATGTTTTCCCCCCCAAAGGAAATTCCGGATTCAAGCTTTGCACTTTTGTCATTGCTGATCTAGAAAATAGCCACATAGATGCTATAAACCACATTGATGCCAATAGTACTATATTTGCTACTACAACACGACCCGGTGGCCCAACAAGTATTAATAGCTATTAAATGCATCTGGCCTAAACAAAAACATATTTGAGTGCAAAGTGAAACATTTTTACATAGTGTGTGGATTGTGACCTTAGTAGGAGGGGTCTCTTAACATTGAGGATACAACAACGTGAGAGGAAACACAAGGAAATAGAATTGGCTATCAAACTTCTTCAAGATTTTATTTTTTCCCCGAGAAAAAGATTGCTTCCCATTAATTAGGTGAATCATGTATACAAATCAAGCTATGTACACTCTAAGTATATGCTATCTATAGACACTATGCTATTTACAAGTCTCTTTCCTATATATTTGGCTATCATTGTGTGATGCTTTAGATAAAAAAAAAGGTGATGCAATTGTTGTCCACATAACAACAAACAACGGCATGGCAAAACCTGTTATTTTTCAATAAGCATCAAGACACAGTTAGCATGTTTTTTTTTCCCCACAAAAACTATGCTCCATTGGTATTAAAATTAACAATGCCAAAGTCCATCTACAATTTATACATAATAATTTCCACTCCACAAGTATCTATCAAAAAAAGACCAAATATAAACGATGGCCTTTGGCAAGATAAGGCTAATTATATCCATGAAAACTCTCTCAGCCTTTGCCAACAAGACCCATTGTCAACCTATAACCAAATTCCTGCGGTAACAAATTCTTGTGGTCCAAGAGAATACATATCTTGGTGGTAATCCTAGTCAACATACCCTGGTTGTCCACCCCGGCTAGTAGTCTAAAAACTCTATGTATGCATTTGATTCCGCCTATATTGAAGTTGTTCACCATCACCTGGCTGTCCACTTGGGTGATGTTATTTGACAAATGTTTTGTACACAGCAGTTGAAGACACCAAAGTAGTCCATGATGCACCTGATGCTTGGGTAAAACGTGATGGGCTGCCTTGGATAGCCCATGTATCATCTCCCATATCAAAACGACCATGTCCTTCATCTCCACGAAAATTGAAAATGTACTTATAATAATCTCCCTATAAACAAGATGAACTATGTCGTCCTCACCTCACACCATATGCTTCGATCCCCACACCATCTTCACTCAACCTTAACACTAAACAAAATTATGCTTCATTCGGTTCGCATCAACCATCTCGCCGCTTACTACCAAGGTCCTGTACAAATAACAACAAAATGAGTCTAGTGTGATTCTCATCCCCTCATGATCTGCTTCGATCCCCCCACCATCATCACTCCTAAAAAACAGACAAATTGCTTCATTCAGTCCACATCAACCATCTCGTCGAATACCACCAATGTCCTGTGCAATTAACAACAAAATAAGTGAAAAATGATTCCTCATCCCCTCATGATCTTCTTCAACAAAATGTCCACAGTTAGCATGTTTCTGAACACAACTAGACATTTATATCACCAAAAGCAATATGGGTGATTTGCTCGCCAATGGGGGTAGAGCTAGTGAGGCAAATGGAAGCACCATTTTGGATGTCTTGACGTGAAGTCCATCAATAGTGTGGTTTCCCAAAGTGAGATCATTTGTGCTTGTGCCAGCTCTTTAGGTTTTGAATCTCCATGTAGGTTTTCGAATTGTGCCTGCAAGGATACCACAATATCAATCCATATAGTTGTGATGGTATCTGCAATTGTGTGTGTTTCCCCTAGGTACCAATTGAGACATCTATGTTTCCAAATGTTCCACATACCGATTGATGCCACGTTGACCATGATTTTTGTAGATTTCATGATCCCCAAATTTGCGTGCATCCAATTGTTGTCCATGTCTAGTATTCTTCAAGAATATTATTTATAGCCAAAATGGTAAGGGTTATAAGGTCATCTCGATGCAGGAGGTCAACAAGGATGGTTTGAGAGCTTTGAGATCTTCTCGATATATAGAACTCCTAGTCTCATGCATGCTTGCCACTAGGATATTATACATGTTTGTTACTTGGTGATCTTGGATAATTATCACAAAATGTGATATAATAAAACAATGTGCAATGTGAATATGTACAATTATATTTTATACCACGTATGACAATGTAATGGTTAACATTTAATGTGTATGTAATTCATTAGGTTCAATATCCTTAAAACCTATGATATTTTTTATACTCATGATACCCTTAGCTCAAAGTGGTAAACATTCGATGTGTGTATGAAGGTGTCATGCCGTAAACTCCCTCAAAAATTTGTGTACTCATTAGATCTTAACCCCAATAGCCTTATGTAATGGTCAAGATTTTATGGTACATCAAGGGGGTCATGGGTTCAATTTCCCAAAACCTACAACATACATGACTTGGCCTAAATAACATTATGTAATGGTGGAGATTTAATTGCACATCAAGGGGTCATGGGTTCAATTGCAATATGTTCTATACATCCTTAGCCCAAATAGCATTTAACATGTACAATGAGGGGGTCATGGGTTCAAGTCCCTTAAAAACTTCTCATATATTTGTATATTCATGATCCCTTAGCCCAAATAATATTTTTACACACACCCTTACAAGTTGTAATATATTTATCTTGGCTAAGGCACAATGCATATCATATGTTGAAAGTCTCACAACAAAAAATAAATTTTGGCAAGTCTAAGGTAAAGTTGATATGTATAAGACATAACGACTGCAATTACAAAGAAATTGGTGTTCCATGGGTAGATCAAGCATGTAGCGATCTAATACCACTTCATACAAGAGCTTAATTTGGAACCAGCAGTTGAGGTTATACGATTGTGCAACAAAGGAAAAGTGTGTGGATCTCATAACGAGGAACTCAATCATAAGTGGATTAAGAAGTTGATACAGATCATTCAGACTAGAGAAGACCAACCAAGTAGGGAAAGGACGTTTATCATATGATGCAATAGTTTGTGCAACCAAATGATGCGAAGACCACAAGAGGGGTTTTCTATACAAAAGAAAAAGTTATATTGAATAGGAGTTTTGAGCAATTGCATGATGTGGGAATGTATCATAGATGCGTGGAAGACAACGGAAATTATAAAAAAGAAAGAGAATCCCATTTTAAAGTTTCTTAGGAGGGAGTATTCAGTGTGAACAAGCACCATCAACCCTCACACATGTAGTCGGTGAAAAAGGAGGTGCGTTGCAAATGGTGGATGGGTTAGTCACTAGGGCTAACAACGTACTTGATAGAGATTTGGGTCACACATCATTTTCTTAGTTGTGTGTGATCTATTGCTCTTTGTTGTACCAACCTTTCTAAAATTAGCAATTGCATTTTGTGGTTTCACTTCGTATAGATACATGATATTTCTCTTTGTTCGTTATGCTTTGTTACGAGCATATCCTTCCTATGTTATTTCTGCAAGCAATCCAACAATCATTTGAATGAAAATTGGTAGGAGTTTCAACAGAGTGAAGTTGACATGCCACCCAACAATAAGGCCATACAACTTGATTCCATAAAAGTCAGAAGGAGGTCTTCAACTCGGGCGGACGAGTGTGTGGTCCAGAGATATTTTCGATCTCGGAGTTTGGATGGACGGACAAAAGCCGAGTGATTTTATTGTCAAGGTGATCTTTTCTGGGGTCATGTCTTTGCGGGCTGATGGGGTCCGAGAAGAGTCTTTTCTTGCTCTCAGCCCCTGAATCTCTTCATGTTTCTACCAACGTCTCCGTCTCTGTGGATCGAGGTCTTTGAGGTTTCCCACTGGCCTTATGAAAAAAGAAAGAAATTAAAATACATAAAAAAGGAAATTAAATTAAATAAAAAGAAAGCTAAATAAATAAAAAGGAAATTCAATTAATTAAAAAGGAAATTCAATTAAAAAATAAGAAGGAAATTAAATCAAAATTAAAAGGAAATATGTAATATGAAAGAAAAAGAAATAAAATAAATAAAAAAGAAGATAAAATAAAATAAAAAATAAAAAGGAAATAAAATTAAATAAAAAGGGAATTAAATTAAATAAAAAGAAAAAAGAAAAAAAAGGGAGTCTCTGTGGCTGCAGGGTCGATCGATCCTTCCCTCTCTTCATCCACTCCATTGCTTTAGGGTTAGGGTTAGGGTTAGGATTAGGGTTAGAGTTAGAGTTGGGTTTGATTTTCCTGCATACGAATGCTTTAAAGTGGAAAGAAAAGTTCCAAGCATTAAAAATTGTAAAGGAACAGACGAAATTCTCGAATTCAATCAGAGGAAGACGAAGAAGGAGAAGAAGAAGAGGAGGAAGACGAGGATTCCCAACCAACACCAAAGAGAAATAAATAGGGTCTCCTCCTCCTTGTTTTCTGAACATCACAGACAGGGAGGGATCCATCGCCATGGATTGGAGTAGCGTTACTCTGCAAGAGGTTGGTGATGCATTGAAGGAAGCGGAGTGGTCTTCTCCACCACGGCCTCTTCTCGAATTCTTTTCTAGGTTCACTCTTCCCAAGAGCTTCTCAGGGTGGAGCAGCAGATTCAAGTGCAATCTCTATGTGTAAGTCTCCTTCCACCATCATCATTCATCATTCATCACCATCACCATCACCATCACCGTCATCTCTATTGTTGCTTGAAGGGGAAATTGAAGTTGTAGGTTTTTGTCTTCTAAATTTGTTGTTTTGAGTGGTTGAGAGGGGAAAAAAGTCTTGCTAGTTGTTTCGAGTTTGTCACCTTCATAAGATATGACGATGATGATCATCATCTGAAGAAGGATTTGCAGAATGAGCCCTTTGATTTGGATATGAGTATCCATGCCAAAGAGGCATGTGTTTACAATATGCAATATGTGTAAGAAAATGTGTGCTGTGGTCGGAGCATGTGTGAGCAAAGCCAACAATATATTGTTGTTGGTGAAACATGAAGTTTTGAAAAGCCAATCGGTAAATTGCGCCTTGACATGGTGATGAATCCTTCCCCCACATACCTACATACCCACATACATACATACATACATACATACATACATAACACACAGATATACACATACAAACACACATATTTGCACGTGCATCAGAAGGTTGGATTCCAAGGTTTTTTAATGGGCGGTCTTGTTGTTGTGCGCGATTATCAGGGCAGTCACATCCACAAATGTATGGGGTTTGTGTTCATGTGTGTCATGATCCCAATGAGATCCATCCCAAGGCATGTGTGGGTTGACTGTACATGACTCATAAATATCCGAGGTGTATACCTCCACCAGTAACTCACGAGAAGGTATATCTTGGATGACAATATGTGGTTTGCTGTCAAATAAAAGACTGAAAAAGTTGGTTGTAAAGGAGAGATGGGCATGGTTTACTTGCGTTCCTATAGGCCTCGGAGACACCACATAATTATGAATATGTGAAATGAATGATGGCATGTCTGGCATATAATTCAAAATTTTATCCCAATCTCTATGTGGGAGCACTCACAAATCCTACTACACCTGCATTGAAGTTACCAAGAACAATGATATCTTGTGTGGAAAACTCCCGAGTCTCTGCATCTCTAGGGAAGTTCAGAGCAATTGCCCCTTGGTCAAGCATAGTCAGATGTAGCAAGTGGAAAGTAGCATAAACATACGCTCACGTTTCCTCACAATGTAGATGAATGGATTGATATCCTGGCAAAAAAGAATATCAACCTCCCCTGGAGGTTCTTGCCTCTTGAAGTAGTCTCCTGTCTGCACAATGCCGCCTGACAATATTTTGCTATGCTAGGAAGGTAATTGAAGACTGTCCTGGACCCTGGCGTATGATGTATCACCAAGGAGAATTTCAATCTCTCGCCTGCATCCAATTTCATAGCTAATATTGCAGTTTGGAAGTTCCAAATATCTAATCCCAGCCTGGTACCATAGGCTTCACATTGCTGTGCAATTTGTAACTCTAGTATCACTAGCTTGCATCCTCCATAGTACATACTAGCTTCCTCGAGAATAGATGTCATCACCTTAATACATAGAACTTAATTTCCCCAGGCAACAGATGTACCTGAGGATGAAGGATTGGAGCCAGGACTCATTAGAGAAGAAGTATTCATGAACAGCTGGAGTGCATCCCCAGACCTAAAGTTGGAAACATCCTTCTCTTTGGTTGCTCTGGTATATGGTATTCACTGTTACACATGTGCAATTCGCACCAGTGTGCGGTCATCATTGAGAAAGATAGCAATGTTCTTGATTTGGCCATGCTTCACAAAATATTCTTTTAGCTGGCTCCTCCTATGAATTACCCACTTTTCCTACTCTAATATATTCGTGTTTCAAGATACCCACAAGTGTATATAAGCCCACTATATCATCTTCTATATTGTTAAACCTGTGATGTGGACTGAATTGTCCCTGTCTTTCTCCGTTGTTCCTTTTCTGTGGTCATGTTTGATGATGGTAGAAGTTGTGGCTTTTCTTGCCATAGCTTGGCTCTTCTAATCATATCTAATTTTCAGCCCCTTCATTTGGGTCTTCGTGATCACAATCATCCATGAGGAAGTCTTATATGACATTTTTTTCCTTCCCTTACCTCAGTTTGGAGAATCTTGTTCCTTGTGTCCTGTATTTGGATTTCATTTCTTTAGGGCAGGGATATCCTTTAATATCTTGTTCCAGGTATTGGCTATACCCTTTTTGTAGTTTCAAAAATTCTTGTTCGGTGTATGTTGATCTATTGTCTTCATCCCAGCTTCATGAGACTTTCCCATTTGACCTCAAAATGAAGACGAAGTCATGAAAAAAAAAGGTAGTTATCAAGGCAACGGTGATGACTGGACCATCACAACAGGCTGCCCACTTGCTGTTTCCATGCTGCTTGTATCTTTCTGACTTTGGATTTCTTTTTGTTTTGATAAATGATGGTGTGAGATCTTCTGTGATCCAAAACACGTTGTGCCCTCGAGAAGTGTGATGCTTGTTGGTTGGAGAAGCTGGTCGCAACGTCTCTTTGACATGAAGCTCTGGGATGGATGTGGTCATTGGAAAGAGGTTTTCTCTACTCTTCTGCATAGTGTTGGTTGTCTTCAGGAGGGTTTTGTTGAGGAATACAATGGATTCCTTGAAGTTGCAGTTGGTCCATGCTGGAGTTGTGAACCTTGAGAGAGATGTACTAACGACCACAGGAAAGCTTGAGAGATGGAAGAGAAATCGTTTTCCTACTGTCTGGCGACAGGGCAATATTGGCCCATGATGCCAAACCATGTACACGTTTATGCCATTTGTGTATCATGACAAAAGAATTCATGGAATAGAATAAGGTAAAAATTGAGAGAGGGTAAGAGATGAAATGGATAATGTTAATTGATAACATCTTGGAAAAGCCAATGACAGATGAGACCAAATAATTTATATCCAGATAGAAAGAAGTGTTCATCCTAACTTTCTGATTTGCAGGTATCGAATGAACTATGCTATTCTAATGTTTCTGATTCTTCTGCTCGGTAAAGCATGTGGTTATACTCAAATACACATTTATGTATTGATTGGAGGAATTGCTGATTGAGAGATTTCAGGTTCGGGAATTGTACGAAGCTGGGCAGCCTTTGCTGGTGTTGTGTTGATCATTCTTGCGATAATGTGCTTGAATGACAGGTTTGTGTGCTTCTTTAGGATCAATTCAGTATGCTCAGTGAATCAAAAGGTATATATACTATGAAATAGTCAAGCTCATATGTGTTCTTTATTTACTTCTTGTGCAGCTTTGCTTTATCTACCAATGAAAAAATCATAAGGACAGTAAGAAGAATTTATCCCCCATTTGCGGCAAAAATGCGAGCTCCATTAACGTATGTTTACTTGTAATTAAAAGTATTTTACCTCTCTATGGAAACCATATATATAGCATAAATATATAGCTCTCGAGATTCTTGAAAACATATTTTCTAGCTTTGCTCCAAAGGACTAGTGGACGTGGTCGACCATTGAAAGGGACGATTTATATATGTGGCAAGGACAGGCGGCTTATTTTTATCGGGCTGCTTTTAGGTGTGAGTTTGGTTTTCCCAATAGCTTTGTCGCAATTGTTCTTTATATGTAAAACTTTATCTTGTCTCAAATTTTTTGGGGTTTGGATAATTATGGTTAAGGCTTAAGGCTTATTTTATGTAATTTGTAGCCATGTGAATATATTTTTTAGAGGTATTTGTGACATTGGTTTGTTTCCTTTGGCAGTAAGCATGGTAATCTTATTCCTATCATCTTCTCTCAAAATCATCTCCATTTCATTCTCTTCGGGGCTTCTATGTAAGTTTTTTATGTAAATAATGTTTTCTCATCAATTTCTTTCTAAACATCGGCGAAATGGTGGATATTTCTAAAAATGATATTTGTGAAAAACTTTCCCAGGTATTTTACTTCATACAAGTTTCCGGACCCCAAATTTGAAAGCGAGGTTGAACACCTTCCGAGAGGAGTTTCGTGCAGTGTGGCGGAGCTATAGTGACTTATGATGTGGTTTTGGATAGATAAAGAGAATCTCTCATATGTCTTATAAATGCATAATGTTTTGTTTTGTTACCAGTCCTAGTGTACTTATAATAGTGCATGCTGTACTTGAAGTAGGATTTATTTATAAGTTATGTGAACCTTCCCCCTTCTTTCAAGGGTCCAATATAAAGGATTTATTGTACAGAAAGGCAATGAGGCTGTTTAATATCGTCCATCATATTGACTCATCCCTTGGACCTCGAGATGTTGTAAGCTTTTCGTTGGAATGAAATTTCTCAAAAATTCAATGTTTTTTATTGTAATGCTTTAGTTGTCTCTTTTGTAATGATAGTGTGGTGGTTTGATATTGCAATGTAGATGATAAAAGCATTGATATCTCTTTTGTAATGATCGTGCAGTTTAATTCTACGATATAAATGATAAAGGCATTGACAAAAACTTCCAATGAAAAGCCTCGTTCTCTTGTCAACTCGATCCAAATGAGCTCAACAATCCTTAGCCATGCAAGTAGGGGATATTAAATACAATCGAAATAAGAAAATGGAAAAGTCGAAATGAAAAAGTAAGCTAGCTTCTATAGTTCATTGACTTTATCTTCCATATGTGTAGATCTATGGTTGAGTAGAGGATGAAAGTGCATGTAGAGTGTAGACTTCCCGTATAGGCACAAATAACAAGCTCAAAGTAGGAAATGAATGCAAAGTTTCTTAACATGCTTGACATTGTCGAAGATTGTTTTGTCTTAGATACTAATCCTTGAAAGTTGGTACAACCTCGTATGAATTCTTGAAATTCATGACTAATGTCTTCTATTCAGCATTCCAAGGTGACAACAGTTTTTGGTATGTTGATACAAAGAGCTCATATTAATCCTTGTTTTTTCTCAAAGAGTTTTTGTGTTCAATGCGTGAGTGTGGCACTAGTGTGATAATGTGCCTTGGTCTCTTGGGTACGAGTGGATATTGACTTGGGAATCAAACAACCACTTGGATAATGTTTGCTAGTGAGCATTAATATGGCTAAAATAGTAGTCAAACTTAAATCAATGTTGGGGGAAGGAGGGTCTCCAATTTGTATAGGGGGTTGTCAATATGGCCGAGTGAATGAAACATATATTGCAAACTACTTTGGGATGCATTGAAATAAACTATATGGAATATATTTGCTTTTGTAGTTTTCTATGTGGGTAGTGGTTCTCCATTTCATGTGGAGGGTTTTCAATGTGGTTGAGTGGAAAATATATCACTAAACTAATTTTGGATGTCTGGGGCCCAACTTTAAAATAAATTTTCCTTTGTGCTTTTGCATGTCCGGTAGTTCTCCACTTCATGAAGAGAGGTTGTCACTATGACTATTGAAAAATATATTAGCAAACTATTTTTGGATGCCTTGGGGATGCCTTGGAACCAACTTTGTTTATATGGTTTTCTATTTTGGGCGCTTCTCTGTTTCACATGGAGGGCTTTCCATGTGGTTGACTAGAAAATATTTTTTTACCAACTATTTTTTGATGTATTGGACCCAACCAATGCTATCAAAATGTTTTAAGCTTAAATTATACTAAATTGGTCTTGAGAGATATAGAGATTATTTTGGACAACTAGGACAAGGTGTTTTGTCTCTCCCAATTGTTGAGATATATTTGGTTACAAGCATTACATATTTTGCAACCCCCATTTACAAATTTGATTAAGCATATGCATCAAGTAAATTGGTCTTTGGGGTTGTGACATCATGGTCAAAGTTACAACAAATGATTTATGTCACCATCTTATTAGTAAGCATACATGGTTGGTAGACTTGATTAAGAAATAATGGGACTAGATTAAGAAATAATGAGGAATCAAGAGGTCCAATAGTTGGTGGTTGAAGGTGTTGCAATTAAGATGTAAGTCTTGTATTCCTTTTAGAACAAAGGTTTTCATTTGGCAAACTATGGTGGTTCGATTTCCTCTAGGAGTTGCTTATGAAGAAATCTTGTTTCTAGCATGTGTTACATTTGTTTAGTTGTAGAGGAACACTTTAAACATAGGTTTATTAATTGTCTAGTAACAAGAACTATTTGGATGTTTATATCAACAATATGGGCTTCTTTAGTTGTGGGTTTGAAATCCCTTTCTAATGGTTGTTTTCCCAAGATGAGGTTGGACTGCCCCATTTGCAATTTCAACTTGTGTTTGTATTTTGTATTTCTTTAGTGTTGTAGATTATGGCATTGTTGCATATCAAAATGCTTTTGGTTTTATGCTCAATATTGAGTTCAAACTTCAAAGACACATTGCATGCTTAAAAGCCATATTCATATGATTGTTTTCCTCGTTGGAGACTTCCAAAAGGACCTAGATCAGGTAGATGTGTGTAGACTTATAGAAAATCATGTTCACAAATTTGCATTAACTATTGGGTAATATGACAAAATTGGTCCACCTTGAAAGAATCAAGTGATAAGGGATATAGTGGATAATCAAACGGGTTTCTCTTAATATCACACCCCTCATATCAATAATTGTAGAGCTCAAATTAAACCTATGGGATTAAAAACATTTTTTTTCACTCACAAATCAATTTTAATATTGGCTTCAGATGTCAAATTAAACCTACGGAATCAAACGAGAATATTTTCACACACATCAATTTTATTATTCTCTTCAATGCTAAAATATGACATATTACAGAAGTCTCAGGATAGTGGCAACATACGGCGTGAATGGGAGGTTGTATGGGGGTCCGTACATGGGCTGAAGTTAATAGGGGAAGGTTGGGCTGAACAGTTAAACCCCCACGGTCATGGATTTATAGTGTAGGGTGGCAAGGTGTTTCAACATGTTGGAGTTTGACCTGGCACTAACTCAGAATTTTTTGAAGAGATATGGATGATGGTGGCTTGTTTATCGGTTTAGCACATTTGGACCAGACGTTGTAAGTTTGTTTTTCAACAGCAAAAGATCCCTAGCGGTGAGATGTTGTTAAATATCTGGTTCGAACTAGTATCTTGGTTGCAGGGACGGTATGACTCGATTAAGGGGGAATATGATGCAGCTGAAAGAGCTCAATCAAAAATCCTGCTGAAATGGGGTAGTTCTCCTATGGTGGGCAGGTCATCATCAGGGCCTAAATGGAACTACCAATCACCCCGATGGCCGTTTCCGCCAATGGCTTCCATCAGGGACCAGGTGTTGTAAATATGTATAGATATGGTACAAATTACTAGGTTATAAGAGTTGTTGGGATACTTTTGTTGAAAATGAGGTGGTGACTATGACCACTTTGGTGAGAAGGGCAGAGTGAGGGTTGATGAATTTTTGGTGGTCTATGATGTAATTTGTTTGCTAACTAATGCAAAGTTGTGTTTTTTTGAAAAACAAAATAAAAAATTATGACATATTACAAGAAATGGAAACAATAGTTCGTGACAATTTGTTTCCCAGAATAAATGTTTTTCTCTCTATAGTGGATGTGAGATAAAAGTTTATAATGAAGTTGAAAAGAGAAGGGTTCGATATATAGGGAATATCCAAGAAGAATGTGAAATACTTGAAGAAAAGTATCAAACTATAGAGATGATAAAAGAAGTCTCATTCGATGACAAAATTGGGTTTAAGGTGATTCCAATAAACTCTATCACCATGTACACTACAAAATACAAATACAAGACAATGGATTGGAAAGTTAAGCCAATTGCTTTTCCCCTACCAAAAGATAGTTGGAGATGAATGAAGTTGAAGAAATCCAAGTCTTTGCGATCTAACGGGTATTGGGCATACATTACCAAAGAAACTTGAGGGAAGTTTCAAATTTGTAGGGGTGACTTACTTTTACCTAACAATGACCATCGATCATGCCCTTCTTTGGGACATACCGAGAGGATGTGGAAGTTTGGTGGGGATAGATTTTGTGACGCAGTCAACCCAAAGAGAGAAACTAGACATAGTTGTAGGATTTTGACAAGTTAAAGAAAGCTAGAAAGAAAAATGCGCATATGCGAAGATGCATATAGTTAAAGTAGTTAACTAATTAAATGGTTTAAGGGTATACCCATTAAGTAAGCGGTGTTAAGTTTGAATAGTGTGGAATGTTTTGCTTAAAATACCCAACCTTAAAGTAATAACTCTTAAGACATAAAAGAGTTGGGTCTAGCTCAATTGTTGGGTGTTGAGTGGAGTGTGGTAAAACTTGAGTGAAAAGTGGATTTAGAGAGTGAAGAAGAAAGAGACATTGTTAATTCAATGTGTGCTAATGCTTTGAGGAGTGTCACGAGTGTGAATAAAGAGGAATTATCAACGAGAAATGAGAGTTATTGACGACCAGAGAGAATTAATAGCGAGAAGAAGAGTTACCAATGAGAAGAGAGATTTTGGATGAAAAGACAAACTTATCAACACGAGGAAAAAGTTAATGATGATGAATTATTGATGAAAAAAGGAAGTTATTGCCAAGAATAAAGAATTACTAGATAAAATAGAGACTTACCAATGAGAGGAGACCATCGAGAAGAGAGAATATTGGCAATAAGTGAGAACTACTAAAGAGAGTATTATTAGTGAAAACCCAAAATTACCGACGAGAACTATGAGCTTGTGATGTTGAGAAACAAGCAAAACATGAATTGTGTTAACATATGCTTAGTTGGCCATAAACATTAAAGGCCCACTATTAGTCATTCTTGAAAAGAGAATATTGTAACTGACATGCCATATATTGCATTTAATGAGAGAATATTCTTTATCCTACTCTAATGTTAGTTTTTGTAGAGAGAATGTAAAAAGAGGGTTATTATATAAATTAGTTGGTGTTGCCCAAGTCTTTTTTTTATTTTATTCCTTCCTTTTTAATACAATCTCTTCTTCTTGTGTACACTGACTTGTCATAATCACATGAAATCATGAGGTAATGGGCTTATGAAAACCTCATATCTTTATAATACTTTCTTCCATCCACTTATATTTGTCAATTAACTTGTGATAAACATCATTTCTATCATAGTCAATCTCTTATTTTTCAACAAAAGTCCAATCAAGCTCTTGAGATACACTACAGTCTACCTTAATCAAGAATTGGGTTATATGATGATATTAACCCTTGCAACTTATCCCAAATAAACATATAATATCTTGGAATACAAAATGTTGATCTTGGTGGTCAAAAGGCCATTAATATTCTTTGTACCACCAACATAGCATCCTTCACTTTTATCAAACGTAGTCTAGCCATCCAACTAAATTGAAGGTTACGAAGTTGTTTACCTTCCCACCTCAACAACCCTAATGTCGCCAAAGCCTCTATTTATAATGAATTAGTGCATCCTCTTTCTTGTGGAGGATGCCATTGCACAAAATCCAACATACTTTGCTCTTTCTCTCTCTCTCTCGCTCTCTCTCTCTCATTTGCACATCGCAGTCTAGTATGTACTAGAATGACGACATCATTTTCTTATTTTTATTTTATATTCGATGATTGGGTACACATCCCATTTTGTTGTAAACCAATTTGTCTCATCGGCCAAATATGGTCTTCGAAGATGCTAATATTTCTTTCTTTCTTTCTTTCTTATACATATAGCACAACACACACTCTACTACGTACTAGAAATGCAACGCCTAACTCTAATTCTTTACAAATCAGAGCTAAAACTAAAAGGGGAACCTAAAGCCCAAAAGTTTAAGAATGAATTCTCACTTGGTTTAGAACCCACTTGGCTCCATCACACTTTCACACATTTTGAAAGAGAATGTTCTCCTTCTTTCCGTCAAGAACCAAATGACACTAGTACTATAATTGAGGAGACACCCATATTATGGTGAAGGTGGAGAAATAGAGAACATCAACTTAACATTCCATGCTAGGATTCTAGCATAAATAGTGAAGTTCCCAAAAACACTAGTATCACTACCATTATCATGCCTTTGAGAACAATGGCAACACTCAACAATGGTGGTTGATCTATTACAATAGACTTCATACCTAAACTCGCAACAAAGCACTAACTACCTGACTTGGCATGACGTAGTTGTATGCTCTACTCAAAATCGTGTCTATGGCTACTGTCAACCTTGCCTGACCCATGTTTATCCATCAACCAACTAACATTGTTGGAATGTGTTAGCCCCAAGTTTGATCTAATCCCTCAAGACCTAAATATCCCACACCATGACTATAGACAATAAGACAAAGAAACATGATTAGGAAAATAAAACAACATTCTAAGAAAGATAAGATACACATATAAAATCCACAACATTAGAGATAACAACTTCATTAATTATAATAGCAAGGAGACAACCATGTAAAAGAGTTTTTTTTTTCTCTCTTTTTTATTTATTATAATTAGCTTACCCTAGTGGTAAGTCGATAACACTACAAGCACTATGTCTTGGGTTCGAAACCCAATTTCCTCACCTCTCTATTATATACTTCATATATATCTCCTATTTCACTAGATGACTGTGGAACGTAGGATTTGAACCCATGATCACCTGGTCTCCATTGGGCAACCTTACCAACTGAGCTACATCCATCTGGGCTCTCTCTCTCTCTCTCTCTCTCTCTCTCTCTATGTAGGGGTTGAACCCATGACCACCTGGTCTCCATTGGGCAACCTTACCAACTGAGCTACATCCATCTGGGCTCTCTCTCTCTCTCTCTCTCTCCACACACACCATAAGATGACAAGCACCAAAAAGGATAGTGTGTCTTCTGTAGGCGTTCACACTTTATGCTTATCTTCATTCCAAATGGAGTTCACTCTCCTTTCCAAAATTGTTGGCCAAGAGGTTCGGATTGTTGTATACTCTAATACTAACAAACCTTAACTTTGCGAACTCTCCTTTTCCTCTTTCATAAAGGCAATATTAGTAAGAAGTTGAGTAAAACACCTTAGAGGCTTAATTGTTAATTATATACAAACAACTAAGTAAATACTAATGGCAATATATTAACCACATCTAAATTGTTAAATTATCACAACAAATAGAACAAGGAGAGTGATTAGTATTTGGCTTAGAAGATCTTAACATTAATCACTCACTAATAAGAAGAAGGAGAAATAGAGATGGAGAGGATTCTAACTTAAGTTATAAAAGGGGAAGTCCTAAAGTAATAAAGGTCACAAGAAGAGACTTTTATAACTCTTTCACAAAGGTCTTGTCCCCCTTTGCACTAGAATGGCCGTTTGTCCAAAAGCTCTAGAAGAAATTTTGTTCTATCCCCTTTTTACCTAGTCTTACACTTGGTTAAGTACAAACGTTGTCGTGGGTGTCATGAAGGAATTGTTTCACAATATAAAAATTATACTAAAGCATCATATTAAGTGACATTTGAAAAATTTGAACCCACAACCTTATATACCAAATAAAAAGTTCATACCACTAAGCTAAGTTATTTTATTTAAAAACTAAATTCTCATCATTATACTTATTCCATGTAAATTTTCGTTCAAATGAGTGAGATGGTTATCATGCATCACATGTAATGCATGAGAGCCAAATGGCAATCATGCATTGTATGCATGTCTTGTACCCTCACATGCATCATATACATGGCGGTAAGAAAGGAAGAAAAACAAAAGAGGGGATCAAGAAAAACTAAAAATAAAAATTTAGTTAACTCATTGGTAATGTGTCTTGTTTCTCAAAATTGAAGTCAAGGGTTCAAAGTCAGAATTGGAATTGATCTCTCTCTCTCTCTCTCTCTCTCTCTCTCTCTCTCTCTTACATACTTTCTCGCTTACGCTAGTAAAAACATCGAGTCCTTCCGGTCCAGGACCTCGGAGGTCCCGCTTCATTTCGCGAACACACGAGGATTTTCCTTAACATCTTTCTTGGTGAACCTGACATGAACGAAGCGGTAGGGAGGATCAAGGCAAGGATCAATTGATACTTGGTGATGGCATCCTGAAGCAATCAAGCGGGGGAAATCAAAAGAATGATGGTAATCGTAGAACAAATGATGAGATCCCGGGACAATGATGCAACCGTGGAGAAGGCCATCGATCATGTCATGAAAGTCGTGGGTCAATTTAATGGGAGGAACATTACGGAGTTCCTTGATGCATACAAAAGTGAGATGAATCAAAGGGATGTGATTGAAGCATGTCAAATCTCGAGTTTTAAGCGAGTTGTCACCAATAATGTCCAAAGGCGGGTCACCAAGCTTCAACAAGGAAAGACAACGTGGTTTGAACTGTTCGAGAAAGCAATATTAGCGGAGTTTGCGATCGAGGATTTGTCGAGGATGGCTCGACAGATCTTGATGAAGTGTATAGAGAAGAAAAATAAAAAGATGAGCACCTCGAGGGTATACAACGAGTTCGACCAGATGTTTTGTCGTCTCCTCGCCAAGGACTAAGCATTGCTTGAGGAGGACAAGACTTTGTACTTCCTGAAAGCGGTGGATATGAATGATAGATGAGAATTGGGGTCTCTCCTTGAAGATGACACCCAAACAAATGGGTTTGTGGCAAACTAGACTCCGGTGAAGCGAGTGTGCAACAGGCTCGACAAGCGTTGTCAATGGCTTGATGACACTGATTTGGCAAGGCCGAGCGTAGAAAAAACAAGACCACCAAAAGTAGTTGAGCTGCCTAAACAAAGCAACATCCAAAGTTTAACGAAAGTAACATCCATGACAGAAACGCAAGATCAACCAATAACTTTTTTGTAAACGATTACTTGCGGAAGCGTTAGAAAACAAAGAAAGCAGAGAATACACAGAGCAAAAAACGTAAAAGCTATATTCAAAACAATATAAACACTCTTTATTCCTACAACTATGCTCAGTAGCACTATTTATACAAGTCCTCGTGGGACTGACAAAAGTACCGCGTACTTCAATGCTCACATGAGCATCTGACACTTACTACGAGACTATAACTGCCTAGTAGTCTAAACTAATACTAGGCTTCCGATTACCGATTGGATCTGGCTAACTAGCTCACCGGCTCTGTTGCTTGCCGGCTCGGTTGCTCACCGGCTTACCGATCCGTCTCGCTCACCGGCTCAGGCTTATCCAGCCGATTCGGCTCCAGTTGAGCTTGCCGCTCAACACTCCCCCTCAAGCTCAACTTGAGGTTGGATCCTAGTGTCGGCCTCTGTTGCAGTCGGTTCTTCCAACCGACTTCTCCTGGCATCGCTCCGCCTTGCTCGCGCTCCTCGTCCGGTCCGGTCCCGTTTGCCGCGACCCTTCCGGTTCTGCGCGCCTCGACCTTCTCGGTCGGCATGTCTGCTCAATAGGCCCCTCTCAGCTCCTTCGTTGCTATGACTCCGGTGCTTGCCGATCCGTCGATTCCTCCGTGATGGCATCGACTTCCGCTGCATTCGTGTCTGCTTGGCCTCTAGTTGATTCGGTTCATCCGGATCCGTTTGTTGATCCGAATTGGCTGCCTCCGATTCGTTCCAGCTCTTTTCCGAATCGGTCACTCCCGACTCATTCCAGCTCTTGTCCGAGTCGGTATCCTCCGACTCGTCTTTCGGTTTAAGGCCCTTCACCACATCAGACCACGTCCGGGTCTTGGCCTTGCTTCCATCCTCAGGTTCTTCAGCCGGTTCACCAAAGTCGAATTCTTCATTCGACTCTGTATCTCGGTCACTACCGGTGTGATGATGATGATTAACTCCGCATAGTATGGCACTTTTCTTCCTGCGTGCACACTTCTTCTTTCCGGTTGGCTCGGTCCTCCTTGACCTTGCCACCACTGCCGCTCGTTCCGACTTGTTCGGACGTGCCGACTTTCTTCGTTGACTCGGCTTCTTTTTCCTCCTTGTCTCCCCCTCTTCTGGTTCTTCCCTTACCAGTGTCGGCAACAGTTTCTTTGCCTTTGCCCGTTCCAATGGTGTCTTTGCCTCTTCTTCTCCCCCTCAAGTGCGGCACGTCGAGATGCTGAACACCAAGCATGTCAGTAAAGTGCTGCAACTTGTCCGATCCGAGCAGCTTGGTGAAGATGTCAGCAACTTGCCAATCTGTGTGAACATACCGTAGTTCAACTTCACCGCTCAGGACCCGCTCTCACACAAAGTGATAATGCACTTCTATGTGCTTCGTGCGAGCATGGAACACAGGGTTCTTGGCGAGCTTCATGCTGCTGATGTTATCACAATAAATTGGGATCGGGGTCGGTACCTCGATCCACAAGTCTCGCAGCAGTTGCCGAAGCCAAATGGCTTCGCAGGTGGCAACAGTCGCGCTCCGGTACTCAGCCTCAGTGCTTGACAGAGCCACTGTTGGATGCTTTTTGTTGCTCGCACTCCCAAGGGAAAACATAAAACCGGAAGTGGATCTGCGATCCGACGCATCGCCGGCCCAATCGGCATACGTGTAACCGACTAGCTCTTCGGTTATACCTCGCCTGTATAACATTCCCCGGTCCTTCGTGCCACTTACATATCGCAGTATCCACTGCGCGCACTGAAGGTGCTCCACGGCCGGCTTCTGCATGAACTGATTTATCATTCCGATCGGATAGCTGATGTCAGGTCGCGTGATAGTCAAGTAAATAAGGCTTCCGACAATTTGTCGGAACCGTTTCTCGTTGCAGGCCAGTCCAGAGTTGGGACGAAGCTTCTGGTTCCGGTCCAAGGGTGTGGAGACAGGTCGACATTTTGTCATGCCGAACTTGGACAACATATTCAAGACGTAATGCCATTGTGAGAGCAAGATGCCGTCGAGGGTTCGGATCACCTCGATCTCAAGAAAATAATGAAGGTCCTCCAGGTCCTTCATCTCAAATGCGTCCAACAATTGGGACTTGACGCGGTTGACTTCTGGATGACTAAATCATCAACATACAGTAGGATACATACCGGACCGGTTGAGCCTTGCCGAATGAACAACGAAGAGTCGGACTTGGAGGCCACAAACCCCATTTTACGCAACCAGTGTGTGATCTTCGCATTCCAAGCTCGAGGGGCTTGCTTCAGGCCGTACAATGACCTCTTCAGCCGGCATACCGCCGACTTGTTCATCTCCGATTGAAAACTGGGGGGCTGAGTCATAAAGACTTCTTCTTCAAGATCACCCTGAAGAAACGCATTCTTCACATCCATCTGGTGAAGATGCCACCCCCTTGCTGCAACAACCGCCAGCACCACACGAACCGTCGTCATCTTCGCTACCGGACCGAAGGTCTCGTCGTAGTCGATTCCGTGGGTCTGCGCGTATCCCTTCGCCACTAACCGGGCCTTGTACCGGTTAACTAAACCGTCGGCGTTATACCTTACCTTGTACACCCACTTGCATCCAATCGGTTTACAGTGACGGGGAGGGTCAACTAGGTCCCATGTCTCGTTGACATCAAGTGCCCGCATTTCTTCCTCCATAGAGGCACGCCAATTTGCGTCCTTTGCCGCTTCTGCGTAGCTCTTCAGATCACGCACTTCCGCCACCTTAGTCATGTATGCATAGTGATGCGCCATGTACTCATTGTACCCGTACCGCTTGACGGGATCCTTCTGGCGGGTGGACCGGCGTAACTCATGGTTACCCGGTTTGAGGCCCTTCTTGGCCGGTTCGGTCTTCGTTGCCGAAGATTCGCCTTTCTCCTTGCCGGAGTCGGATGCACACCGATCCGACTCATCGTTGCCAGTTTCGAATTCCGACATCTTTTTCTTCCCTTTCTCTTTGCGCGTGAACCGTCTCCTCGGTTCCTTGCGCGGGGAGAGCACGACAGAGTCTCCACTACTCACCGGTTCCTTATCGAACTGGTCAGATTGACTCAGTCTCTCGTTCGGCCCGCTCAACCGAAACGATTTTGGACTCTCATCTTGAGTCCAGGCTTCATCATCATCTACTTGGGCCGGTTCAGGCTCACTAGCCTCATCCTCCGGCATCAGGTTAGATTCGGAAGTCGGAGTCCGTAAGGAGTACCACGATGCCAATTCATCGAACTCGACATCTCGACTAACTCGAACCTACTTTGTCCGGGGGTTATAACACTTATAACCCTTTTGCTCTTGAGCATAGCCGACTAGGATGCATTTTTCCGATTTTGCATCCAACGTCCTCCGCTTCTCATCCGGTACATGCACATATGCAATGCTACCGAAGATCTTAAGGTGTCTCAAATTCGGCATGTGCCCGAAATACAGCTCGTGAGCTGACACCTTGTCACCGATCCGGTTCTGGATGTAGACAGTCGTTCGGACTGCCTCCGCCCAGTAGAATTTGGGCATGCTCTTCTCCTCCAGCATTGCCCTTGCCGCATCAATAAGCGATCGGTTCTTCCTTTCGGCAACACCGTTCTATTGCGGTGTGCATCTGCAACTGAACTCTCGCCGAATTCCCTTTTGTTGCAGATAACTGTTGAATTTGCCAGAAAAGTATTCTTTTCCGCCATCCGACCGCAAGCATTTGATCTTCCTCTCTGATTCCCATTCCACCATGCTTTGGAGGCTCCGAAAACACTCGAAGACTTCATTCTTCCGCTCAATGAGATAGATCCATGTGTGCCGCGTATAGTCGTTGATGAAGGAGACGAAATATCGACTCCCACCAAGACTAACATTTTGTACCGGTCCCCACACATCCGAATGGATAAGGTCGAGCTTGTTACGGCTCCGGTTACGTTCGGTAGGGAATGGAAGCCGGTGTTGCTTCCCGAGTTCGTAGGCTTCACATACTTGGGCCTTCCAGCCGCTGAACTTTGGCAAACCGAAAACAACTTGTTTCGTTTGCAAGTCTTGAAGCCTCCGGTAATTGACGTGGCCTATCCACTTGTGCCACAGGTCGATGTCCGATTCAACCTTCTTTCCTTTTGCAAACAGAGCGGTGCCGACATCATTGGTGTTGAGGATAAACATCCTCCTGTCTCTACGCCCTTGCGCAATAATCTGGCCCTCTTCCTCGATGAAGCACCCGAGGTGTGTAAACCGCACCTGCATCCCTTGGTCGACAATCTGTCCGACCGACACCAGGTTCTTCGTGATTGTCAAAACGTGTAATACGTTCATCAGGTTCCCCTTCTGTCCGACGTGGCTCAAAGGGACTTCTCCGACGTGCACAATTGGGTGGGGAGTGTCATCTCCGGTTTCGACTACTCCTGGTTGATCCGGTTTCTCCAAAAAGGAGAACCACTCTTTGAGGCTCGTCATGTGGTTCGATGCACCGGAATCAACATACCACACTTCCTCCGATTTGGAAGTGGTCTTCTTCATCGAGTTCGCCTCGTGCTTCATCACCGAGGTTGGCCCGTTACCGTTCTTGGATCCTCCCAATCCCTTCACGTAGTGCGAGCTTTGCCGGCCATCCTTGCCGGCCTTGCCGGATCCGGATTTGTCCGAATCGGTGTATTTTCTCCAGCACTCGCTTTCTCTATGGCCCTTTTTGCCACAGTACCAGCATTCCGTTGCAGTCTTCTCTTGTCGTCTTCCGATGGCACCATGACTCCCCCTGCTCCCGGAGGGTCCGGAACTGTTGTCGGCACGTTCTCTATGCCTTTGTTCCTGGTCTTGCCGGCCGCCTCCATTGCGTGCCGACCCACCTCGTCCACCATGCCCACGGGACCGATCCGCTTCCATGTATAGCATCCGGCTGTCAATGGGTGCGCTGGTTGACGCACCGGTGTGGTTCTTCTCTACAAGGAGCATCGACTGTAAGTCGAAAAATGACGGCGTATTCTCCCTTGTACATACCGCCGTTCGGAATGCTCTGAACTTAGACGCCAGGCCCCAAAGAAAGACCTGTACCATCTCGTCTTCCTCTACGGTAACGTTGATAGAGGCAAGCGAGTCACAAATCTCTTTGATCCAGGCCGTGTAATCCGCCACTGACATGTCCTTCTGTCGGACATTGCTCAACTCCTATCGGAGTTGCAGCTTCCGGGCTGTAGTGCTCGCGGCGAAAACCTTCTTCAGGTTTCCCCAAGCCTCCTTCAGTGTCTTGGCGTCTCGGATGTGGCTCAGCAACTGGTCTCTGACACTGGACGCGAAGCAGTACATCACTCTACTTGCCGATTGTTCCCACACTGGAAATCCTTATGTGCTGCATCAGGTGCTGTTTCGTTGGCTCCTTTGACGAAACTCCAGTAGCCATGCCCAAGCAGGTACTAGTGCATCTTGTAAGACCAAGATGCGTAGTTGGATCTGTCGAGTTTCTCCACGGGGAGCGAGCTAGCCATTCCTCTATGCATCACTTCTCTGTCTGTTGTTCTTATGACCTGTTAGGGTTTGCTTTGAAGCGTTTGTCGGTTGCAGAGGTTCTCAACCCTCGCGCTCTGATACCATGTAAACGATTACTTGCGGAAGCGTTAGAAAATAGAGAAAGCGGAGAATACACAGAGTACACGGGAGAGACAGAGAGAGCAAAAAACGTAAAAGCTATATTCAAAACAATATAAACACTCTCTGTTCCTACAACTATGCTCAGTAGCACTATTTATACAAGTCCTCATGGGACTGACAAAAGCACCGCGTACTTCAATGCTCACACGAGCATCTGACACTTACTACGAGACTATAACTGCCTAGTAGTCTAAACTAATACTAGGCTTCCAGTTACCGATTGGATCCGGCTAATCGGCTCCCCACCTCACCGACTCTGTTGCTTGCCGGCTCGGTTGCTCACTAGCTTACCGATCCGTCTCGCTCACCGGCTCAGGCTTATCCAACCGATCCAGCTCTAGTTGAGCTTGGCGCTCAACATTTTTGAATGAGAAAATTTGGTTTATATTGAAGGTGACCATGCCACCATGCCGACCATCACACGTGGAAATTGTCAACAGAAACATGGTGCAAGCTATATCATGTATTAAATTTTGGCATGCTTAGAGGACCACACACTTGGATACATAGAAGATGCAAAGGTGCTAAAAGAAGAATAAGAAAACCTAAGTAAGATTTTTGTTATGAGCATAACCACTCTCAATTTTCAACTTTGACAATAGTTGAACGACATTAAAGAAAAGGTTATTTCCTTCAAAGGTTAGACCCTCAAAAGCAAGTTGTGTGATGCTCTTGCCTCCGTCTGTATATCGGTTGTAAGGAATTGAGGGCGGGGATATGCCTTGAGATTTTGGCACAGTGATTCTATCCATTGAGGATTGCTACCATCAATTGTGAAGTATTTATTAGGAGGTCAAAGCTAGATGTGACCATGTCTACCTTTGACCTCCTAATAAATGTTGTTGGGAAAAGAAAACTATGTTGGCATGAAGAGTGGGGCCTTAAAAACCCAATTTCTCTCTACAAACTCAAAGATGATCGTGCTTGCAAAAGAGGAAGATGACAAGGTGATGGATGATTAAATGAAGGATAAAGACATTCATAAAATGAGGACTTCCAACTTTGAGATGAAAGTAGGAGACAAGATGAAACTCAATAAGAAGGGGAAATTTTAATGGAGGGGCAAATTTACACAACAAATTGGAATGTTGGGCATTGCAACAAGCATGCCACATTGAGGTATATTGTCACAAGAAAAAGAGTGATTCCAACCAATTATGGACAAGTGACTAACTACCCCACCACCTCCAACCATTATAATTATGCCTCAATGGGTTTTCTTCGAGAGGCCAACACAACTCATACCTTGGAGGGTTGCACTTCCAAGGGTCACTACTGAGTCTCAAGGGGTTGCCTTCAGGTCACCTTCCTCATCGTGTGCTAACTAAAGGATTGGGGACGTGGACCCTCCCCCCCAATGGTAAAGACCACGCCATGCATCACACGTAAAAGCTCTTACCTCTCCACTTCAATCAACCATGGAAGCTTCAAAGGGTTCTTATGTTAATATATACACTTAGCACACACCTAGTCGTTGCAACGCTAATTAAGAGATATGATGGTCTTACTTAAATAGATAATTATTTGATAAAGAAATATATAAGGTGCCTCGATTAAATAGATAATTATTGTTGAGAGACAAGCTCAACATCGGCCGGATCGGCTGAGCAAACCGAGGACCAGATTGGTTGGAAACCGGTACACAGACCGGTGCGTAGGAAGGCCGGATCGGTGCGGAAACTAGGAGGCCATCGGAAAGATATTCCGCAAGGAATATATTTGGGAGTTAGTGTAGGGGCTCCTCAATGAGCATTGAAGTACTTTCAGTACTTTTGTCAGTCCGAAAAGGACTTGTATAAAAGTGTTCATTGAACACACACGATGTACAGATTGAGTATTATTTTTTAATTAAGTTCTTGTGTTTACTCTCTCTCTCTCTGTCTCTCCCGTGCGTACTATGCAAACCTAAGCTTTCCATTAAACCTGCATTTTTTGTTGTTCGGGTTCCTATATTGCTTCCGCATGCCATTCTTTTCATGGTATCAGAGCACGAGGGTTGAGAACCTCTGCAATCGACTTTGCTTGAAGGAAAAACCAACAAAGAAGAACAAGAAAACCGATGGACAGAGGAATCGCTAGCTCGCTTACAACGGAGAAGCTTGACAGAACCAACTACGCATCTTGGTCCTACAAGATGCACCAGTACCTGCTCGGACACGGTTACTGGAGCTATGTCAATGGAGCAAATGACACAGCACCCGATTCGACACACAAAGACTTCCCGATGTGGGAACAATCGGCGAGCAGAGTGCTGTACTATTTCACGTCTTGTGTGGGCGAACAACTATTAAGCTACGCTCGGGATGCAAAAACGCCGAAGGGTGCATGGGAAAATCTAAAGAAGATCTTCGCCGCGAGCACCATAGCTAGGAAGCTTCAGCTCCTACAAGAGTTGAGCAACCTACGACAATGCGATTTGTCGGTGGCTGACTATACCTCGAAGATCAAGGACATATGCGACTCCTTAGCTTCCATCGATGTGAACATCGAGGAAAGCGAGATGGTCCAGGTCTATCTCGGGGGTTTGGCGTCAAAGTTCAGAGCGTTCCGAACTGCTGTGTGTACACGGGAGAATACGTCGTCGTTTTTCGACTTACAGTCGATGCTCCTTATAGAGGAGAACCACACGGGTGTGTCGACAAGCACGCATGCCGACATCAAGATGTTGTACACGGAGGGAGAGAGGCCCATGGTCGTGGCGGACGAGGCGAGTCGATATGCAATGGAGGCGGCCAACGGGATCAAGGAAGAAGGCACCGAACTGATGCCGACTGCAATTCTGGACCCTCCGGAAACAGGGGGAGTCGAGGCGACGAGAACCGGCAAGGGAAATCCGCCGTGGAATGCTGGTATTGTGGCAAGAGAGGCCACAGGCAGAGCGAGTGCTGGAAAAAGCACGCCGATTCGGAGAGAACCGGGTCCGGAACAGGTTTGTGAAGCCTACCAACTTGGGAAGCAACACCGACTTCCCTTCCCCAACGAGCGTAACCGGAGCCGGAACAAGCTCGACTTGATACACTCTGATGTGTGGGGGCCAACACAAAACGTTAGTCTTGGCAGGAGCCGATATTTCGTCTCCTTCATCGACGACTACACGCGGCACACGTGGATCTACCTCATTGAGAGGAAGAGCGAAGTCTTCGACTGTTTCCAGGACCTCAAAGGGTTCATGGAAACGGAAATAGGAAGGAAGATCAAGTGCCTGCGGTCGGATGGCGGAAAAGAATACTTTTCCGGTCAATTCAACGGTTATCTACAACAGATGGGAATTCGGCGCGAATTCAGTTGTAGATACACGCCGGAGCAAAACGGCGTGGCCGAGAGGAAAGATCGGTCGGTTGTGGAAGCGGCGCGGGCAATGCTGGAAGAAAAGTGCTTGCCCAAGTTCTATTGGGCCGAGGCGGTACGAACCGCGGTATACTTCCAGAACCGGATCGGAGACAAAGTGTCGGCGCATGAGCTATATTTCGGAATGAAGCCGAACTTGCGACACTTACGAGTTTTCGGTAGCATTGCGTATGTGCATGTGCTGAAGGAGAAACGAAGGAAGCTAGACGCAAAGGCCGAGAAATGTATCCTGGTCGGTTACTCGGACGACCAGAAGGGTTATAAGTGTTATAACCCGCGCATCAAACAAGCACGCGTGAGCCGCAATGTTGTGTTTGACGAGTCTGCGTCCTAGTACTTGCCTCTAACTCCGGACCTTACTTCCAATCCGAGTTCTGATGATGAGGTCAGTGAAGCCGAGATGCCTCCGGATGAGCCTGAAATCGGTACCCGCGAAGAGAGTTCAATTTCGTTTCGGTTAAGCGGACCGAATGGACGACTAAGTCGGTTTGACCAGTCCGATGAAGAGCCGGCGAGTAGTGGAGACTCGGCCGTGCATTCCCCGCGCAGGAAGCCGAGGAGACGACTTACGCGCAAAGAAAAAGGGAAGAAGAAGGTGTCGGATTACGGCACGGATAGGAAAGAGTCGGATCGACACGAGTCCGACTCCGAGGGAAGTGACGACAGGTCTTCCAGACCGAAGTCCGCGTTGGCCAAGAAAGCCTCAACATCGGCTAATGAGCAATTACGCCGATCAACCCGCCAAAAGAACCCTGTTGTGCAATTCGGTTATAATGAGTACATGGCGCACCATTACGCGTACATGATGCGAGTGGCGGAAGTGCGTGAGCTAGAGAGCTATGCAAAAGCGGCGAAGGACGCGAATTGGCGCGCTACAATGGAGGAAGAGATGAGCGCATTAGCGGAAAATGAAACCTGGGACCTGGTTGACACACTGAAGGGTGTGAAGCCGATCAGATGTAGGTGGGTGTACAAGGTCAAGTACAACACCGACGGCTCAGTCAACCGATACAAGGCCCAGTTAGTGGCAAAAGGCTACGCGCAGAAACACGGCATCGACTACGATGAGATGTTTGCGCCGGTCGCGAAGATGACGATCGTCCGTGTTTTGCTCGCGGTAGCTGCGGCAAAGGGGTGGCACTTACATCAGATGGATGTAAAGAATGCGTTCCTGCAAGGTGAGCTTGAGGAACAGGTGTACATGGTACAACGCCCTAGATTTCACTCCGGAACGAACACGTCGGCAGTGTGCCAATTGAAGAAGTCCCTTTACGGACTGAAGCAAGCCCCGCGTGCCTGGAACGCGAAGATCATGCAGCAACTGCGTCAGATGGGCTTTGCAACGTCAAAATCGGACTCTTCCCTGTTCATCTGGAAAGGTCAACTTGGTTCGGTCAGCATTTTACTATATGTTGATGACTTGGTCATCACCGGCACCGACCTAGGTGAAATCGACCGCGTGAAGCTCCAGCTTGCGGCATCATTCGACATGAAGGATCTGGGGGACCTTCATTACTTCCTTGGGCTCGAAGTGATCCATACCCCCGAAGGCATACTGATCAGCCAACGTCATTACGCGTTGAATATGCTCTTCAAATTCGGGATGGCAGACTGTAAGTCCGTCTCGACTCCTCTAGATAGAACCATCAAACTTCGCCCCAATTCCGGAAAGGTATGCGACCCGACGAGGTTCCGACAAATTGTTGGAAGCCTTATCTACTTAACAATCACCCAACCTGATCTCAGTTATCCGGTCGGGGTGATCAGTCAATTCATGGCGCGACCTACCAAGGAGCACCTTCAGTGTGCGCAACGCATACTGCAGTACGTAAGCGGCACTAAGGACCGGGGACTGCTATATCGGACCGGTACAACCTCGCAGTTAGTTGGCTACACCAATACTGATTGGGTTGGCAACGCCGCCGATCGTCGATCTACGTCCGGATACGTGTTCTCTCGTGGGAGTGTTGCGATAGCGTGGAGCAGTAAGTAGCAGCCGACAGTTGCACTGTCGAGCACCGAAGCGGAGTATAGAGGAGCGGCTGTCGCGACATGCGAAGCCATATGGTTGAAGCGGATACTTAAGGATTTGTAGGTGGAGGTGTCGAATCCAACGACTATCTACTGCGACAACCTCAACAGCATCCAGCTCGCCAAGAACCCCGTTTTCCACGCCCGGACTAAGCACATTGAGGTGCACTACCATTTCGTCCGTGAGCGTGTTCTCTTCGGTGAAGTCGAATTTCAGTATGTTCCGACGGATCGGCAGACCGCCGACATCTTCACCAAGCCTCTTGGTCTGGACAAGTTGCGGCAATTCTCGGGTGCGCTTGGGTTGTGTCACCTCGACGTGCCGAACTTGAGGGGGAGACATGTCTTGAATGACCATGGAAGGGGGAGAGAAGACCGCGATGCCGAGCCAGATGACGAATTCGATCTCGGATCGGCTGAAGGAGCCGAGGGCAGACCCTCGGAAGATTCCGGAAGCAGACATAAGGGGAGTAGCCGAAAGGAAGAGCCGAAGTCAACCAAGCATGGGGGAGATGACGCCGTCAAGGGTGAGAAGACCGAAGACGAGTTGGAGACAGCCAACTCAGACGAGAGCGAAAACCGATCGGAGGTAGCCAAGTCGGTTCGAATGTTTGATTTGAATACACTGAATCAACCGAGGGCCAAGTGGAAAAGAAGGCAACAGGAGAAACGCCAACACCGCGACAACGAAGGAGCTGTGAAGGGCCGTGGGAGCAGACAAGCCGACCAGAAGGGTCGAAGCGCGCGGAGTCGAACAAGTCGAGGAGTGCGAGCGACGCGTGGGGCCAGGAGGAACCGGAGTGGTGATCCGGAAGATCCCGAAGAGCCTCAAGTTGAGCTTGAGGGGGAGTGTTGAGAGACAAGCTCAACAACGACCGGATCGGTTGGGACCGATCGGTTAGGCCGGATCGGTTGGAAACCGGTACGCAGACCGATGCGTAGGAAGGCCGGATTGGTGCGGAAACCGGGAGGCCATCGGAAAGATATTCCGCAAGGAATATATTTGGGAGTTAGTGTAGGGGCTCCTCAATGAGCATTGAAGTATTGTCAGTACTTCTGTCAGTTCGAAAAGGACTTGTATAAAAGTGTTCATTGAACACACACGATGTACAGATTGAGTATTATTTTTTAATTAAGCTCTTGTGTTTACTCTCTGTCTCTGTCTCTCCCATGCGTACTATGCAAACCTAAGCTTTCCATTAAACTTGCGTTTTCTGTTGTTCGGGTTCCTATATTGCTTCCGCACACCATTCTTTTCAATTACCAAGTAAAAAACATGTATACCTCTATTGTAGAAAAGCTACGTAGAGGAAATGGCTCTTAGTGGATGCAAAGGGGAGAGACTGAGAACTAAAAAATAGCCCCATAGTTGGGGCACCTAAAAATCCCTTTTCCATGACAACTCTTGCCCATTTATATAAGTTGGAAAACCTAAATGGTCCCTTTCATATTGCCAACCCATTGGGTATTAACCAATTTGTACATAATGTAGAGTAGTTTGTCATAAATAAGAATTATGACCGTGTCTCTTACATACATGTGGTCTCGATTAAATAGATAATTACCAAGTAAAAAACATGTATACCTCTATTGTAGAAAAGCTACCTAGAGGAAATGGCTCTTAGTGGATGCAAAGGGGAGAGACTGAGGACTAAAAGATAGCCCCATAGTTGGGGCACCTAAAAATCCCTTTTCCATGACAACTCTTGCCCATTTATATAAGTTGGAAAACCTAAATGGTCCCTTTGACATTGCCAGCCCATTGGGTATTAACCAATTTGTACATAATGTAGAGTAGTTTGTCGTAAATTACAATAAGAAAGAAGTATGACCATGTCTCTTACATACATGTGGTCTATGAATAATATACTAGATTGGAAATACTAAGCCTTAAAGGGTTGTTAACACTAAACTATATATGTAAAGTACCCCTGATGCATAGCATGATCCATCAAGGTTTTAACATCAATGTGGGTGTTACATTAAGGGCAAGACTAGGAAAAAGGGGGATAGAACAAATTTGCTCTTGCCACCCCAATGTGAAAGCACTATGTAAAATAACTATAAAAGTCATCTTGTGTGACTGTTTAGTGGATTCTTTTGAACCTTAGTCTGTAGCCACTTTCTAAAGGTTAAGCTTGAGCACTCTGTCCTCCCCTTGATGCCATATATTGTCAGTTGAATTATTATGGTTAAGTGCTCATTAGTAAAATCGTAATCACTCCTCTTCTTTTTTGTGTTGTTTGACTCATTCGATTAATCTAGGTGTGGTTAACTACGGTAGTAGGCACCAATGTGGTCAATCAACCTCACAACAAACCAAAAGGGATTGTTGCCTTATGAGAATACTTTAAAAGTGAATATATTGGTTTCACGCTCTTGATATCGTGAATGACACAAATTTTCCTTCTATAATTGACATTGTTACTAGAGTTAATATGATTAGTTGTGAGTGAACTAGCAAAACTGGGGTAGCCCTAAAATGCTCCCTTAAGATGTCAAACTATGGATGGAAGATAGATCAATACAAAAAACAGAAGCCATGGTGGAGTAAACCACAAATTCGAGGTGGTGTAGGGGGGGGGGATTCCATTTGACGTTTGTAGCCATAAGGTCGGCAAATTGAGTAGCATATGACTGATTGGACAACCCTTACTTTACATGAGAAATGTCACCAAAAACTAGTGAGTCCATATGTATACTAAAAAGTTCATGAACAAGAAGGAAGTCCCCTCATAGTCTATAGACTAAAGCTACACGTGGTCATGCTACATCCTCCTTTTTCATCAGCCAAGTTTATTCATGCTCATGCCACCATCCACACACTAAAGCTAGAGTGCACCGAGTTAGGATGAACTTCCTTGGTACCTTTCATTGTGATCCTTGATCTAGACACTCATGCAACCCCTCTCTCCCTAATGTTGCTCCAACTATTGCTTTTTCATCAGGCAAGTTTATTCCTTTTTGCACCACCATCCACACACTAAAAAGGGTGCTTGGCATTCGAATAGACTTCATCGGCATCTTTCATTGTGATCCCTACTCCAGACACTCACACGACCCCTAATGTTTCTCTAGCATCTCCTCTCTATTCTAATCTCCACACTTCTAATCATCTAACCACCCTACTAGGAGGCTCACCTTCAACCTTAATAGACTTCCCACTACACACTGCATGGTTAGACTTTGGACATAGGTAACCGTACTGCCCTTACCTTACCAACAAATACTTTGAAGTCACAATGTAAACTTTCCCAATCACCACACACATATCGGATGCCCAATCTTCCCCCTTCATCTTCAACACCTCTAGTGCCCCTTGGCACCGCTTATTCCATATCAATGCATCGCCTTTTCCACCCACCCCTATATTCTCTATATCACCCAAATTTGGAGTAGAAGCCACATATTTTAATTGCTCACTCTAGATGAAGCTTGTTTGGAGTTAACAACTCCAAGACTAGAAGTCAAAACCTAGTAGTGATGGGCATATAAGACCATTTTTTGCCTCGTCGTTAACAAGGACCAAAGAGATCAATGCCCCACTCACACAAGGTGAGAGTATGGAGGAAGACTCAAATATTCTTTGCACAAAAAGGGGCTATGCTCTCCCAAGGGACAATGTATTGCATGCATGATTAATGGATTCTTGCGGTTCATTGCATGTGACACCACACTAAGCTTGGTTCACCAATTGTGAAGCTTGTTGAATCAAGTTTGTCTAATTGGGAGACTCCTATCAATGTATGATAGTTTACCTTTGATCCATAACTTTGATGTTATCATACGTGACATGACTCACTCTAAATGAATCTTGTGACGTGCCTCAGCTAACAAAAAAGTTATAACTATAAAGTTGTTAAATCTATCAATTTAGAGTTCTGGTGAGAGTTGGAGCACTCAACCTCTTTTAAACAAGATTTACTTTGGCTTCGAGTAATTTGTTCCCTTGCTTGTACTCAACTATTTCTCTAACCTCTTTTTTTCCCTTGAAAATATATCCTCCATTGGTATTAGAATTACAGTGGCCCGAGGCATTTCTTATAACTTCACTTAGAGAACTTCGTATTTGAATAATCCATGTTTTATGCTTCTCCACCTTATGTAGCGACCATTGACTTTTGACAAATTTCTTCATCAAGAAATACTCCACATACCTCACATGATAGTGTTGTCTAACACATTCACATCAAGCAGTATACAAAAGATATCTCAAGAGGTCGGGAATGTGCATGTGAGTAAGAAGTTAGAACTTGCATTGTGGGGTTCATTCTATATTTTGCCCCTTCAACTACTGAGTGATATTATCAAAATTCATTTATGTGGAGATGGTCAAATTAGATTCTTTTAGTTGAATCTCATACAACGTTCACATAAAAAAGATCATGTTAAAAGCATTGTTCTCTAATGTGTCACACATTTTCCTCCACATCCTCGCTAAGCTTTGATTATGTGCTACTAAGAAGTAGACACTACCCTCAAGATGATAATTGATATTGCTACCTAGTCAAGATTCTTCCAATTTTCATGGATCATGTTACCGGGTCTTTTCTTGTCAATTTTCAGGTCCTCTAAATTAGAACATCCTAGATATAATTCTTCTAGATCTCTAAGCCTCCTCACCATATATTTATGAAGTTCCCTCAAGAGCTTCGTACATGTGATGAACTACTTGTTGATGCTTGCGATAAGAACAATGACATGGAGGTTGTCTTCGAGTGATTAAGCTTGTCTAAGTTGAACTCTTCCCCGTTTTCCCAATGATCAATTAATTTCTTGATACTCTTTTTCTTCTCTCATGTGTGTTTTTCTTAGTCTCCTTGCGAGGATTATTTAGTTGTCTAAAGTTCTTCCTTATCTTGTTGTAGAAGAACCCATCAAGACCTAAAGATGATACATCACAACTACAGATTAGAAGTCAAATTATGTCAAGATTATGAGAATGACACAATGCTCCAAAGTCGCAATGAATTGACACATTCAATCCATTGTTGTTAAAAAATGCATACTTCATGTCTAGAATACTCAGAAGTATTCAATACATATTCTACATTTTTTAATTGCCATCTTAAACCGTTTCACATATTTAAGGTATTCTACATACTCTACGTATTTAACAAGTATTTTGTATCTCCACAAAATAAAAATAAGAGATTGGCCAAAAAAATATTGTTAAATGCAATACAGATATAAGAAGTATTCTACGTATTTTACGTTTAGAATATGTAACATATGTATTGTACACATCTAAGTGTATGATAAATATTTTATAGCTATGGTTCAATCCATAACAACAAAAATTGGAAATGATCTATTCACACTAGTATGCACCAGACCATGTACAAGAGTTTGCTCTCACTCTAAAAGACGACAAGAACCAAAAATATGAGATCTACACCTCCAATCCTAAGTTGTTCATATATATACTTTGTCTTGGAATGTTCATACTAGCTTGGCCCATCTCCCCTTCTCCTGTTGTGTTACCTATTTACATAAAACATGACTTTGTACCAATGCAGCCCACAACATCGTTGATCCTCGAAGTGGGAAAGGAATTTGATACATGGGATAGTAGATAAACTTTGTTCAACAATTCATGAGAGCATGGGTCACAGAGCAACCAAATCTTGGGACTTAGTATTGTTGCCAAACAAAGAGGTTGTCCCACAGACGTGCAATGTTAACAATGCAAAAATCCAAGAGCCAAGAGGATGTAATTTTAATATCAAGTGAAAGTATAATCTAGTATAGTTAAAGTGATTAAAGTAGTTATTATCTAAGTAGAGAGAATTAAGTGGTCATTTTGACTCTTAATGTTCATCTTGAGCTACTCAATCTTGGCATTTTGAAAATAAAGTCTAAGCATCAATATATAAACCTTCGTTGTGTAACATTGGGAAGGACTTGAGAGAATTCTAGGATAGACATGTCATTTTACTCTCCATTGTCGATTACCAATTGAATACTAAAAGTGTCTTATTGTTATATGACTAACCTCTTTATTTGTTAAAGTGAATTTACATATGGAAGCTTTGTAATATGTTATGTACTTATTGTGGGCTCTCAAGAGTGGCAAAGTGAAGGATGGATCCTTTAACATTGGTAGTCAATGTGCATGTGAGTTATGGGCGGCAAGAATATTGTCGAGGAATCACTTATCAAAAGTAAGCAAAGCCCACACTACCAATATGACCTTTAAGATTATGATAACTAGGTTCATATACATCTGAGAAATGATCATATTCAGTGATCATTATTTGATCTGACTGTTCTTGCGGTCCCCATATGGAAATATTGGTTATTTAATAGCGAAAAAACAATACCTTACGTGCACATGAATAATATCTATCAAAAGTTGATTGAAGATACAACTTGGTCAGTGGTGAAGACATTGTATACGTGGAATAGCTTATGCATCTCCTTGAAGGTAAAGTTTGGGTATGAACTTGATTTTGCATGTGTGTGTTGCCTTTGTTGAAAAATGTCAAATTGAAATCAAAACTTGCTTCCATTTCAATTCTAGATGCTCTATTCATTTTACAACACCATCAACAAAATTATTGCCAAAGTGTTCTTTACAAATATATGCGAAATGGGAAGCTAATTAGTTCAAAATTTTGACTTTGATTAGGGGACCATATCACAATTATATAGTTTACAAATGAAGAAAAATCCTCGATTTAGACGGATTTAATTGGGTGAGAAACTTCACTAAATGTTAACTAAAGTTTACTATTAAATATTCACATCAACATTATGACTTCATATTGAAGTATATTTCTTTAACACCGATTGTAAGAATGAACATATAAACCATAAATTTGTAGAAATTTTAGGAAGCTCCTATACATTTGTCTCTCGGATTGGGCGAACATCTCTTGCGATTGATTCTTATTTACGCAAACAAAATCAATTTGGAACCTGACAATATTATTAATGTACTAGCTATAAATATTCAAACGCGTTCCTTTTCATTGCATACTTTGTTGAGTGCAATTGCTCTCAAAGTAGAGTTCAATTATGTCAACAACGCTTCATTTAAACTAAACAAGGTGAAACAAAATATTCGAATGTTTCTTTTGCCCCAAGGATCGATAAGACACTTGCTATCACAGAGGCGAAAGGAACTGTTAAAGATAGAAATAAAAATGCGAGGTAGATGTGGAGAGAGAATAAATGATCAAAAATAAATACATGAACACTGGAGCGCGCGGTGAGAGGACCTATTCTTCACCGACAAAGATAACTATATCATAAAAACGAATTCGAATAGTCCTACAAAAAGGAGGTCAAATAAAAGGTGTTTTTGCTTTATCCCAACGCGATGCATCGTCACATTAAAAGAACATTCGACTTAAATATATATAAGCTGGTTACAAAGAGAAAAGAAAAAGTTCTCACCTCGAAAGGAGGTTCAAGCTTTTGTGTGCAGAAGCATCAATTCTTGTTTTACCTTTGGGGGAAGAACTCCTTCAACATTTTCATCGCTTTTGTGTGCCCGACTTTGACTAAACGAGCGTGTGCGCATACAAAAATATGCAATAAAAGTTGAAGAAAATCCCCGTCAAACCTTAAAAGCCCATCCATGTGCGTATTGAGAACAATTCCACAACTGCTCAACGCAGTCGTGCTAGGTCCCACCCCCCATTATTGAAACAAGAAATGCAAAAAAAAAAAAAAAACAAGTAGGAAAGTCTCCTCCTTGGCTCTTCCCGAAGAAGAGCATCGGTTTCGTAGAAGAGGGCCCATATGAGGGTTGCCCTAGCAGCAATTCGCTTGGAATTCACTCAATAAAGGGAGGAAAGTTGTGAGCTCGAATCCTTAAAAAAGGTAATTTTAACTATTCTGATGACGAGCCCCCGCTCTGCAATGGATGTGCCTGGTTGGTTGGTGACATCTCACTACATTCTAGGATTCTTCTTCTTTGTGGATCACCAATGGCACAAGAGAAGAGCTTGTGTAGTTACTGCAGAGGTTTGAGACGATAAACTTGAGTGGCGACGAGTGTGGCTGAAAAAAAAACCCATTGCTCTGACCACGACTCTAAGGGAAGGAAAGAGAGGAAAGCAACGAATTAGAATTAGAATTATAATTGTTATCGTCTGTAAAGAGGCCAAATTTGACCTATGGGCCCAAAGTATACATGTGTTCTTGATATGTGTCTCCTTCCTAAGAAGGGTTATTCATACATTGAAGCACAAAGTCTCTATGTGTGAATAAAGCATATACACATATGGATGACAAAGGGAGGAAAATAAGACAAGGTGTGGTGACGTTCCACGGAGCTTTCTTCGTGATCGTGCGATGATCAAGCTGGGGTTCGAAGAGGGATTTCTGCTGAAAACTTGTTCGTTACGTTACGTTAAAGGGGATCTATCATCGCCAGGATGCCCGCCTGCCCATCATTGACTGCCCGGGCAATCATCGCCCGCCTGCCCATCAATGGCCGGCCGGACAATCATCGCCTGCCCGCCCACCGCCTGCCACATGTGACCAACCGACTTGCGTGGAGGGCATTGGCCCAATTACAGAAAACCTCTCTTCTTCTTCTTCTTCTTCTTCTTCTTCTCCTTCTTTCTTATTTCTTCTTCTTCTTCTTCTTCTTTCTTCTTTCTTCCTTCTTCTTCTTCTTCTTCTTCTTCTCTGCACACACAAACAGAAACAGAAACAGAAACAGAGACAGAGACAGAGACAGAGACAGAGAGATGCACAGAGAAACAGAGAGCAGAAGATAAATGCCTTCGGCATATCCTCTCAGAACAATGGTAAGCTCAACACATTGTGTTCTCTCCTTCTCTCTTTCTCTCTCTCTCAAATGTCTCCGTAGCATCAACGGAAAACGATGGTCCTGTTTGTTTTCCTGATTCTTTTTTCCCTCTCTCTGTCTCTCTGTCTCTCTCTCTCTGCCTCAATCTCTGCTCTGTAGACGCCATCGAGACACTTTCTTCTGTTCTTATGTTGTTATTTGCTCAATCTTTTGTTCTGATTGCCCTCCATGCTTGCAGTACCATGTGACCTGATGTCGTCTCTCTGTTATGGATCCGAACTGACTCTGATATGATTGAGAAGAAGAAGCAGAAGAAGAAGAAGAAGAAGAAGAATCCTGATGACAACATCAAGAGGTCTACGAGTAATTTAGGATGGAAGCAATTAATGGAGGGGAACAGAGAATACGATGCTAAGCAAGCAAAAATATAACGATGGTTGTTTTCTCTGTCTGAGTCCATTGTCTTCGTCCATCGGCCATGGTAGCTTCAAGACTCAGGAATAATCCGTTGATTTGATTTGATCCAACTCAAAAAGAGAGATACATCGATTCTTTCTTCCTGCACGTTTTCCTTCCATTCTTTTGACAAAGACCAGTGAAAAGAGAAAGATGCACAGACAGACAGAGATGACCTTTTGTTCTCCTTTCCTTCTTTCTTTTAATTTCTTTGAGAGAGACAGATAGACACCCAAGAACTTTCTTTCTTGCTTTTTCTGCAAATTTTCTATTCCTTTCTTGTTTCCATTCTTTTTTCTTGTTCTTTTCTTTTGCTTCTTGTTTCGGTTTCCATAGAAAGCAAGAGAGTTCTTCTTTTCTTTCTCAGATTTGCTGTGTCTTTTCTTGATCCCATTCCTTTCCTGCTAAGGACATCTCTGTCTGCTATTGTCAGGTGAATGGTCTTCCACAGAGAAGGAAGACCATCTCTGCAGGAATCAATGTAAACCAAATTGGATCTGTCTTCCTCCATTTTGTTGGTAATTCCATTTCCTTTTGTCTGCTAAGAACTCATCTTAAGCTATGCCATCACGGACGCTGCACCATGGCTTTTCTCCATCTCATCAATCTTCTCCCTCTTCTTCTTATACTAAACATTATGTACAGGAATTAATCGTCAATGTTCTCCCTACCATAGCCACCGATATTGCCATTCTAGCCACAGCTACTTTTGTTTTCTTCTTCTATAATTGGTACCGAAAGATAGTGCAGCAGCAGCAACAACGGAACAGAAACAATAAGGCGGGCGCCGATGAGCAAGATATCACCCTCAAGCTTCACAGGTTCAAGTATTGGCACCTCAAGAGAGCTACAAGAGGGTTCTCTGAAAAACAGAAGCTTGGGAAAGGTGGGTTTGGCGTTGTATATCGAGGTATTCTCAGGGATGGTCGAGAAGTAGCAATCAAGAAATTAGATCTCTTCTCTCTTCAAGGTGAAAGAGAGTTTGAGAACGAGATTTCCATCTGTAGTAATCTTTCTTCTCCATACCTGGTGAATCTAATTGGTTATTGTGCTCACGGGAAGAGGATCAGGCTTCTTGTATATGAATATATGCAGAATCGGAGTTTGCAAGAAGCTTTGTTTGACCAGAGTTATCCTGTTCGATTGGATTGGAACAAGAGGTTCAAGATCATCTTTGATGCTGCGAAAGCTCTTGAGTTTCTTCATTTGCAATGCAATCCTCCGATCATACATGGTGATATTAAGCCGAGCAATATCCTTCTCGATAGTAGCTTTTCGGCACGGATCTCGGACTTTGGTCTTGCTAGATTCAAATTTGAGGAGTACTATGGATCAGATAGTGATGATAGGAATTCTACATTTAGTGGGATTAATCTTACAACACCGGCTACTCCTCGAGGATTCAGACATGGAGCTTCGGAACAAAGTGTGTGTGAGACCAATAGGCACTCTGCTATGAGGAATCATGGTCTTTCAGATTACAAGCTTTCATTAATGGAGTCCCAATCTGTGAAAAACGAAACTCTTAATACAAAAGGATCTCCCCACGAATTGTCATGCGGACAAGAGGATCTCATGTACAAACATACCCCCCAACCTTCTGTTATTAGCCTCTCACCAGATCGATCGAGGCAAACTAAACATCATATTGCTAACAATCTGGAATCTGCATTTCCAGAGTTGAAGGAAAATAAAATGGTTATGGAATCTTCATATTTGGTGTTGAAGGAAGTTAAAATGGATATGGTATCTACATATCCAGCTTTGAAGGAAGTTAAAGTAGACATGGAATCTATGTATCCAGTGATGGAGGAAAAAAGGAATATGGGATTCACATATCGGGTATTGAAGAAAGAAAACCTGGTTATGGAAACTTCATATCCTGTATTGAAGGAAGTTAAAATGGATACGGAATCTATCCATCCAGTGTTGAGGGAAGAAAGAATGGATATGGAATTTGCATATCCAATGCTAAGTGGAGAAAACCTGGCAGTGAAAATAGGTATAGAACCTTCATACCCATCATTGGAGGAAGAAGTGGATATGGGATCTACATATCCAATGTTGAATGAAGAAAAACAGGCTGTAGAACTGGAGGTGTCTACAACCAATGCACAGAGCAAGACTCTTGTTAATGGTCTTAATCATAGAGATATCAGGAGCAAAGATGAGGAATTGATAGGAAAAAAGTATGTTATGGATTGGCTAGGATCTGATCACTCCTCCAATAAAGCTAAACCCAAAGAGATTGCTCCTGTTGATGTGGGAAATAATGCCACTAATGAAAAAATAAGTAATCTCAACAGTCAATCCAGAAGAGAAAAAAAGATGAATATACGGAGAGAGAGTCGGGAATGGTGGAAAGATGAGTATTTTGCTGAGCTGAGTAGTAAAAGCGCAGTGAAAGATGATGGAAGGCCAAAGGAGACTTCTAAAGACTTCTTTGGATGGGAGTACAATGCAGAAACTAGGAGAAATGAACGAAGACTCATGAAAGATGGCATAAGAAACATGTCCAAACAGTGGTTCCGGAATGCTAGGAATAGCCAAGAGAGGCAATCGAGAAGGATGCCCTCGATATCGAATGATATGTTGTGGAGTGGAGAGCTTAATCACAAAGGTCAAATTAACAATGAATTGAATAGCAATCAGCAATGGAGTGGTGAGATTCTGGTAAGAGATGTTAGTAGTACAAGTATGAGAGGGACAATATGTTATGTTGCACCTGAATACGGAGGCAATGGCTTAGGCTCGGAGAAGGGTGATATATACAGTTTTGGCGTGCTTATACTTGTGATTCTGTCAGGACGACGACCTATCCAAATCTCGGCATCGCCAATGAAAGAATTCGAGAAAGCGAACTTGATCTCGTGGGCTCGATCTTTATCGCATTCCAACAAGATACTAGATCTTGTAGATGATAGTCTCGGTGGAGAGTATGATAAGAAACAAGCTCACTTGTGTATAACATTAGCATTGCTATGTCTTCAACGAGTACCTACCCGCAGACCTGACATATCTGATGTCATTAAGATTCTTTCGGGACAGATTACCACACCTTCATCGCCAGTTGACCTCTCACCTTCTCCAAATGCAAAAATACGTTCCGAAAGGCCTCCTCTTTCACCAAAGTAGCAGAACTCATTATGATAGATGACACTTGGATTCATTTTGTATACTATTGGTCGGTTCATAAACTAGAACACACCTGTTATCAACTGGTAATGATAGATGACATTTTATATTCATTTTGTTTACCACCAGCAGTATGCCTTCACTTGTTCCTCAAAGCTTAACTCAATGTTTCTAAAATAAAATGATGTGAACATCTTGAGGGGATTTGGTTTTGCAAACCTGTACATGTATATTGTCATGTCAGACTCTTTAATTAATATTAAGATGGGATACACTTGAAACAGATATTTGTACAAATTGTGCAACTGGAAATATCTATTTTGTACTAAGTGTGCAAAGTTTATACCAAGTGTTAAGACTCTCATGAAGACCTTGACCTTCGTGACATTACCTCACAGCTTTCAAAGCTAAGTTTATCACGAGACATACATTAGTAAGACTTATATTACTATCGGGAAACCTCACTGCAAGATGAAAACTCGCAAAATAATAATGACAAATGTACTAAGTGTCAAGTAGACACTGGAGCTCTTCGAAGCACTCAACGGTAAAGAATGTAAATTTGAATATGTCCAGACTATGGCTATGACATACGGCTTATGTAAGGATGCCTTGATTTTGATGTTAGAAAACACTATCAGAAGGATGTTACATTGAATTTATGTGCTTAAATGTGTTACAGCATAAAAACATGCCGAACTGATGCCTAATAATCTGAGAATGAATAGCAGGTTGAAGAAGACATGTTATCACTCATGTCAGCCAAAAGTATACCTTCAGAGTGTTTTCTTTCGTAATTCCAAGGCACCTCACCTTCCCCTGTTCATAGCATCCACCTCTTCTTTGGTTCTTGTCATTGTGGCGATCCTATTGGAAGACAATGAATTCTGTTCCAAAGACAAATATTAAAGTATTTAAGTATCTTACTTAGTTCCTTGATTCAGCATCCACTGTCCCACATAACCTCTTCATCAAATGAAATTACAGTGTTTATCAAGCATCAAGAAAAGAATAGTTGCAGACATACGACTACGAGTTGAACTGAAGTATGAATCTTTGGAGTGCAATGATGGTAATGACACAGCCACATCAAAGGGCTTATTCCAATCTGTTGAAAATGAGATTTTCTATGGCTCGCATGAATCAATGGTATATATTGAGGACTTGCACAAGATGAGAGATATTTAGCAGTAACAAATTCAAAGAGAAAATATATAACCATGACTCAAAAGCATCGAAAAGGGATATTTAGCAGTAACAAATTCAAAGAGAAAATGTATAACCATGACTCAAAAGCATCGAAAAACAATATTTAGCAGTAACAAATTCAAAGAGAAAATGTATAACCATGGCTCTTTACATTCTATACACGAAGAAAAGGACACTAATATGTCTTTTTACGCCCGTAATAGAGGAATACATCCTTGTCATACTCTCAACAAATTCATTCTCTTCTCATGCACATATTATATTTTGGATTATCTTAACATATTCATCTCCGTAATAAGATATGAAACATATATTTTGAGTTATCTTATATTTGTCATGTTGGTTTTTTCTTTCAGCACATACGACTTCTAGCCTCTGCTCCCAGGATAGCCGCATACATAATAGCCTTGACATTGAAAGCACCAAGTATGTAACACTTTAAGGAGATAACAGATAAGCCCCCAAAAATTCCCACAAGAAGATCTCTCCGCTCTGTAATGCGAATCTCAAAGCGGATTTTGCAAACCAATGTTGAAGCTCTTAATTCCGAGAGGGTCTGATCGTGCGAATTTTGTACCGAAGTATAGGAGGGGAAGAAGGGGTTTCCTCGCAAAGAGATTTAGGGAGGGTAGTATATCAACATTAAACTTAACATTCATATTAAGAGAAAAGAGTTAAATGCTAATTAGACTGCATCCTACATAATGCGATGGCTAGTCGCATGAATGCATGTAGAATTTTTGTGATAATCATTAAGACCATTGTTCAAAGTGCTGAATTCACTACAGCTACAGCATGACCAGGCACCAGGAGTGAATGATTTTATGATATACACACATGCATACATTTTATGCATAAATACAGGACATACATACATTTTATACACACTCACATACGCAGTATATACATTGTATGCAATGTATATATGCATACATGGCATATAAGAAGAGAAAATGAATGCATTACATACTTAAATCATCATGCGGTGCTGTGGAAACAACCCCAGAAAATAGTTACCAATCCCACATCTGTGCAGGGAACAAATCCCAACCAAAGTGTAGAGATTTCAGAATGGCTATACCTGAGTGGAAGATCAGAAGGCACAGGCATATATCGATCTCTATGAGAAGGATAGATGCAAACCGTGTGACTGACCTGTCTGAATTAGGGTTTCAGAGACCGACTTTCTGCTGCAGCACATTAAATGCGAGGAGAAACAGAGGAAATAGAAACAGGGCATCTTTGAAGAGGAGTAAATATGCCTCTCATACCCTCCCAAGGTTTTTGGAAATCTCAAACAATACCCTCAGCCTCATCATCAAGGGGTTTTTGGAAATCTCAAACCATACCCTCAGCCTCATCATAAGAAGAGGAGTAAATATGCCTCTAATACCCTCCCAAGCTTTTTGGAAATCTCAAACCATACCCTCAGCCCATCATCTCGTGAATATGCCTCTGATACCCTCCCAAGCTTCTTGGAAATCTCAAACGATACCCTCAACCTCATCATCATCATCATTGTCAAGTGCTCAAGAATTACATATATCTGTGGACACACCACCCGGCCTCGCTCCTCTGGTCATTGCTTCGGTCTATGCTGCTTGCAATTCATAATTCGACGCTCGCCAAGCCTAGTTGATCGAGTACTGATGAAGCCGGGCCTGTTGGCATCAATATATGTAGGTGCCTTTTGAGCCATATGACAAGCTACGTGAGTTATCGGCACATGAAATGAGTTATCGGCACATGAAATGAGTTATTGGTATATGTAGGTGCCTTTTGAGCCATATCATGTGATTAGTTGAAAGGGACCCATATCATATGCATAGTTGAAATGAGCGTTGCCACAAGCATGCATCGTGGAGCAGTGAATTTAGACCATTATTACGCCAACTAGTTAAGCTCAGTCGAGGGCCATTTCTAAATACATGGGTACAAGCATAAAAAGAGAGCGTCATTTGTATAAAAATTCCTTGTCAATGCTATTAACAAAAAACTTGTCTACATGAATTGTGAACTTTAGATAAGTAGATCTATTCCATTGCCATATGGATATATTTTGCCATGTTGACATAATCCATGTGAAAAGGTAACTTATGTTCTAAATCTCTAGCTCACATTACCCTTCTTTTTTGTTTATGCAAGGGTTAGATTAAGCGAAGAATCTCTATTGAGCTTAAATTGTTGAACAAGTCTAGCTTGAATTTGAGAAAATCATGTTTTTATATATGTAAATGAATGCACAAAAGCCAATTATGATACTTTATAAGCAATAATTTGTAATTAACTCTTATTTAAAGTTGATGAATGACAATTGTTAAAGTGAATGGGTGAGAGCAAGAGAGAGAGAGGTTCTATTATCATCTTTGGAGGTCAAATATGACCTATGAGACCAAAAATATTACATTTCACGTAATACATATAAAAGCGAGTAGTGACTCTCGATGTTCAAGAACTATACCAATGAATGTTGCAATGGAGCGTGCACATTGTGACAGTGAGAGAAATTCGTGCAAGGATTGGGTTTGGTCAAAGATGTGTTGAAATCATAGTCATTCGCAAATCGTTATATAAAACAAAGTGTAATACTCACACTCCTGAACTTGTTTCAAGCAAAGTGTGCATAGTCGACCACTCTCATCACTTGTGCCCCAACACCCCATTTCACATCGCAGTGTGTGAGTTAAGCCGCATGGAAGCAATGATTCAAATGGTTGACAACGGGATGGGCTCTAGCATCGATGTGTATGGTTTCCCCATTCGGTGAAGAATATAGTTTTCTAATTAGGTGCAACATGTGTCAGTAGTAAAATGTGTGAGTCATGATTACATACATTTAGGCTTACAAGGATTCAAACTCATTACAACCTCTTAATATACGTGTCAAACCTTAAACCATTATGGTAACATATACAATGTATAATTATATTATTAGTTATGTTAGGAAACATGTCCCTCCGGATGGGAAGAGGAGCACGAGTCGAAGAAAGAACCAAATCGGTTGATAGCAACTCGGCAAGATGTCGGCAACCTGCCGATCCGTTAGAACATACACCAGTTTGACTTCACCGGAAAGGACTCGTTCTCGGATAAAGTGGTAATTAATGCACCTCAATGTGCTTTGTCCAGGCATGGACGATGGGGTTCTTTGCCAATTGGATGTTGATGAGGTTGTTGCAGTAGATTGTTGTCGGGTCTAACACCTCCACTCGCAGATCCTTCAGTAACCATTTGAGCCAAACGGCCTCACATGTTGCGATAGCCGCTCCTCTATACTCAGCCTCAGTGCTTGACAGTGCAACTGTCGACTGCTTGTTGCTGCACTAGGCGACCGCGAAGCTTCCAATTGAAAACGCATAATCAGATGTAGACCTGCGGTCGCCGACATTTCCGGCCCAATCAGCATCTGTATAGCTGACTAATTGTCCAACTATACTAGCCCGATACAACAACACTCGATCTTTAGTGCTGTTGACATATCGCATGATCTGATGCACACATTTCAAATGTTCGATAGATCAGTCCAACCGGATAACTCATGTCCGATTGAGTGATCGTCAGATAGATAAGGCCCGACTATCTGGGGAACTATGTCGCGTCACAAGTTGCTCCCGACCCTTGGCGAAGCTTAACATTTTGGTCTAGAGGAGTCGATACAGATTTGCATTCCGTCATACCGAATTCGGTGATGACAAGCTCATCCACATAGAGCAAAATGCTCACTAGCCCATTCTGACCCTACCAAATGGAGAGTGAAGAGTCTGATTTCTACGTTCCATGCTCGTGGGGCTTGCTTGAGTCCATATAGGGACTTCTTTAGTCGGCAAACAACCAACGTGTTCATTCCAGACTGAAATTTGGGGGGTTGAACCATGTATACTTGTTCCACAAGGTCGCCTTGCAAGAATGCGTTCTTTACATCCATTTGATGTAGATGCTACTCGGTGGGGCTTGTAGCACTTCTACCCCTTCTACTCATCGGAGTAGCCAACCAAGATACATTTCTCCGCCTTGGCATCTAGTTTCTTTTGCTTCTAATCCGGTATATGCACATATGCAATGTTACCGAATACTCAAAGGTGTGCCAAGTTCTACTTCCGCTCGAAATACAGTTCGTGCGGCGACACCTTTGTCCCTGAGGTAGATATCCAATTCTGTATGTAGACTAACAATCGGCAACGGTTCGGTTTGAACCGAACCAAACCACAAAACCGCGGTTTAATGGCTTAACGATTTCAATGGTTCGGGTTCGGTTCAGGTTTAGGTTTTTCTAAACGGTTCGGTTCGGGTTTGGTTTGGTTTCAACAGTAAAAACCCACGGTTTTAATGGTTTAATGGCTTAACGGTTTCAATGGTTCGGGTTCGGTTCAGGTTTAGGTTTTTCTAAACGGTTCGGTTCGGGTTTGTTTTGGTTTCAACAGTAAAAACCCATGGTTTTAACGGTTTAACGGTTTCTATTTTTTAATTTTTTTAATTTTTTAAAAAACATTTTTAAAAATTATAAAAAAATTCTAAAAAAATTTTAGAATTTGTTTTTTAACAATCTTTTCATTTTTACACCTTATTCATTCTCACATTTTAGGAACATCTTAAAAATTCTAAAAATTCTATATAATGAAATATTATAAATTTAAAAAATTAAAAATTAGACCTATGTTGAAAACCGAACCGCGGTTTTTACGGTTTAATGGTTTAACGGTTTGAAAAAAGGTTTAACGGTTCGGTTTCGCAGTTTGGTTCAGGTTTCAAAAATTTTAAACGGTTCAGTTTGGACCCTCTCAAACCGAACCGAACCGTTGCCGATTGTTAATGTAGACGGCTATCCAAACTACATCGGCCCCAATAAATCAGGGGCATGCTCTTCTTCTCCATCATCACCCTCACTGCTTCTTCCAACATCCAGTTCTGCTCTGGCGTGTATCTACAAGAGAACTCTCGACGAATTCCCTTGGTCTGCAAATAACTTGTGAACTAGCTGGAAAATATTCTTTTCTGCCATTCGATATCATACACTTGATCTTTCTTTCGGTTTCTCGTTCGACATGACTCTTTAGGTCTCAGAAACATGAGAAGACATCGCTCCTCTTCTCGATCAAGTAGATCCAAGTGTGTCGGCTGAAATCGTCGATGAAATAGATGAAATATCGACACCCACCAATGTTCACGTTTTGTGTCGGTACCCACACATATGAATGGATAAGATCGCGCCAATTCCAACTCTGATTCTTCTCATTGGGGAATGGAAGCCTATGATGCTTCCCAAACTAACAAGCTTCACAAGTTTGGCCTTTCCGGCCACTAAACTTCGGTAGTTCGGAAACCTGTTCCGATTGAATCTCCTAAAGCTTTCGGAAGTTGATGTGGCCGATCCGCTTATGCCATAGATTGATGTTAGACTCAACCTTTTTTCCACTCACGAACATAGCAGTGCCAACATCATTGGTTTCGAGTATGAACATTCTTCCATCCCTTCGCCCTTGTGCGATGATCTGGCCTTCCTCCTCGATGAAGCATACGTGGTGAGTGAACCAAACCTGCATTCCTTGATCCACAATCTAAACGACTAACACCAAGTTCTCGGCGTCTATACATGTAGGACGTTCCTCATTATTCCCTTCTGGCCGACATAGGTCAGAAGGACATCCCCGATATGCTCGATGGGATGTGGGGTGTCATCTCCGGTTTCGACCACCCTTGATTTCTTCGGCTTCTCGAGAAAGGAGAACCACTCTTTGTGGTTCGTCATGTGGTTTGAAGCTCCAGAGTAAACATACCAAACTTCCTCCGACTTCGAGTCGGAAGCAGCCATTCGGTTGACCTTATTCTTCATTACAAGGGTTGGTCCTCACTTGGCTCCCTCTTAGCTTCTAGCAAAGTGCGATAAGTGATGTCTATTTGCGTCCCTTCGGCTCGATCAGGCTTTGTCTGAATCTGCCCTTTTCTTCCAGCACTCGCTTTCTTTGTGTCCCGTCGGCCACAGTACCAACTATCTCTCGGCACCGCCTTGACTCCCCCTGCTTCCGGAGGATCCAATACTGCTGTCGGCACCATCTTTGTGCCTCCAATTATGCTCTTGTCGGCCGCCTGCATTGCGCTCCAACTCGCCTTGTTCGTCAAGACCACGGTTCCGATCTTCCTCCATGTACAACATCTTGTTGTCGGTGTGCGTACTTGTCAACGCACCCACGTGGTTCTCCTCTACAAGGAGCATCGACTGTAAGTCGAAAAATGAAGGCGTATTCTCCCTTGTACATATCGTCGTCCTGAATGCTCCAAAATTCGACGCCAAGCACCCGAGGCAGACCTTGCACCATTTCATCCTCCTTGATGGTCACGTTGATGGATGCAAGAGAGTCACAAATCTCCTTGATTCGGGTTGTATAATTGGCCACTGACATGTCTTTCTGTCGGACGTTTCTCAACTCTTGTTGGAGGTGCAGCTTCGAGGCCGTAGTGCTTGCGACAAAGACCTTCTTCAGGTTTCTCCAAGCTTCCTTTGGCATCGTGGCATCCCGGATATGGCTAAGTAGATTGTCAAAGTTAATATGCGAAAGCTTTGCCATACTGGTTTATCCGGTCAACAATAGAAAAACAGAGAAAAGTTTAATGGAAGCTTAGAATACACAAAAGAGACACCGGAAAGCATGAACTCAATTTAAAATAATAACACTTTGTACATAGAATGTGCTAAGAGAGCACTTTTATACAAGTCCTTATACGGACTAACAAAAGTACTAACAAGTACTTCAATGCTCATACAAGCGACTGGTTGTCATGAAGACAACATTTTGGTTATCAAGAATCGAACCCACGACTTCTTGGTCTATGTGTTGAACCCTTAACCATTGTAATAACATATATGTTGTGTAATTATAATAATTATGTTTCTAGTTATTACAAGATATTAGAATATTCTAGAACATTCTAGATTATTCTAGAACATCCTTTAATATTTCATGATTATATTTCTTATCATAAAATCTAAAATATTCTAGAACATTCTAGATTACTCCATAAGGACCTATAAATAACTGTCTATACATTCGTTTCAACTCATTCGGTTCAACACCAGTCTTTAGCCCTTAGCCTACTCATTGTAATCTTGTTTCATCATAATATAAGCTCATTTCTATTTCAAGTCTTATCTCTCTCTCACTCTCTCTCTCTCTCTCATGCACACACACACACACCCTCTCTCTTTCACTCTCGCTCTATCTTCTACCCACGAGTCTCGACAGTTTGAACCGAATATTTTTGTTTCCTTTTCCAATAACCCTAGCAAGCTTTCTTCTTTTCCCTTCTTTCTTTTTCTCCCTCAGTTATGGAATCCGTCAGCAAGCAAGAGTATATGCGTGTCCTTTCTGAGCTCGACATGCTCACAACTAAGTTTGTGGCATTAGAGCAAGAAAATCATAGGCTACTCGGGGATTTACAACAAGTGAGTACCGAGAAAGCTCATCAATATGAGGAGTTATCACAACGGGTTCATCAACTCGAGGCTACTATATTAACATTACGAGAACAAGCGGCGGGGGTTCAAAACTCCCCAAGGGAACCAAAGATTAGCCTCCCTACCAAGTTTGATGGTACCCGATCTTTGTTTCGAGGTTTCTTGAATCAAGTCCGTTTGGTGATTCAATTACATCCTAATCGGTACCCAACTGATGCTGCTCGTGTGGGATTAATAGGAACCTTGCTAAGCGGTACCGCATTAGCATGGTTTGCACCACTTCTAGAGAAGAAATCACCATTGTTGGAGGATTTCGAGGCATTCATTAAAGAGTTTCAAGCTAGTTTTGGAGACACCGATAGCACTAGAACGGCAATAAACAAGATTCGAAGACTCTGACAAGGAGATCGTCCCGCTTCAGCCTACGCAACAGATTTCCGTCTCTTGGCATGTAACATCCCTTGGGATGAGGCAGCCTTAATGGATCAATTTCGTTAGGGTTTGCGTAATGATGTCAAAGATCTTCTTCTTACTTTCCACGAAGATCCAAAGTCTCTTACAGAGGCCATTAGTCGAGTTGTGCGATGTGATAATCGCCTATTTGAGCGACGTTCTGAACGTCAACAAATGCTATGCCGTCAACCGGAACAGACGTATGCTTCAATAGTCGCAACACCGCCACAAGTTCCCAGACCCGTTACGAGGGATGGTCCCACTCCGATGGAAATAGAGTCAACACAACGTCGAGGGCCTTTATCAGATGCTGAGAAACAACGACGTCGGGCGCATCACCTCTGCCTCTATTGTGGTGGTCAAGGACATATTGTTGTGAATTGTCCACATAAACCCAAACGACAAGTTTACCAAGTAAGTGCACATGACAACCCTACCATGAGTTCTACTATCACTTCTAATAACTTAACTACTAAGCCTAATAACCCATGCCATGAGAATAGATTTGATGTCTTGAGCCAATTAGAGGATGTGTTAAACGAATAAGTCCGGCCAAAATAGGAGCCATTTGGTTGGACCATCCTAGATATGTAGAGTTTGTACCTAGTTGTGGTTCCATTTCATCAAATCAAGTTAGTAGAGTTTTTTTTGCACAAGTCGAACTTAGCACATCTACAGGTCATCGAGTCCTAGCCTCTGCCCTCCTAGATTCTTGAGCCAATTCTTGTTTCATGGATCGCGAGTTTGCATTGACCCAAAACATCAACTTGAACAAGCTCCCGAACCCAGCAGCTGTAGGAGTCATTGATGGTCGCCCTATAGCATCAGGTAATATAGTCGAAGAGTCTGAATCAATTCGTGTAGTCCTAGGTAATTTGGCTAGTATCATCTCATTCAACATCATTAGTAGTCCAGAGCACTCTCTAGTTCTTGGTATTCCTTGGTTTAAGTTACATAACCCAACTATTGATTGGAGAAAAAGAACTATTGAAGAGGTCATAGTACATTCCGAGTCTCTTGAAACTGCAACAAAGGATCTAGGATCCCACATGATTTCAACAATCTCTATACATCAGTTACGAGAGGATGGAAGGAAGGAAGACATGATGGTGTTTGCGGTTTTAGCAACTCCCTCATCTAGCTCACAAGAATTGGGGGTCCAATTACCAAAGAAGTACATAGAATTCTCCGATGTGTTCGATAAGGTGAAGGCTAATAGATTACCAGAGCATCGACCCTATCATTGCCCAATTGATTTGCAGCCAGGAAAAGAGCCTCCATGGGGGCCAATTTATAACCTTTCGCCCACGGAGTTAGAGGTTCTTCGAGAATATATAGATGAGAACCTGGCAAATGGTTTTATCCAACATTCAAGATCTCCTGTTGGTGCACCCATCTTTTTCATTAAGAAGAAAGATGGTACACTTCGTATGGCCGTGGATTATCGGGGCTTGAATAAAGTGACTATTAGAAACCGATATGCTCTACCATTGATCTCAAGCCTTCTAGAACGCCTCAGTGGAGCAAAGTATTTCACGAAGTTAGATCTTCGAGGTGTCTACAACCTTGTTCGAATTCGTCCGGGGGATGAATGGAAGACCGCATTCCGCACTCGCTATGGTCATTTTGAATATACAGTGATGCCATTTGGTCTCACGAATGCACCGGCAGTTTTCCAACATATGGCGAATGACATTTTTCGAGACTTCCTCGATATCTTCATCATAGTTTACTTGGATGATATCTTGATCTACTCAAAAACTCAAGAGGAGCATGAGATACATGTTCGCCAAGTTTTGCAGCGGTTACGAGAGTATGGTCTCTATGCAAAATTCGAGAAGTGTAGTTTCGACTAGTGTCAAGTGGAATTTTTGGGGTACATAGTCTCTTCAAATGGCATCTCTATGGATCCATCAAAGGTCCAAACAATTTTGGATTGGCAAACACCACAGTCTGTGCGAGATGTACAATGTTTTTTGGGGTTCGCAAACTTTTATCGCAAGTTCATCAAAGATTATTCAAAGATTGTATTGCCCCTCACTCAACTAACACGCAAGAATCAACCATTTGTATGGGGTATAGATGCGAACTCTGCATTTGAGGGTTTAAAGCAAGCGTTTACATTTGCACCAATTTTAATGCATGTCGATCCAATGAGGCGCTTTATACTTGAAGCTGATGCATCTGATTTCACACTCGGAAGGATACTATCCCAGATTTGTGAAGATGGCGAACTGCACCCTATGGCTTTTCACTCACGGAAATTTGAAGCCGCAGAAATCAACTATGAGATTCACGACAAAGAGCTTCTTGCCATTGTGGATTCTTTTCAACAATGGCGTCATTTTTTGGAGGGTTCTTCTCAACAGATTATTGTCTTCAATGATCACAAAAATCTAACATACTTCCAAAGTGCTCGAGTCTTGAATCATCGACAAGCTCGTTGGGCGCAGTTCTTAACTCGTTTTGATTTTGTAATTCTATATCGCCCTAGGATGCAACAAGGAAAAGCAAATGCTTTATCTCGACGTTCATATATGGAACTTCAACCCGGAGAGGCCGCATTTGAAAGTCAAAAGCAAATCCTCTTAGGTCCTGATCGTCTACAAGTAATGGCAATACATACTATCAACACACCAGGAGATTCGAGGCTTCTTGATTCCATTCGGGAGCAGATTGCGACAGATGCATTCACCCGAGAGGTTTTGAGTCATATTATCCCAGATCGTGCTTCCAGCTCTCAATCTAAAAATCCTCATCTAGACTACACCCAATTCAATTGGCATGATGGTTTGCTTTTTTGACAAACTCTCTTGTATGTGCCTGACGGTCCTTCTCGACTCAAAGTCGTGCAACAATGTCATGACACGCCAATGGCTGGACATTTCGGCATCCACAAGACTTTTGAGTTGATTTCTCACCGATATTGGTGGCCACGGCTTTGCCATTTTGTTACGGATTATGTTCGTAGTTGTGATACAGGTTGCCGATCAAAAAAGCCTCGACATCATCCATATGGCCTATTATAGCCAATGCCTATTCTGGAGAGCCCATGGAAATCTATTTCCTTGGACTTTATTACGGATCTTCCACCTTCCAAGGGATTTGATTCTATTCTCACGGTAGTCGATCGTTTTACGAAGATGGCACATTTCCTTCCATACACGAAGACCATTACTAGTCAAGAGACAGCCGATTTACTCATGCGGGAGGTGTTTCGCCATCATGGTCTTCCAGATTATATTATCAGTGATCAGGGTCCCCAATTCATCTCGAAATTTTGGCGGCACATGTTCAAACTCTTACATACTTCTTGTAAACTCTCTTCCAGCTACCATCCAGAGACTAATGGGCAGAGTGAGCGCACCAACCAAACAGTCAAACAATATCTACGTTGTTTTGTCAACTATCAACAAGATGATTGGGTGGATTTATTACATTTGGCGGAATTTGCTTACAACAACTCCGAACATTCTTCTACTGGCTATTCCCCATTTTTTGCTAACATTGGGTACCATCCTCGTTGGACGATGCTTGAACATCCCGAACTCCCAAAAAACCCGATTGCTAAAGATCGGCTCACTCGACTCCAAGAAATTCAAGATATACTTTTGCATCATTTATGTGATGCCCAAAACACTCAAAAGAAGATTGTTGATCGTCATCGGCATGATTCATCGACTACGTTTCAAGTAGGAGATCGTGTATGGCTCTTACAAGGTAGCATTAAAACCACTCGACCTTGCTACAAATTGGATTATCAACGTTTCGGCCCATATGTGATCTCTAGTAAGATCAATGATATGACATTTCATCTTGATCTCCCTCCTCATATGCGTCTTCACCCGGTCTTCCATGTTTCACTTTTGGAGCCCTACACAACAAGCTCTATTCCGGGTTGTCTTACACCTCCCCCACCTCCAATTGAAGTTTCTAATGGCTCTGTGAATATGAGGTTGCTGTTATTCTCGACTCCAAGATCATCCGCAAAAAACTATATTATTTGGTTGATTGGTTAGGTTATACACCTAATGATCGAACATGGGAGCCTGTCGAGCATCTTGCTAATGCCTCTGACATGGTTGTTGCATTTCACAACAAATATCCCCATAAACCAAGTCCGAACTCTTGTCTTCCGACTCGTGGAACTCGTCATCGAAAGGGGGGGATAATGTCATGAAGACAACATTTTGGTTATCAAGAACCGAACCCACGACTTCTTGATCTATGTGTTGAACCCTTAACCATTATAATAACATATATGTTGTGTAATTATAATAATTATGTTTCTAGTTATTACAAGATATTAGAATATTCTAGAACATTCTAGATTATTCTAGAACATCCTTTAATATTTCATGATTATATTTCTTATCATAAAATCTAAAATATTCTAGAACATTCTAGATTACTCCATAAGGACCTATAAATAACTGTCTATACATTCGGTTCAACACCAGTCTTTAGCCCTTAGACTACTCATTGTAATCTTGTTTCATCATAATATAATCTCATTTCTATTTCAAGTCTTATCTCTCTCACTCTCTCTCTCTCTCTCACGCACACACACACCCTCTCTTTCGCTCTCGCTCTCGCTCTCACTCTATCTTCTACCCACGAGTCTCGACACTGGCACTGACTCCCAAAAATATGCCTATGTACTAGGCTAGATCTGTAGGCCTCTAACGGCCTACCGGTTACAATCCGATTTGGCTCTTGGTTCCAGATACCATCCGGACACCGATACGGCTCTTCGTTTTGAACTCCGATACGGCTCTAGCTTATTCAACCAATCTAGATCCGGTTGAGCTTGTCCGCTCAACACTCCCCCTCAAGCTCAACTTGAGGTCGGATCGCAGTGTCTGTGTCTGTGGTAGTTGGCCCTCTCCTCCGGCTCCCCCTGGCGTCCTCCCGTCTTGCTCGCACTCCTCGACCCGTCCGCTTCCGCTTCCCACGACCTGTCCATTCCCGCGCACCTCGACCTTCTCGATCGGCTTGTCTGCTTATAAGGCCCATCTCAGCTCTTTTGCTATTACAACTCCGACGCATCTCGACCCATCAGTTTCTACATGTCAGTGTCGACATCCGCTGCCTCCTTGTCCATTTGGCCTTCAGTTGATCCGGTTCATCCAAGTCAACCACCTCTTCCGAATCAGGTGCATCTGATTCATTCCAGCTCTTGTCCGGATTGGCTGTCTCCAATCCGTCTTTGGTTCCCAAACCTTTCACGACATCGGCTCACGTCTGTGTCTTGGTCTTCTTGCCCTTCTTAGCTTTACCTCCCCCTTGTTTGGTTGGCTTTGGCTCGGGCTCTCCGTTCTGGTGGCTCCCCTTGCGTCCAGTCTTGGCTTCTTCAGTCGTCCCGTGCACTCCGACTTCTTCAGTCGGGCCGAAGTCGAAATCGGTTTTCAACTCGGCTTTTCGGTCGTCCTCATCATTCTTCCTTTCATTCCTCCCCCTCAAGTTCGGCATATCGAGGTGTTGCACACCCAATGCATCGGAAAATTGCCGCAACTGGTCTAAGCTAAGGGGTTTGGTGAAGATATCGGCCACTTGCCGATCCATCAGAACATACAATAGTTCCACTTTACCGGAGAGAACGCGCTCTCGGACAAAACAATAGTTCACCTCGATGTGCTTAGTCTAGGTGTGAAAGACAGAGTTCTTCGTCAACTAGATGTTGTTGAGGTTGTCGCAATAGATCGTTGTTGGATGAGACACCTCCACTCATAAATCCTTTAGGAGCATCTTGGGCCATATGGCTTGGCATGTCGCGATAGTCGCTCCTCGGTACTCGACAGTGCTAATGTCGGTTGCTTCTTACTGCTCCAGGCAACTGCGACGCTGTCATGAAGAATGTGCTTCACAATATAAAAATGAACTTAAATATTGTATTAAGTAGTACTTGAGAGACTTGAACCCACACTTTTATATACGAAGTACAATATACATATCACTAGGCTAGGCTATTTATTTTTAGAAGTATTGTAAAGAATATGCTTCATGATATAAGAATGAAGCTAAATATTGATTGAGTAAAATTGAGAGACTTGAAACCTCAACCTTGCCTTGTATACCAAGCACAAGATATACACCACTAAGCTAGGTTATTTATTTTTTAAAATATATTTCCATCATTGTACTTATCCTATATCTATTTTCATACATGAGAGCTCAAATGAGCATGATGGCTATCATGCATCACATGTAATGCATGTGCGCCAAATGACAATCATGAAATAGTGTATCCCAAAAATTCAACTTGTTTGCAATCAAAACTGCATTTCTCAAGTTTGGCATAAAGAGCATACTTTCTTAGGCGTTCAAGTACTTTCCGCACATGTATATCATGCTCCTCCTATGTTTTAGAGTAAATAAACAGATCATCTAGGTAGATGATTAAAAAGATATCCAAGAAATCCCGGAAAATGTCATTTGCCATATGTTGAAATACTGCGGGTGCATTTGTGATCCTGAAAGGCATGCCTGTATGCTCGAAATGACCATATTGAGTATGAAATACAATTTTCCACTCATCTCCCAGTCGAATTTGAACAAGATTATATGCACCCCTTAGATCAATTTTGGTAAAATGCTTTGCCCCACCAATGTGTTCTAAGAGACTGGAGATTAAAGGTAGAGCATACCTATTCCTTACGGTGACTTTATTTAAGCCTCATAGTCCACGACCAAACGAAGGGAGCCGTCCTTTTTCTTCACAAAAAAGATACCGACGTGTATGCTAACTCTCTCAATTATCTTCCATTTTGAGTGTTTTTCCATTGGTTGATATTTTTTCCATTGTGTTCTTGTAGAGTCTTGAATGATTTGGTCAAACATCGTATTGTTGTAAGTCCATCTCTTATATCCACAAGTCTCTTATTTCATAGAGTCTTGCTTGGTTTAATAAGGCCTTCATTTCAAATACAATCACCAAATCTTGAAAAAAATTGCTCCACGTGATTATGACTTCTTATGATCACGATTGGCTCAAATATCAAACTACATATGATTGAGATTACCTTGATTTTAAACATGAACTCCAAATGTTAAGAAATCTTAAGCCAGATTTATGTAGTATGGAATCATCCTATCAACATTCTACTTTATTGTAGATTCCAAACATCAAACCATAAAAATCAATACTGCCATCTCTTTCAATAATAGGCAGGAATGTAAAGGATATAAGACACTCCAAAATCACTTAATATGAATAAGGGAGCACTGTCAATATGAATATACACCATTGTCAAATACAAAAATCCAGTATATACACATCCAAAAAAAGCAAAATAAACTATGTTTCCCAATATGGATAAAGTCATCAATGATCCCAATATAAGTATGAATGAGATTGGCAAAATAAGTGTCAATTTGAATATACAGCACTGTCAAAGACAAAAATCTAGTATATATATACATCCAAATAAAGCAAAATAAACTATGTTTCCTATGTCTCATGGATAAACTCATCGATGATCCCAATATATTTACAATATGCAAGGCCTTACAATGGCTCATGAAATAAGTAACTTTTCTTTTTATGAGTCATTGCTTGATGATTCCTAGATATTAGAGAGGATATCATGCATATAAGTGTTTAAAGAACATAAGCAAAATCCTTGCATGCATATAACCGAGTGCATTATGAACTTTCTTATGCATGTTGCCTCTGTATGAACGGTAGGTCTTTTGGTCTATTAACCAGCAAAAGGGCACCTCTTAATGTATCACATAGCAATCTTCATGTATGTGTATCAACCAATATTAGACAACATGGAACCAGGTGTAAATGAAACCAAGTGTCTTAGTGATTAGACTTGTATATAAAACTTTGTAACAAGAGGCAATCTCGAACTGGACTTACTCAAGACTGCCAAACCATTCTCATGATAGGGCCATAATCTTCATTTGAGGATCTCATATTCAAATAACGATTTTTAACATTGAGTAGAGGGGTTTTCCATGCACAAGGAGGTATCACCAGATACTAACATACTTTGCTTTTCACATCGAGCATAAGGGCCTTCACATAAACTTGTATTATCACCAGACCCCCACATATTTGCATCATTAACATGATTATCCTGTGCTTTGTCATGATTGTTCGCATCATTGATCACAGACAAGTTAATCATATGCTGATCACCTCGATCCTCACAAGTGAGGTTACCATTTGTGACAAATCTGGCATGGCCATTGCCGTAAACACTTCCAAGATCGGCATCATCCTTCACATATAGACTACAAGGATCAACCATGTTCACACCGTCAAGGCAGACGACATGATTATCATCTGATTGGTGGCCAAATTTAGAATTGATCACTTGGTGATCATTATTATTGCCAATCTCTTGGTGAGCCATGTCCAGATTGACTAGAGAGTTGTCTCTTGAGATGCTTCTATGGTCACCACCATCATTGGCCTTGCCTCCTTCAAGAGCATCAAGAACATCATTCACGGTAAGTGCATTGCAAGATGTGGAAAGAACATGTGAACCTAGAGTGCTATCTTGGCCATCATTACTATCAGGAATCGAAGAAGGTGATGAATCCATGACTAGCAATGATTGCCATTGGAGCTTATCATGTTGTCCGTCATGGCTATCCCCACCTTCTAGATCCTTCTCATGCTGTGAAGTGCATTGATCGTGGTCAATTATACATGATTGCTCTACATTAGCCCATCCTTCTTCATTCTCATTATCATCCTCCTCGTTCTCTAAAAGTAGCACATTGTTGAGAGACATATGATCATATTGCTGATGCATAGGATGGCAATGCACATCAGGATACGCTTTCCCAAAATAGAGCTCAGCTGGGGGATGATCAACCAAAAGAGCTGATTGCCATTGGTTCTGATTGGATCGTTCATGCTGCCCAAAGTTTCGATTCTTCTCGTCTTCTATTCCTTCACTTCCATGTTGCAATAAGTTTTCTTTATCAATGATGCACGATTGCTCTACGTTGGTCCAGGTAGCCGTCCCTTGATTTGCATGCATTGGATCCTTCATGAGGAGCATACCATTATAAGTGTTATCACAAATGGTGGAACATGTTGCCTCCAAAGAAGCTCCAGTGCAAACCATGGACTCAGAATTCCTCTCCATTTCTACCTTCATTAGCAAACAAACACAATCATTCCATGTAATCTCCACTTAGTTCAAATTTCTCTCTATTTAGCTTGTCATTTCTCGCCAAGATTACACAATTACTTATATTCATGATATTAATAATACGTCCTTTGCTAACAAATAAAAATTATCATCAAAAGCCTCTGTTTCAATACTTTCCATGTACAATCATATATATCTCATGATTCAGCAGACCAATATCATCTCTTTTCTACCTTCTTTAGAAAATAAAAACTCCCAATATGACATTCTACCTTTGTTAGAAAGTAAGAACTCCAATACAATTCCCAATAAGACAATCATACTCCCCTTTTAACTTCATTTGCATTCTCAAATATTATTTCAATTTACCTCCCTTGCAATATTGTCTATTTAGTAATTTCTGTAACCTCTGATTCTATCTTCATTAGCAAATAAGACTTCTATTTAGCTCATTGGCTACATTGTGTAAAAATGACACTAAACTCTCCATTTCTATATTCATGAATAAAACAACATTGTACTTTTACCTACATGCTCAACAATCCATTCATATAATCAAATCGGTTCATTTTGGCCAATGACCTTATCATTCTCAAACAGATCTTCTCCATTGCTTCCCTCATTCACAAATAACTTTGCAGCCTATCTGGCTCAGCATCAAATAATATTATCAAATGGATTCAGTATATCCAATAACATTGTCAAATGTGCTCTCCCTTTCTGATCTCATCATCATTTAAGTTTGCCTCAAATTGATTCTATGCAGTTCTACCCTCTTCAGCAAAGTAAGCAAATAGCTCTGTAAGCTTTCTTTACTTAATTAGCAAAATTAACAACCCCTTTTATTGATTGGATTAAATCTCTCCATTAAATTTCGTCTGTTTCCACTAATCAACTCTGGACTTTCTATTTAGCTCATTGACAGGAGAGTTAAAATTGAACTTCTCCAATTCTTTCTTCATTAACAATTAGCTTCATATAATCTCCATTTAGTTTTTACTTACTTATCAGCAAAGATTTTATCATGTCACATCCATATCTAATCTCAGTTTCTGTGACATACACAATCTCTTAAGAATTTACAGCAATAAAGTTTCATTCATAAATTAATGGATAGTCAAAAACAAACAAGAAACAAATGAGTCTTCGGACTTACACTGCTTATCAGTTTGAAATTTTGATTTTGTGGATCGGGTGATAGCCTTTGTTCCATGACAGGGGGTAATAATGCATGTGGTGGCTGTTGTTCATGAAACATCATTTGATATGGCATCAATGGCATTTCCAGGCTTGGATACTGCAAATATCTAATCCTATCGATGATAAGCCCATAGAAGGTCTCTAATCTCTCTGCATGCTGCTTCAATTCAATCACGCTCATACCATCCAAAGGCTGGAGCCACCAGTTGCCCATATAATGCCTATGATTAATATAATCAGCATGAAGTTGTTGCTCCAATGCATGGTGCCTCTCCTTCTCAAGCTCTAGATCTTGAAGAAGACTGTTATATTCATTCTCTAGGCGCCGAATAAGCTCAATTTTCTCCTTATCCACAGACACTGGCCTTTTCATGATCTTATCTATGACATAATCTATGCATGGGTGTCCAAAAGAGAAAGCTTTTCCTGCTTGTGAGAACACTATTATGCCCACCTCTGACCCACATAGAATTGAGAGCTCGCTTGCCTTCTTTATGAGACCCACTCTTCTCTTCGAGAAGCATACTTGCCTCGCACTTGGATTCTCGATCTTCTTGATCTCAATCTTTGCGCGGCCCATCTTAGATAAGTGACCTCCTCCTTAATGAGAACTTCTTCAGTATTATCAATCATATGCAGTCGCTAATGCAACTACCATGAAGAAAACAAACAGAACCCAGAAACCAACATTAGATTCTTTATAGACTGGAATATTTGGTGATTGCATTAAATATGCTAATCCATTTTATAATTAATCATTAAACATAAAAAATACGCTAATAGGAATCCTTCCATTAAACCCACAAGCACAGAAAGCAAGGCATTTAAATAAACCCTACTAAGCCTCAAGTTTTAGCTCCAGAACAAGGATGGGTTTATATTGTCATCTACAAAATGTTTTGAAAACCCTAAAGATTCGAAAACCTTAAGATATAAGAAATATTCACTAGGCATAATTGCACCTTGAAAAGGCATGAAAAAACAAAACCTAATAGGTTAATACTCTAGAATGGAATTTTGAGCACAGAATAATTTACAGTGATGGAACTTTTTATTAAACCGACAATACCAGAAATGCAAGAATCAGGGGGCAAGCCCACATCTCTGACTACACAGATAATCACACCAAAAGACCAAAAAACAAAAAATGACCATAATGGGTTCCCACAAAAAAGACTAACATACAAGGATTGCATCGATACAAGGATTTGAACAGGAAAAAAAAACAGTAAAAAGATAAAAGAAAGCAAGGAGATATACCTATGAGCGTGCATGAGAGGATCTGCGGGATGGGTTTTCTCATAGAAGAGAAGAAGAACAAATGAAGGTATACAGGAACCGCCCCAAGACTGAAGAAGGAGAAGCAGAAGAGAGGAAGAATTGGAGAGAGAGAGAGAGAGAGAGATTGAATGGAGTGTTTCAGAGAAGAGGAGAGAATTTCTAAATAAGGAAAGATCGGAGGGAATGAGCTGCCAGGTGTGATCTTGACATATGACACGACAAATCAGGTTTTTATAGACTCTCTCTCTCTCTCTCTCTCATGTTCGCCTCAGACACACACACACACACATAGAGGTGTGTCAAGCCAAGCTTTTTCGAGTTCTCTCGCACTCTCGCTCCCTCCCGACCGACCAGTGCAGTGCCTCGAGGCGGGTGTGTGTGGACATGCGTTCGAGCACACTCGGGGTGTATCGTGTCAGTCCTCATGCACATGCGGGTTTCAAGCACCCGACACATTCGCGTCGATAAGTATGTGAGTTCATACACCCTGTTGCGATTGTGTTAGGGGGGGTGAATGTGAGTTCAAGCACCTAATGCAAATGTGTCATGGTGCCATGTGCCCAGCTTGGTGCATCATTGATGGCGTATGTGAATCACTGCGAGTTTAAGCACACGATGCAATGTGGCATGGTGCATGTGCCCGACTTGTTGCGCCACAGGTGGTGTATGTGAATCACTGCGAGTTCAAGCACCCGATGTAATGTGTCGTGGTACATGTGCCCGACTTGTTGCGCCAGGGCCCAGGGGTGGTGTATGTGAATCGTTGCAAGTTCAAGCACCCGATGCGATATGCCGTGGTGCATCAAGGGTGGTGTATGTGAATCATGCACCTAACGTAGCGTCTAATGGTGCACCCATGAGTATAGGCATCGAGAGCAATGGAAGATGGATATGAGTTTAGGCAGTTTAAAACGCAATTTGTGATGGTTTGTCTTAGCTTGTGCACCCAACGCAGTGTATGAGGGTGTTCGTTAGCTTAACGCCCCTACAACACCTAGAGCATTGTGTCATGGTGTATGTGGGTTAAGGTAAATAAAGTAGTGTCTCAATGGGTATGTGGGTTGAGGCACTTAGATCATTGACCTTTGCCAATATCACATTGGCCATGGATACATGAGTGAAATTTGGTTTTGTCAAATTTCAAGCATGATTTTTCCATTCACAACATGGTTTTCCTTTTCTTCTTTAGGGTATCAGGGTATATGTGATTAAGACAATTAGAGAGAAGGTGTTTGAATGGTGTATGTTGAGACCATGTCATGGTGGCAAATATATCTGTGATTTGAGGTACCTTTAAATGTCTCATATTGCTCTTTCATAAACATCTTACTCCCTTTTTGTTGTTGTTAGGAATATGTCCCTCCAGTGGGCGGAACCAACTGTTCAGAAGTAGCCGAGAACCCATAGCCGATCGTCGAAGAGTGGGCACAGAGAGTCAATTGTTTGAACGGATTATTATTATTATTATTATTATTATTATAGTAATCATAATAATCAATGATATGTAGCAGTGGCTACAATTGTAAATAACCCATACGATGTATCAGTAGATATGCATCTAGGGCAAACAGACGTGAAAGGGTAAGTTGTGTGTAAGAGAGAGAGAGAGAGAAGGAGAGAGAGCAGCACCATAGTTGTGTGCGTAACAGCAGACGCTAAGAACCATGTGTGGTTGATACACTCATAATCAGAGTGTTGTAATCTCTGTCCTTGACATCCACTGTATAGTGAAGTTTTTCCTCTCCCGTGGTTTTCTCCCGTTTTAGGGTTTCCACGTAAATATTTGTGTACTATGTCGTTGTGTGGTTATGTTGTGTATTTTTCAGTATTGTTTGATATTGTGGTTTTACGAATCGATTCTCAATAGTTGTGACTCATGGAGTCGTAGCATGGACCACCACAAATAGTCATATGCATTCCACACTTGCATCTTTATTATATCATACTAATTATGAGCAAAAGAATAAGAGATTAACGAGAATAATAGATTAAGGGTGGTTAACCTAAAATACCATCGAATATTATCTTATGTTATACCTTGGATGTTGAATAGCGGATCCGAAGAAGAGAGCATAGCCTCTCCAATAGAGTCTCGAGAACATCCAAAGTTGTTGTAATGAAGGGGGTATCCAATTCCCTTTGTAAAGTTCAACATCTAAGGCTCCTCGATCACTATGCATTCCCACAAGTGGTAGGTTCACATGGTTTTGTCCCAAATCCTAGGATAATTGGTTTCTCGATTATCCTACCCTTAACCCATCAAAATTAGCTATACAATTGGTCCGTAAGAATATGCCTATACCATACTTCCCATTTCCAAAACATTGCATTCTTGCAATGAAAAATCAAATCAAGGAACTTACATTTAAAAAAGTTCCTTCTCCCAAGTGGCACCACATATAGTTTGATCCAACCATTTGTTTAGATTTCAAATTTTTAGTTCAAGAATTAAGAATGTTTTCTGGCAATTGAGGTTTAATCGTCATGAATTACCAAATATTTTATGGTTAACATATTATCGTTGAATCCCATAAGTTCTTTAAGCTTAGGTGACTAACATGTTAAATAGGATGAACATTACCAATGAACCCTTACAATCTAGGACTATGAAAGGTTCATAATAGGATGGAGCTAATTTAGATCACTTACCCATACATAAAGTTTTGGAATTAGGAGGTACATCCAAGAAAACTTTTTTACCAAGGTTAAGAACACGAGTATGCACATTATTATCAACATAAAAATGTGCTCTATCTTCAATAGCCTTAATATTATCTCATGCAATATACAACATTTCTAGCATATCCCTAAGTTATTGTGTGCTCTCTAATTCATCTCAATGAAAATTAACATCTACTAGAGCTTGTGGGTGAAAATTATATATCAACATAAAAGGACTATATCCATTTGAAGTATGTTTAGAGTTGTTATAAGAAAAATCTAATAAGAGGAGGTATAATCCACTTCACAACTACTTATTGTTGCCCTCTAACGACTATGGTTGCCTTCTTCCAGTCGTTGCCGGTCATTACAACCATTGTCATCGCCGCTAGCCTTTCAAGTGACATTGGTCGACGTCACCCAACACCCCCCCCCCCCCCCATTTTTTTTACAATTTCTAATAGTTCTCACCTCATTCAGCAACATGTCTCAACAAGCGTCTTCAACTTCAATTATAGGTAAAACCTTCACCGAGAGAGGGGCTCTGATTAGTTTTATCAAGGACCATTTCCATGCTCAGAATATCATCGTTGTATTGGATAAGCATAGTGACAACCGAAAAGTCACTTTCAAGTGCTACTATGGGGGGAAATATCGCAACCCTCTAGGCTTGACTGACGATACTCGCAAAAGACAAACGGGGACTCGTCTAATGGACTGCCCATTCTTCGTTAGAGAAAACTTCTCAAAGAAAATGGGACAGTGGACTATTAAAAAGGCAGCTATTGTGCACAACCATCCTATTTCTGACAATCTTCGTGGTATATCAACGGCTCGTAAACTAACTAGAGACAGTTGTGGCAAATAGCGCTTTCCTATATATATTGTCGTGTTGTGTATAATGTGGCAAGATTAATAAATAGTTAGTTGGGATAAAGACCAAGAATGATAAATATATAACTAAAATGCTATAAATAGAGACGGTTACTAACTACATATTTTTAGTCATATTTTTAGTCATCCTGTGTATACTACATTGGTGGAGATGATAGGCTCTTGTCATGCCCACTCAAAGGGGTGTTCAGTATTCCAACCGACCTCCTTACATAGCACAACAAGCCACCTCTCCGCATTAGCAGTTGACAATCATCGTCCTGGCACCATCAATAGCAGAACACTCTCTCACACACTATGCATCAACATGAAGGTGAAAGCCCCATGAAAGCATTGTTAGTATGCAACCTAAGTTCATCGAGCAGACACACATTAACACGTCCATGGAGTAGATGCTTCATGCAATGTCGATAATGATGATGCAAGTAAACCATATGAATCAAACACTCAAGATGTGGCTTACTAATCAGTCGACAAGCGCAATGACCGACAGATAGAAAGATTCAAGAATCCGTCCAAGATCCTTCTTGGGTCTCCCTACAGAAGATGTCTTAGCCTGGTTGGATCATTTTGACAACGTTGCGAGTTACCATGCATGACACGATGAAAGAAGGCTTGGAGTTGCGAATGGTGTTGGAGCACGTTGCCGCCACATGGTTCATTCAACAGCCTAAAGAAATCAAACAAAATTGGACTTACTTACGCGAACAACTCATACAACACTTTGCAAACAATGACGTAACACAAACAACCCTACAACAGTTAAACAACCTACGAAAATAAGCATATAGATCAATTGTACAATTTGTCGTCAAGATGAAACAGTTGTTACTGTGTATTGACCCCAAAATGAAGGAAACCATGAAGCTCTATTTTCTATTCCCATGATCACGCCACGACATATACCGTTGTATCAAGGACCAAGGCCCAACTACATTCCAAATGGCCATTCAAATCACACAATGAATTGAGGCACTCGATTACGTCGACCTATCACAATCAACATCACCTACAAATAACAATAATCATAAAAACGATAACTGAACCCACCGCTATCCTAATGGATATAGACATCCAGAATGCACACTTCCAGCACTAAAAACAACTTACCAAATAGAAATAATCAAGGCAAGCATGTTGTTTCTATTGTAACAAGTACAACCATGTTAAAACGTAAGTTTGCAGCCTCCAAGCATCATTAGAATGCACAAATCCATTTGGTCGACTCTGCATGGAAACAACCATTGAGCGGTACGTTGACAAAAGAGCAACTCTTGCACATTCAAGCCGCAACCTCTTCCGGGTGCAGTGTATGTTCCATAGAAGCACAAATAAATAACACACCACATGAAACCCTCCTAGATTTAGGGAGCACAATATCTTCAATTAGTGTAGATTTAGTTAGGTCACTGAACTTACCCACTTTGCCCACGGCACCACACACACAAATTCACTTAGAACAGCCACAAATATAACTAGCCACAATACGTTGTATCCTCTGGCACTTCCTCGACCTATTCTACAAGCCTGCAAAGACAACCAAGATCAATCTTCCGGTGCAACATGCTATTCACAGCCAATTAAGCACCAATTCAAATGGCACCTTGACGACATTCACCATTAGATGACCATAAGATCAATCAAGCAGTGTGAACCGAACCGAACCGAACCGTTGAAACCATTAAGCCGTTAAACCGCGGTTTCGTGGTTCGGTTCGATTCAAACCGAACCATTGCCGATTGTTAAAGGGAACACAATTTACATGGTCCACATCTTGCGCAAAACGTTCTAATCAAATCAAACAACTCATCAAGGATGCAACCTCATGGACCCTTTCCCAACTTTGATTCATGGCAACAAGTACATTTTGGTAATAACTGAATACCTCACCCACTAGCGTGCCATGGTTGCACGCGCCCAACTTTTGTCTTACCGAGGATCACAATTCCGCACCGAGATCATTCGCATACTAAGCCCCACTTTGGGCATCACATAAATCTTCACATTGGCATACCATCCGCAAGCTAATGGGCTCACCGAACATGTAAATTATAGAACAATTAAGCAGGTCATCTTGGCATATGTGGACCCAATGCACCAGTAATGGGATCTCCAAATGTGCAACCAAATGTTGGTTGCATCTTCATATGAATCATCAACCACTCTTGCAACACGCAATCCACTCTTGCTAAATAAGTAAATAAAATTATTATTAATTAATTAATTAATTTAAATAATATCAATTTTTATAATTGACGAATGGGAATACCAAGCAAGAGGGTACTTAGTTATTTACGACATGTTCATAAAAAAAAGGTCCTTTTGTAGCCAATCACTTAATAAGTGATATTGAAAATCTTAATGCGTAGAGAGAGAAAAAAGTTAGTAATAACTTGGTCATAAAAAAGGTATTTAGTTAGTTACGACATGTTCATAAAAAAAGGGTCCTTTTGTAGCCAATCACTTAAGTGATATTGAATATCTTAATGCGTAGAGAGAAAAAAAGTTAGTAATAACTTGGTCTGGTGCCTCTGCAATAGTCCACCTCATGATCAATCATACTATTGTTGTTCATGACGGGCAAGAACACTTACCAATCTATGTAATTTATCGTATGGTACCCAAATTTTTTAGGGATATGCTAAAAATGACAAAGGATCTCGTAGATGATTAGGAAATCACCTTCTATCGAGAATGAAAGAAGATCAAATGTAGAAGTGCAAGCTTCAGCAAAGAATATTCGTATGTCAGTTGCTAAAGTGTGGCTTGTCGCCGAGCAAATCAAAGGTTGTTCATATGAAGAAGCACTTGTATCACCTGAGTTTATGCCTTACAAAGCGTGTTATATGATATCACAATTGGTTTTTTCCGCAGCAAGAAACATTACTAGTAATATGGGATTCAAGATAACCAACCTATTCATTAGTGAAATCCGAGTAGATAATTCCACTTACCTCAAGAGGTTTCAACCCCGAGCTCAGAGTCGTGGTTAATAATAACACCTCTCTCCCTCGTTGATAAATACCTATAAATACACTACTCTAAACATTGATATACCTAGAGATATTCAAATTGCATGCCCACATAATCACAAATGCTTAATTACTTGTAATATGCTATCCTTGAAAAAGATCGATATTCACACCCACGCACATAAGCTAGCTACAATGTCAACTATGAGGCTCAACCATGGTTAAATGACATCAATTTCTTGTCACACATAATATTATGTAAAGAACAAAAAGTAAGAAATACTTCCCTTGTGTTTTACTATGCTTTTGGCCTTTTAAAATATTTGTGTATTTTGTAGTCAATTGCAAAAAATTACGAATAGATTTGTACAAAAAACTAACAAAACCAAGAATGGATGAAGTTCTCAGACAATACAAGGAATAGGTGAGAATTTCATTTTCTCTATTTGAGAAAGATCAATTTGAACACCCTAGCTTATTATTGAATGCCCCAAGTAATATATATTTAGATAAATCACATTTTGGCATTTAGACATAGAAATGTTTGCCTTGCAATGTTTGGATGACAAATGAATGTGTCATCCAAAGACAGTTATAAATGAGAGCATTATCTAAGAAAATGACCGAGTTGATCTCAAAAAGTGTCATTCATTTCTCGTTGAAAAGTGGCCGAAGCAGTAATCAAGCAATGGCATGACTAATAATTTATAATGGCCAAGTGCACATGAAATGTAGGTTTAGGAATATCTTCCTCAACAATTATTATTTGATGGTAACTAGTTCAACGACCAATTTTGGTGCAATATTGAGCATTGTGCAAATCATTAATGCATGTCAATGGATAGGAATTTTTTATAGTCATTGTATTGAAATGATGATAACTAGCACATATTCACTATGCTCCTTTTTTCTTCACTAAGGTAATTAACAAGTCCTATTTGATGGTAGCTAGTTCAGATATCAATTTTGATGAAGTATCAAGCATTGTACAAACAATCAATTGTGTAGGATCTATGTATCGATGGAGTTAACTCCTCGATGTCGTTTGCGGAGTTCGAACCGGCGTATACCCTTTTGATGGCGAATCGGGCGGAGATGGTTGTCAGACACCTTTGAGCCTCACACTCACTTAATGATTAATAGATGATTAAGCACGATATCTCTCTCACTCTCTCAAGCTCACTCTCATAAACAATAGGGTAATGAATATAGACAATAAGAGTAACGAATATGTTTATTAACCCTCTTTGCTAAGAGGTCTAGCACCAACAAGGAAGAGAGATTAGTGTTCTCTAACTAAACACTTCACTAATCTCTCTTAAGCTTAAAGATTACAAGAAGGAGGAGAGGAAGCTCTAGCTCTTAATCAATAGGAAGATCTTTACAAATGGAAGAACCCTTACAAAGCCACCACAATGTGGTTTATATAGCATTTAAATCTAGGGTATTGACCTTTCGCACTTGGATGTCTCTTAGCCCTCTTTCCTCTTGCCATTCCCTCTTCATAGGTCCTTTAGCCATACTACGTCCTTGTTGGTGCGCTCTTCTTCATTACCGGTCGTGGTGCACTCCAAGCGCTTAACATCAATCAAACCGTCAACATGTGGCAACCGCCAGGATTTTTTTATAGTCACTTTATTAAGATTGTGATAACTAACAAATATTCACCATGTTCGTTCTTTTTTCTGAACTAAGATAACTACCACACCCAAGGATATTTACTATGACTAATGTTACCAATCCTTAAGTTGTGTCGTGACATCATCCTCTTCAAGTTGACTAAGTTGTTAAGGTGGAATGCTCATGGGAATAACATCTATATGAGAACATTGTATATAGGTGGTAATCCCAATGTCAATTCCTTAGTAAAAACATGCTTGAAATCATTTATGATTGAATCAAGTAATCTTTGTTCATGAAAGGTAATTGATTCACATCAACATTAAAATTAGAATATTGAATCGTTGCATCAATCACACAAAACACACATACACAATTAAAAAAGTGGAAGAGATAATATTTTGAAGGAACTTTTGTACATTGAATAAAGTGTGTAACATTATTTAATATAAAAGTGATTGTTTGGTAAATTCAATTGATCGATAAAAATGAGTTTTTATTATAGCCCAATATTACATAAATGGACCTCAATTTCATCAACTAAAAAACAAGCTTTTGTACTTACGAAATTATGCAAAACATCAATTGATGAATTGTATCCCTCCATTGGCTGAATGAAATATATAAGTGATCATCAATAAACTTTTGTGACATACCAAACAAGTAATGTACTGGAGATCCATCGATTTGTCAAATTACTCTTGAAGCAAATAATTTGGTCCTAGTAAATGTTTAAGAAAAGAATATGGACAACTACATACATATCATGGAAATGACCTTTATGGTCGGAAGTTTTTCTGTTTCTTCTTTTATAGTGTAGAACTTTTGGTTTTCTATTATGGTTACCAACAATTGTCTTTTGTATGCCCTTTTTTCTTACAATATGCACAAGAATGGACAATGTGCTTCTTGTTTTGACTAGCATCATGAATGGGTTTGGAATGTTTCCTTGAATGATCCGGACTTAGTCTAATTGACTCGAGTTTATTGTTATCCTTCTTTGAAGTGTGTATATATCAAAATGCAATCTCGACAACATCTTCAAATTTTTCAAGATCCTTATCATGCACTATCTAATGAAAGTCAAAATTCGGAATGCCATTAAGGAAATAAATAATAAATAAATTTTCTCCCTCAAGTCTAGTTTTTTGAATTTGTGTGCATGCATGATTTGTGTTTTAGAGAGCGGAATGACTTACTAGATAAAGTCATCAGGTTTTGTGCTGCTTCAATTTGAGAAGATGGTTGTAGAAATTGTCATTTAAAGAGATCGATGAAATCATCACATGTATTGGGTTGTTTCTTTGAGGTATGAAGACCACGCCACCAAGTGGCAATTTCCCACCTAGCTAACGAGTCTTGGTTATTTTTGTACTATCAAGCTTAGGGTTCTTTCTTTTCGCCATGAAATGGTTTTACCACAAATGAAAACTCACCATGTTGTTCATCCTTTATCTTGACATATGTTTGCATGTCAGCATTACAAGAATCAAGAAAAACATGAGATTTTCGTAGTTTCGAAAACTTGAGTCTTGTAGTTGATGGAAATCATTTTCAGACAAGGCGGTACATGATATAGAATCTGGGGTCAACTTTGTTTGTGGAGGTCCTGCATATTCTTGTAACCCTTGTTCTTATTGTCAATACATTACCAATATCCTCTTTTGTCTCTTAGTTCTCTTTTTCATTGTAATTACCTTAGTGGTAAGTTGTTATACTACAAGCACTACATCTTGGGTTCGAAACCCAAACTTTCTCAACTCTCTATTAGATACTTCATACATATCTTTTAATTCACGAGATGCCATTGTGGAAGCTATATGTATGTATATGTGCAAGATTTAAATAATATCATATTAAAAAGACTTTAAAAATATATATTGATGCATATTTACGTATATTAATATGCATATTGATGTATATATTTTTCTAAAGTTTTTTTTAATAGTAATAAAATATATTTTTAAATCATGTAATACATTTTCAATTTGTATATATAATATACATCAAATGTGAAATAACCTAGTCATATACGCTAGCTAGGTCTATAATAGATAAAGCAAACTAATAACCATGATATTAACACGCACACATTCATGCATCTAAAAAAAACTTTTGTGCATCGCAACAATCAAATATATGCAAGAAATGTGTCTGCTTATGTGCATACATGTGTAATTAGTCATATGATTATTAATTGATGATGATTAATTAAAAAGATTAATAAAAGACTAATTAATGATTGAAAATGATCTATTAATGATTTGATAAAAAAAATGAATCATGATGATATCATTGATTAAATCAAAGATCATGATAAGTATGATCGATTAATATATAATGCTAATGAAATACTAAAAACCTTATAGTAATGATTGAATCGTAACATTAATTCACAATTTTATTAAAAATACGATTGATAATTAGATTATCCCTTAAATAAAAAATCATATGTGTCAGGTCCGTAGCCAAAGACAAGTTTAAATGAAGAAGAGAATGAGAAGTAGAAAATAAGAGAGGAATGACAATGTATTAGCAATGAAAGCAATGCTTACAAGAGTATGTCGAAAACTAGTGTTGAACTGAAATGGTTCATCAATACTTAGCTACATGTTTATATAGCATGTTTGGTTACATGCATGCTCGCCACCTCATAGGCACGCATGATCGCCACTTGGCATTCATGCAAGCATGACACTTGGTAATCATGTGTTAGCCTATGTGGTAGTGACATTTCATAATATCATGTATATTTTGATCTAATCTAAGAATTTATAAATTAATATATGTAATATGATGTATTTTAGTGGTTGAAGCTACACATTCACTTTGAGGAGGTTATGGGTTTGAGAAGAATACCTATTTTATGTTCCTATGTCGATCAACAATCTTGTTAATCACTCCAAACAAACAACAAAAGAGAGAGAGAGAGAGAGAGAGAGAGAAAAAATAATTTGAATGACTATGATACCAAATATTACAAAGTATACTAATGATGAGCAAAAGAATAAGAGATTAATGATGTTTAACCACATCAACCACCCCCAAGCAAAGGACATGAGATGAACATAAAATACCATTGGTGTCCCATAACATTGAATATTAGCTTATGTTATAACTTGGATGTTGAATAACTAATCCGAATAAGAGAGCTTAGCTTCACCAATAGAGTCTTGTTAACATCTCCAAATGTTGTAATAAAGGGGGTAGTCAGTTCCTTTTATATAGCTCAAAATCTAAGACTCCCAAACCACCACATGTTCCTATGTGTCATAGGTCCACATGGGTTTGTCGCAAATCCTAGGATAACCAGTCTCCTAACTAGCGTAACTTTAACCCATTAAAATTAGATATACAAGTGGTTCGTATGGTTGTGCATATAACAATCATCAACTCACAATCCAATTTTCCCTTTATCTTTTGGGATGGGTGTGTGCGTGGCTTAGAACATCAAACATGAGAATATTGTAGTAATGGTATTGAGACCATGTCATGGGGGCATGGGGTAATTATCTTTTTTTCTCAAGGTGATATTACCATGGATTTATAGTTATATAAACATCGTCACAAAAACACTCTTTAAGAGTTAAAATTGATTTCCAGAGTTTGATAATAAGTCTTTCCTTCCACCATTCCTCAAACCTAGTGATTTGCTAAAGAGAATTACCATGCCCTTGAACCCAAGGTGGTGGAAGAAGTAGCTTCTTGTTGTTTTGAGTCAATCGTGCATTCATTCATACACATGTCACCTCTCTTTAATTTTTAATCATAAAATATAATTGATACCTCTAATGACCATAATGGTGTTGTGATGAGGATCCAAATTAGTGCATATTATTGCCGTTGTTGTAGAATACTTATCATACAATATGCGTAGAATACGTGGTAATTATTAAAATGGCTATGTTCAAGTTTCTAGAACCTTCCTTAAAATTACACATATGGCCTTCAATATATAGGCCTATGTTATTCATAATTATGAAAATGCTCTTCCTTATTTTTTAGACCAATGTTTTTTTGAATTTACAAACATGGCCCAAATGTTCGAGAGGCTACAACTCAGTCTTTGAATATCCGATTTGTACATGGTTCGCTTTATGACCCCTTAGCACAAAAGCCAATACCAAAATTCCACCAATTTCACTTCATGAAGTGTGAGTTTCATGACACTACAGAATTGTAATTCAATTCATACCCTCGTTACTTTCAAAATTAACCCACATGTTCTCATTATAAGATTAGGGGAACTATGGAAAACCTATCTCATGATTAGTTACGGTTATGCACGTAACATGCGCCCATACAAGGATATGATCAAGTGCATGCAAAAAGAAGCACTACTATTTTTATCCGACAAGGAGCTCCAAAATGTTATAAAATGAGCAAGTGATCTCATTGTGAAGTTGGACGGTATTGGGAATTCAAGCACCTAGCTTTGTGTGGGATGATTAGGACAACAAAGGCAATGTGATTGTCAATTGTAGAGTTGTCACACAAAACCTAAGGACACCCCCCAATATTTTCTCTTAATCCCCTTCACCTAAATAAAATGGTTATCTTATGTAACTTTGAATGAAATTTTCGATTTATTCCTAATGATCTAATGTAAACTATGGAAAATATAATTGCTTTGTTTAATTTAAATCATAATTTATTTCCAAGAATATCATAAACCATAATTGTAGATTGATTTGGTTGAAACTAACGTAATGGGAGGTAGGTTTTGAATATGTACATTGAGGTAATTGACATGCCATCATCTACTGGTTTCCATGAGGAATGCAACAAAATTTCCAAATCTCAAATCTGAGTTCCACGGGATAAGTTACAAAGAAGAGAATTTGAGGAACGAGAGAAGTCAAACCCGCAACTTCGGTTTATGAGGAATCCAATACCAACCAATTGGGCAATGTTTGTATCAAGCATGAGAGCCACCATCTTTGATCCCACCACTGTATTACCCTAAATCATGTCAAAGAAGCCATCATGTAAGGATGTGAAAGTTAAAACCTCTTTCTTCCCCATTTGGAAGAGGATTTTGACCACATGCTTACAAGTTCGTAAACAATTGACCAAATAAAAACGTAGAGTATTATGTGTATAAAAAATGTTAAGACATCGATGACAATGTATACATACATACATACATGGGAACCTACTGATATTTTGTATTTTGAAAATTACAAGATTTTGTATAGATAATGTTTGATATTGGAAGTAAATGGGTATGTAAGTAGTACAACGGTTTTGATCCTTGTGTGAGATAATCGTGCTAAACACATTCACGAATTCGTGAATGTGACCTAGTTATATGATGCTTCTTTACAGGACATTGATTACAATTTCAGCAGTTAGATTACCTTCCAAAGACCATGAGCTATGTGAATGAAATCATTCTATATTCCCCTGCATGAATGAAATTGATTATCGTGGAGGTCTCCAATGCGAACAGATTGTGTGTCCTTGTTGATAACAGAGTTGGTCACTCACTTTTGAGTTGTAATTATGGTCGACTTAAGAGGAGTACAAAGTCATCAAAGTCGGGCTTATGCGCATGGCTTAGATGAGGTTCGGGAGCATTTGAAGCAGTAGCCAGGTGAGAGGAGCGCAAAATGAAACTCGCGCCCCTAGGGATGTGCGAAGTCGGGGCGATTGTGGGCAGATTGGGGAAATCACATGTATATAGTCACGTGATACAGACATTGGGGTGGTTAGGACATGTAGGTTGTAGTGGAGACGAGACAGGGTGTTAGGGTTTGTTACATTCGTACATGTGTTCTCGGATCGTGAGATCTGGGCGAACGCATAGATCGGTCCGGTGGGTTAGGTGGGTAGTTCCGGCACGAGGATAGTGTGATTCTGGCGACACATGCACACACACACAAGCACACACACACCCACCCACCCACCCACTCAATAAAGAATCTTCAAGAGATTCCTTCACACACAACACCCACCCACCCCAAAGAATCTTCAAGAGATTCCTTCACACAACACACACACACACAGAGCCCAAAGAATCTTCAAGAGATTCCCTCACACACAACCCACACACACAGAAAGAATCTTGAAGAGATTCCTTTCCCCTGCTCTCCCCTGCTCCTCCCCACAACAACCACCCCTTGCTCTTCTCAAATCCTAGGGTTTTGTGGTGTGCTTCCCTGTTACGCCCAACGTTCTGCACAGAAACAGGAAACCCTAACCTGTTGCCCTAGGTCAGGCCACGTCATCGCCGCCATCATCGCCGCCATCTTCGCGGTCGTCAGATTTTGGAAGAAATCAGAACAAGAGAAGAAGAAGACCCTCCGTGAAGCAGAAGAGAAGAAACGTGAATCCGATTCGTCTCTCTGCATATAGCGCAGGAGAAGAAACAAAAAGAAGCATCCGGCCCCTTGCTCCTAGCGGACTCAAGTTTCTCTCTTTCTTTAGAACTCGCAGTTAAGCATTTGCATTCGGATTGCTACACAGAAGATAGAAAAGGTGGGGAGGATTAAGAAAGGAACTTATCCTGTTTTAGCTCTGTAATCGAATTAGGGTTTTCTGCGATCGAGTAATCTGATCGATATTTATACGGGAGTTATCAAGCTAGGGTTATTGCACAGAAAGGCAATAATCTGATTGACATTTATATCTGATTTATCAAGTTAAATTGTTACACAGAAAGGCAAGGGGGAGTAAGGAGGGAGTTACCAAGGATCCTAAGAAGAAGAATAAAGAGGGAGTCAGAAGAAGGATAAAGAGTAAGGAGGGAAAGGAGAAGGATTAAGAAAAAGGTGCATGCTATTGGGCGCTCATCCTCATGGCCACCGCAACCATGGCCACGGCCATTGGAGCTGCTGCGGTCTTCTATTATTCACTCAAGCGCCGCATGTCAGAGAATGGATCCGGGGAACAATCTCAAGAGGGCGTGGGTGTGAATGATCCCAACTCAGCCTCTACAACCGCACGTGTTCGATTAGGTCTTGCTCGTCATGCCCCTTCCACGTGGTTTGAAGCTATTGCCACTCTCTCAGAAACATTAAGGTTCACCTACTCTGAGACTCTAGGCAAATGGCCAATTGTGGATTTGGCCTTTGGCATCAACTTTTTAATGAAGCGCCAGGTGTGTTTCTCTCTGAGTTGTCAATTATTCGTTTATGGGTCTTCGATTATGGGAGAAGAACATGTTCATGGGGAAATTTGTTCATGAATTTCAACTTTATAGATTTACCGTGGTTCTGGTCATGCATCTATCAATTTGAAGTATTTATGCAGAATCTATTCATGAATCTTAATGGGGAATGTGTATATGAATCACAAATTTATGTCTTTATGCAGGATTTATCCTTTCATCTCAATTTGACACCTTCTCATTGTGGAATTTGTTCACGAACTCATTTTAGATGCATTTTCTAATTGAATTTGGGTATGCACCCCCATTGTTTGTGAAACACATATTTAAAATCTGATTTGATTATTATCATCAGGGGATGTTAATTTTTGTTCATTTTTATGGCATGTTCTCAGAAATGACTTTATTTATCTATATTCTCTTTTGGAGCTCTTGAAATCGGAAAATATGACATTTCATAGTTAGTTTGGGACAACCAAGAACCAATGTTCCACAATATGGAGGAGCCAAGGCCAAAAGGCCCCAGGATTGGCACGTGATTGGTGGGTGCACTTAGCATTGGGTTCCGATTTGTGAGGTGGTAAATTTGTGCCTTATGAAGTCCGTTTAGGTTAGATTCTACATGAAATAACTTAAAGCGTTGTGACTGGATAAGGAGGCGTGCTAAGAATTTGTTTTCAGAGATGTCGCTTTGGCAGTATGGGCTGAAACTTACCTTATTCAAACAAACCTGTTTAAATGTTGAACCTGAAATTCAGCTTTAGGGCTAAAGGAAGCTCATTTGGAGTGCTGAAATCTGCACATCTCATAGGTGTTTTGGTGGTCTCTTTTCTGCTATGTTCAAAGGAGAGTGCCTTAGCAGTTATACATGCAGGTTTTAGTTGCTCAAATAGTCCTTTATTGCTGGCTATATTATTTTAAGGGTTTGGGTTCTATCATACTGTATCCTCTACTAATTATCAATAGCAAAACTCTGAATGGGGTGCCGATCTTTGGGGCCAACACTTATAGAGCTGCGTATTTGTATATAAGATTTCTCTGGGGCTCAAACTTTAGGTAAATGATCGATTCATTGGTGTTTTACTGCCCTTGGGAATTTCCACTCAATTTTGCTGTTCTGGAGCAATCTAGCTTCCTATGAATGAAATTGAGTCTTTGTGAGTCCAAACTCTTACTTTGTGTTTCTTCATTTATAAGATTTCTCCCATGATCAAAATTTAGCAAAACTGGTGTTTTACTTCCATTTGGAAGTACCGCATGCTGATTTTAGTTATGCTCCTTGATTTGAAAACGTGGTTGTTTTATGGAATTTGGTGATGAATCTTGATTTCAGAAGACACACGTCGTTATGGGAGTTTGATTATGAATCTCAATTTGACATCTTTATGAGGACTTCATTTAGGAATTGGCTTATGAATGTAAATTCAGAAAAACTCATATTTATTATTCTTATTTGGAATTAAATTCAGAAAAACCCGTTTTTAAGGGGCATTTGTTTATGAATCTCTATTTGAAAAAGCCATTTTTATGGGTAATTAGTTTGAAGATTAAAAACGATAACATTTGATATCTTTGTAGGGGCAATTACAAGCCGCAAGCATTTATGCAGGCGAAGGAACTCAAGAACTAAAAGGTGTAGAGATTCTTGCAGAATTGAAGGAGTTGATTCACTTGATCACTGCATGCATACATTTTTCAAAGAAGCCTTTCCCACAGTTTCTTGAGGCCACAGGATATTCGTTGGAGTGTGTTCTTTTGCAAGAGGCTAAAGCAGGGGTATGCATCCTTTCTTGTCCCCTCTAGTTACAGATGGCAGCTGTGTTTGAGAGTGAAAGTTCAAAGAGAAGGAACATTATATATTATGATTATAAATATGGGTATTGTGAGTATATTGATGTTGAAATAAAATCTCTTAAGTTTCCCAAAGAACCATGATAATGATCTTAACTCTTGAAATTGCTTTGCAATTGGTAATGATTTTTGAGATGGTTTTACAAAGGTGCATTAAATGCTATGTATGGGGTAAGTGATGGGTGAGGGTACATGGTGTTCAATGTTGGTTATTACGGTGAACGAGGCAATGATGAGGTACAGCAAGCAATGATATCCATGATTAGCTGCTGGTATGCGCCACAGCCTTGTATCCGTTACTCATGATCTTTGTTGTTGTCACCATTCTTTTCTCACACGATGGTACCTCCTCTGTTATTAGTGGAGTTGTGGACCTATTGATGAAGTCAGTGATGGAGTGCAAATTGCATTGTGGTCCATGTGCTAATGTAAGGGTTGGTATACTTGTAGGCAGGGCACTTGTAGGTGAAGTGTTCTTGGTTCTTCGCGTCTCGTTGACGTAACTTGCAAAGTGTGTCGGCACTAGGTATAAAAAGTACTATCTTGCTGCAATCTTTAGCTTGTTGGAGAAAACTCTACGCTGGTCTATTTCTTTGAGAGCTCTAAGGAGATATAGTTTTCCATGTATGTTAATTTCCAAATTTATGTGATTCCATCCTTTGAGAAGCTAATGAAATGACCTTTGTAGTGAGCCATCCATGTGGAAAGTGGCTCTATTGGTGGGATCCAAGTCTTTTAGGTATAATGTTGCATTCATTTCTTTATGGCAAGCCACCTTTGTGGGAAGCAACTCTATATGTGTGATCAAAGTCCCGTGAGCATTTCAATAGCTATAGATTTTGCAGCAATACCATGTTCTTTTCGTTATCTTGGATTCCTATGTCTGTCTATAATTTATACTGTGAGATGTCCATAAGATGATCTCTTTGTAGTAGGCTAGCTTTATGAGATGAGGTTCCCTCGGTGTGATCCAAGTGTTTTGGCATGGAGTTGCCACATCTTACCGCAATAACTTGCTCTGTTCATCATTTTTAAGAGGTGTATGATATTGGAAGGGTGGCTAGTGCTCGATGATGATGCCATTATTGTTTCATCACATGTGAATACCAAGCAATGCAATGTAAGGATGTGGTCAATGATAGAGAAGGCTAAGAGGAGGGAGAGGGGAGGAGGGAGAGACATTATGTTCATGTGCAAATGCAGAGACTTCATTACTAGAAATTAAAATAATGCTTTTTTCCCAGCTTTTGAAGCCAGCATTTACTATCTTGGTGGATGAGAAGGTGCAAGGCATACTCTTGTTGATTAGAGGAACACATAGTGTGAAGGACACACTAACGGCTGTAACGGGAGCAATTGTTCCATTTCACCATACTCTTCTTGATGAAGATGGTATCAGCAATATTGTTCTTGGTTATGCGCATTGTGGGATGGTTGCAGCTGCCCGATGGATTGCCCAACTTGCAATTCCTGTGCTATTGCAAGCCCAAAAGGACCATCCAACATATAATCTTAAGGTACACAAACACATATTTATGGGTTTTACCTATGTTTTAAAAGTACTAATGTATTAATCCTGCACATTTGACACTGACATTGAGAGTAGAGGTGTATCATGAAATTTCTGTGATAAAAATATCCTTGCTAAAAAAATGGTAGTATGATCTTTCTTGATATGCAGCATTATTTGGTTGTGACCCTCAGTGTTATATCACTTGATGATATATTGCTTATTAGTGGTTAATATCTAACTCTCAGTTATTTTCAGATGATTTGTTGAGTTCTATGATTTTATCTGCTGTGGTGAGATTATTCAATTTTATGATTGATAATATGATGATCAAGGGTAGGAATTGTAGAAAAATCACTACCCACCTAACTTTGATCTGTATTTTCATTTGGTTTGTTAAGTTCTATGATTCTGTGGTGAGATTGTTCAATTTTATGATTGATAGTATAGTGATAAAGGGTGTATAGTCAAAAAATCACTGCCCAGCCATCCATACCTGGATAGCAATTTATATCTTCATAGAGTTTGTAAACAATCTTAGCTCAGCCATCCGTAACCCTTATTTTATGAGTTATTATTTTGGATCAGATTATAGTTACTGGGAACTTGTGTATCTAGTAAAAAAATCACTGCCCAGCCATCCATACCTGGATAGCAATTTATATCTTCATAGAGTTTGTAAACAATCTTAGCTCAGCCATCCATACCTGGATAGCAATTCATATCTTCATAGAGTTTGTAAACAATCTTAGCTCAGCCATCTGTAAGCCTTACTTTATTAGTTATTATGTTGGATCAGATTATAGTTACTGGGAACTTGTGTGTCCATGTCTGGAAATGAAGTGAGCATTACTTTTTATGCAAGTTATAGTTCACATAAAAATTAACAAAAAAGAACTCCAGGTATTTTGCGTGCTCAGTTCATCCCTTCCTCCGTTTGGTTTGTGTATCCTTCTTGGCCCTTTACCATTAACCCAGGTTGGTGGATTCTGTTAACAATATAGAATCTGGATACACATGAGTGTGTAGTATGTATGCATCTGTGTACGCAAAGTTTATACAAAATTGAATGCATCCAGATTTGTCCAATGTTGATTACCAACTGTATCCTTTTTATAAACATGTTGCTCGAGGTCAACATTATTCATACCATTATTAATATATTGATATGTGTAAACTGATGTGTCTAGATCGTTGGTCATTCCTTGGGAGGTGGAACTGCAGCATTGCTCACATATATCCTCCGTGAGAGGAGAGAATTCTCTTCAGCTACTTGCATTTGCTTTGCTCCAGGTATTGATGCTTAGTTATATGAATCTGCCATGTTTGCATAATCAGCTTAATGAAACGATTTGTTTTCTGAAATCTGTGGTCCAGCTGCATGCATGACGTGGGAACTGGCAGAATCTGGCAGACCTTTCACTACTTCAGTGGTTAATGGCTCAGATATTGTGCCCACTTTCTCGGCAGCATCGATGGATGACCTTCGTGCTGAAGTGAGTATTCTCTCACTTTTGTTGTTTGGGCTGTGCAAGGGAGACCTCACCGCATTCCCTAATTTTGCACTAATTATCTTATGCATCTTGGATGCCTAACTTTGTAATCTTTTTAACAGGTTACTGCATCTGCTTGGATAAATGATCTTCGTGAACAAATAGAAAGAGTAAAATTTCTGAAAGCTGTCATGCACTCTACATCAGCTCTAGGTAGTCGCATCTCATCTATTTCAAGGCCTCTTTATCCATACCTAGAAGATGCTGCAAAAGCTGGAGCTGCAACGTGGAGGCCTGTTTCAAGTGGAACACAGGTACCCTAAGCCGCAATTGAGCCTTGATGGAGTGTTAGAAAGGAATTTAAAGCAACTTTTACTAGAGATTGAGGCAACCTTGATGTATGTGATCAATAATTAGTGATTATGCTAATGAATGAATGTTTCTTTTGGTACTGCAGGTTGTAATGAGACATGCTCAAAATGCTGTTAAGTCTGTCGTAAAGACCCCCCAATCTTTTGTGCTCGCTGGATGGTCATGTATGGGAACACGTCGTCGTTTAGTTGCATCACATTCATCGTTAGATTCTGGATTTGAAAAATTAGAGGATAGTGTAATTGAGAAAACGGAAGTTCTAACATCATCCGATTGGTCTAATACTGAAATAAGACATGGCTTTACTGGTTCAAATGTTGGTACTTATCATGTGGATCAAATGTCTGAGTGGTCAAGTCCTGAAATAAGACATGGATTTACTGATTCAAGTGTGAGTAATTATCATGTGAATCAAGGCTCTTATTCTGAAGCACGGGTACATGATCCACATGAGCAACAACAATCTGATGATGATGATGACGAAGGGTTGCCAATGAGTAGAAGCAACCATTTGCCAGAGTTGACTGAGGAGTATTTGCTCCAACACTTAGAACATGAACTAGACCGACAGCGAGAAACGTCCATCACTGAAAGGGAAGAGGAAGAGGAAGTAGCGAAGAAATTAACACAAGAGGAGGAGGAGGAAGTTGCAGCCAAGACAGCTAAGGTAGGTAGTGACTGTATTGTTACAGATAGTAGAACCCAAGGTAGGGAGCTCAACAGGTTCTTTCCTCCTGGGCGGATCATCCATCTGCTGAGTATCGAAACAGATATAAACATAATAGAAGGTACCGATGCATCAGTCTGTGAAGGGAGATCCTCACGTGCTGGCTTGTTCATAACCGATCGAGCTCTTTATGGCAATGTGCATCTTTCCCGCACAATGATCAATGATCATTACATGCCGAATTATAGGAGAATGATGGAAAGTGTGGTGAAAGACATAGAACAAAATGTTTCCTTAGGAGTTCATAACTGATGCAACTCTATATTGCAATGTGCATATTTCATGCACTATTCACAACAATCAATTATAGGAAGATGGTGGGAAGTGTAGTGAAAGATGAACAAAACTCTATATAAAGAGTTCCTCTTCTCACAGCCCATCTCAGCATTCCATTTCATACAAATATACACCCACATTTTTTAATATGAAATGTGTACATAGTGTTGACCAACAATGAGCGCATTGGCACACCCTTTTTTATACAGAAGTTTATAAAGCTTATCCTCAACGTTGATTCTTATTTAATGTAATATATTATATATATAGATTGGATTAAAAAAGGATTCTGATGGTGTACAGATGGAGCACTTAAAACATGATACGGGCTTTGAATCCAATTACCAGTTCCTGCCGTGAAGTATTGCAGGAAAATGGTGGGAAGTGTAGTGAAAGATGAACAAAACTCTATATAAAGAGTTCCTCTTCTCACAGCCCATCTCAGCATTCCATTTCATACAAATATACACCCACATTTTTTAATATGAAATGTGTACATAGTGTTGACCAACAATGAGCGCATTGGCACACCCTTTTTTATACAGAAGTTTATAAAGTTTATCCTCAACGTTGATTCTTATTTAATGTAATATATTATATATATAGATTGGATTAAAAAGGATTCTGATGGTGTACAGATGGAGCACTTAAAACATGATATGGGCTTTGAATCCAATTACCAGTTCCTGCCATGAAGTATTGCAGAAATGCTGTCAAATGATATCTAAAAAATACATCTTTAGTGTATGGAGGTTGTGAACATTATGGGAATCTATACCTATTTGCTTCCACATGATACTGAAAAATGAGAATCCTCTGTGCATTGTCATTTTTCTAGTTTTACTCATCTATAGTGATGTTGAGGTTTATTTAGCTTACTCTCTAATGATTCTGTTGACGTTAAAATTTTGAAGCCCAATAGGTTCTATTACAGATTTAGTATACTAGGTTCTGTAAATAGCAGTGCATCAAAATTCTAAGGAATCTTATCATGTAGGCTTTTGTGTCATTTGCATACCTCTATTTGTCTAGGTGAAAGAAAGAAAACTCCATGGTAAAGTGGGTACATATTGATTGAGAACAATCAATTACAATTTCAGATACAGATGGAAAAACATGTTCATATTAGCCTTCCTCATCACCTGCTAATATCTCCTGTCTTTAGTCGTTTTACTTCAATAACCTTCCTTCAATTCTCAAGTGCCATCTGATGTCAAAATATACCAGGAAGCGGAGAGACTCATACTAAGTAAAAGCAGAGTACAAGCAAATGTGGATGAAGCAGAAATGGGAATATGCCAAATCCATATTTAAGGATCTAGGTTTTAAAATTCTTATTATGCAGTAAAAGATTTAACAGGTCTTTATAAACTTGAGCTTAGCAAAAGAACCGCTTTCTGGAATTGGCTATTACCACTAATTTTATGAAGGTGCAATACTAAATAGAACTTATATAATGTGAAAGGAATTCTATCATTAGAAATCTGCAAAGGAAATTCAGCAAAACTTTTGAAGTTCCAAGACCAACATCATGCAAATCATGCTCAAAGCATCAACAAAGTTATATAAACAAATAAAACGTCATAAATCAAACGTCATAATAGCAATAATTACATCTTATGTTGGGGAGATTAGTATAGAAAGATCTAAGACGGCTCAAAATATACATATACATTACTGGTGTAAAGAATTTCTCATTGCCAGAGCAGACTCAATTGATTGTGCAGCCTTGGCTAAGAGCCGTCTTGATTCTAAGATAGAGTATAATGTGATCTTATCTTGGGCTGCCACTGCTTCAAGTGCAGTTGCTGCTGTATTTGCTTCTTCGATTAGGACCCTGATATGGTCACAAGAATGTTAACAAAACCAAAACCTTGAAACATGCATTTTTACACAGTAAGGTGAAACAAAGCTTGCTTCATCTACTTGTTTGCAACTTTGCAACTGTCTCTGAGGATTAGACTAATGAAAGATGAGAGGTTAGAAATAAATGATTCAAGATAGAGAATATAATGGTGAGTCAAGTTCAGCAAAGAGGAGGGGAATAATACATCAAATAAAGAGATTACATCTTAAAATGTTATCTCGTCTTTCAGAATAAGCCAAAATAAACATAAAAGGAGAGGTTCCCTAAGAATCGTTACATGGGGGAGACAGATAGATTTTATCATCGTCTTCAAAGAGAGAGAGACAGAGAGAAAGAAAGAAAGAAAGAAAGAAAGAAATATTAACGTCTTTTAAGAGGCCAGAGGCCAAAATGGCCAATAAGACCAAACAAGAGATTACGTGTTAAGTGTTGTCTTGTCTTTGAGAACAACAAATCAAAATAAATAAATGAGAGAGAGATATAGATAGATGGATAGAGATAAGGAACTAATCAATAAATGATTGAAGCCACTACACTAGAAAATAGAGATTTCATTATTCACCGAGAAAAAATAATACCTTGCTTGCTCGGTAAAGTCTTCTTGCCTTGTAGAGTGGCGACTGGCTTGCATTTGTTTCAGTTTTGCAAGCTTGGTTACGATAGACGGATCTTTATAAGCTCGTGGAGACTTATTAATCACCACACTGTCCCGTAATTCTATGAGAGCCTTGTCCTTCACTCTATCAGAAACCTTCACACTCTTCCTAACAGGCCGGCCACCATGGTTTGATAAATAGCCACAAAAACCGTTCTTAACCCTTATCCGATAATCCTAATATCAATCCCCAAAACAGGATGTCAAATGTATGTTAAAACAGTCAATGAAAACATAGTAGAACAAAATCATTAGTTACACCCCCTCCCCTGGGCCCCCCTTCAAATCAAATAAAACTTGACACATGCCTTAGGAAAATCCTACATAGTCCCTTACAGGATCTGCCCATTTTGCTCTGATTGCTTCAGATATCTTCAATCTATGATCAGATGATTTGCCACTTGATGGGTCTTTCTTCCTTCGTTGCCGCTGACACCTTCGTTCTGCTCTCAGTTGGGCTAGTATGAGTTTATAGCTATCCCATTCATATTCAAAATCATCATCACCACCTCTCCTTGCTGACTCTGCTATCACCTCAGTCCAATCCCTCATACAACTCTCTTGTCGCTGTCTCAGTCTCCTTTTTGACTCCCAAATGTTCATAATCGCAGTTTTTATCTTCAGTTTGGTCTCTGAACTACACAATGTAAAAACAATTTAAACTCAAATTTCAGTTTGTTATCAATTTTATACTCTATTTGAAATATTCTTAAATTGAAAATTTGCAAGAAACGTTCTTACAAATGTTAAGGTCTTTCAAAAACTAGTGGCCTTTCAAAGTTTACATGTAAAAGAAGATCAGAAGCAATGACATTTGAAGTTTGCATCATTGAAAATTGGCAAAAAACGTTCTTACAAATGTTAAGGTCTTTGAAAAACTAGTGGCCTTTCAAAGTTTACATGGTCGTCACTGCCTATATTTCAATAGCATAGTGATATTGTAAATCAGCACTCCTTAGATTCATGCGATAAAAATGTTTACCTCTAACTGCTCAATATGATAATTCTTTTGGAAGTAAACAAAGTTTAACAAATAACAAGGTAGTTTAGTCCAATTTGAATTTGTGATTGTTTGTATTTTAAAACATGAAGAAGTATTTACCTTTGAGTACATCCTTCAGCTTTAATCCGTAATTTCTCACGTATCTATGGGAAAAGAACATTTTGTACCAAAATTAATGTATTGATGACAAAATTTTAAGCATAAAACAAGGATGTTCAGTCACCTTTGGATCTTTCATAGCCTTTTTTGTTTGTTCCCTGATGCGTCCCTTCGTTTCTGCAAAAAATATGAGGAAATTTGATGTAATGATAAAAAATCACTTTCCACATCATTTGTAGGATGTTCTAATAGTATGTATATAACCCCCATTTCTTTTGGTTTGCTTTTTTACTCCACAAAATGTAAGAAATGTCATTGATTGGTTACCGTTTCGAAAGGCCCAAGATCATGATGGATTGGTAGGTGAGCACCTTATCTATGACCATGAAACCTTGCTGCTGTCGCTAGCACACATCTAAAATAGAGCTATGTGTGAATGTTTCCTTACTAACTGGACAGATATTGCACCAATCTTCAAGTGCAAAGAACCCATGATGCCAAGCAATTATGGGACAATCATGATTGACCATTACTTGGCTATACTATATAGCTTGATCCTAGAGTCAGAAATAAGTGTATGGCTGGAGAGAAATGGCTGCCGTTCAGCTGGACAGGCAAGTTTACATAAAGGGTTCACAACTTTGGATCACATATTGACCCTCTGATCCCTTATAAAGGACAGAATCCATTAAAAGAGGATTTATTGCTGCTTTATGACATTGTGCTGATCTTCAACTCTCCGGAGGGACTACGCTCCATGCTCGGCTCATGCAACAGCTAGGATCCCTTGGTGTCCCCATAGATATGCAATGGGGAATCTATATGCATTGTATGAATCTGTGGAAGGAAACATGTGATCTCCCAATGGGTTGTCGTGGTTGGAGTAAAACAAGATACTCCTATGTGCTGATCTTCAACTCTCCGGAGGAACTACGAAGACATCTAAATGCCTTCAAATCATTTTGTAGGGACAAAGAGTTTGCCGGTAAACTTGGATAAAACTACACAAGCATGGGTAATGAGATCAGAATCAGAATTCTTCATGGGAGAGGAAAAAGTGGCTTACAGATAGTCCCACATATACCAAGGATTAACGTTCACAGGGCCTTGGTTCTCCTTACAGAAGGCTGCATGTGCTCAACTTTCTCATGGACGTGCAGTCCTTGGTTCTCTTGAGAGACAGAAAATCTACCGTTTCAAGTGCCACGAACTAAATTATAGTTATTTGATAAATTTGCCACACTGAATCTTCTCTACCACATAGGATCTTGCAGACCAAGTCTTCACAAGGCAAATAACTAGAGAGGTTTGGAGCAACAAGCCCATGTGATAACGAGCAAAGCATTGGTGCCGTATGATAAATTCAGGCAAAGATCGAAGCAGCCCCAATAATCACCAAGGCATTATTCCAACCAGTTACCAGTATCCAATGGCTTTGGAGCTCCCTAAAAGAAGGTACTCAAGGTTGGCACTTATGTCATCAAAACAACTTGTTGAACATGGAGATAATTATTGTTGCTGTGCTAAAATGAAGAATGGTTTGAATCACATGACATAAACGCAAATACAATAAACCCATTCCAATATAGCTTGGATTGCCCCCATTTGAACATGACCAAAGTGGAAAAGTATTGAATAATCCAAACTGATATCAGCAAATTGGATAATGGAAATCTCTTGGTAGAAAGATGGCCTACGATAAGGCACACTTTTTACGCACATCAAATGCTGGATTCCTTGTCAGTCCTCTTATATGGATATATATCTATCATATGTGCTGCATAGTGTGATGAGGCAGTTGCAGAGCTCCTCATGTAAGTTAGAAGTTGAGGTAGGCAGATATGCATGGTCACCTTTTGAAGAAATAATCTGCCAATTGTGTCGTGATGGAGTAAAAACCAAATAATACTATGTTTGCCACTATACTGTTTTTTATGAAATAAGAGGGAGATATCATTGCCTCTTTAACCAAGTATTTTTGGCCCACTATGCAAGGTAATGGAATATGAAGACTAATTATGGGTACAAACTGAATAATACTATGTTTGCCACTATACTGTTTTTTATGAAATAAGAGGGAGATACCACTGCCTCTTCAATCAAGTATTTTTGGCCCACTATGCAAGGTAATGGAATATGAGGACTAATTGTGCTAGGGACTGATCTTGCTAGAACTTAAGAGACACAGGGAGAAACTGTAGGGCAACAATACAACCGCACAAGCTCATCAATAAAGAACAAGCACACAAAGATAAAATCACCCATGTAAGGAAGTCCATGAATTCCCTAAATTATCTGAGACCTCCTTGGATATGTTCATGGGAAAGAAGATTTACTCATCATCCAAGTTAAAAGCTATGGCATATACATCATGCAATGATGCTTTTATTTTTATATAAGGAAACACTATAAAAAATATTACATTGTACTTATTACTTAAATGTGTTACAACATAAAAAGAATACTAATTGATGGCTAAGGATAATGAGAATAAGACATGTATTCCTTGTGTCAGCTAAAAATATACCTTCAGAATGTTTTCTTCCTTTATTCCAAGGCACCTTACCCTTGTTTCCATAGCCACCAAATCTTCGACGATTCTCCTCAATTTGGTGATCCTATCAGAAGATAATAAATTCAGTTCCAAAAACAAATATAAAAGTATATAAAAAACAAATGACACACACAAAAGATCTTACTTCATCTCTTGATTCCACCTCTACATAGCTATCGCTGTCTGACATAACCTCTACATCATGCGAAATTCAAGTGTTCATCAAGCATCAACAAAAGATAATCAAATTCGACGCTGAAGGTAAATGGAAAATGATGAAGAGCATCTGTATCACCTTTCTTCTCATTGTTCTTCTCCTCTTCTTCAGCTACATTCTTGCATATTTGCATACTTGAAGTGACATTATTGTTATTTACTTGAAGAATAGATACAGATAGATGATTATGTGTTAAACTGAAGTATGAATCTTTGGATTGGAACGATAGTAATGACACAGCCACGTGAAAGGGCTTATTACAATGCTTTAAAAATGAGATTTTTGACGGCTTGCATGAATCAAAGAAATGGACTGAGAACTTGCTCCAAGTAGTCTTATTTTGTACACTACATAAGAAGACAAAACCATCAAAAAGGGATCTTTATAAGAAACAAATTCAAAGAGAAAATGTGTAAACATGACCGTTTACATTTTATATATGAGAAAAAGCACACATATATGTCTTCCAAGCCCGCAATAAAGGAATACATCCCCTCATTCTCTTAACGAATTTGGTAAACACATGAAATGCCCACAAGACAATCATCTTTTTATGAACATAAACGATAACTCAAAGAAACATAAATTTTGTGTTATCTTATATTTCTGATGTTAGTTTTTTCTTCAAACACATATGACTTGTAGCCTCTGCTACAGGATAGCAGCGTACATAATTTTGACATTGAGAGCACTAAGTATGTAACATTTTTAAGGAGATAATAGATAAGCCCCAACATTTCCCACAAGATCTATCTGCTCAGAAATGCAAAATCTAAAAGCAAAATTTGTGAACTAAGGTTGAAGATCTTAATTTTGAGAGGGTCTTGTCGGGTGAATTTCTTATCCGACTATAGGAGGGCAAGGAATTTCTTGCAAAGAGATTTAGGGCGGATAAATTATCAATTTTATGCTTAAATTCTTGCTAAAAAGGGTTACTGCCTATAATGATAGGTATTCAGAGAGCATTGTTAAATGCGAATGAGAATGCATTCTATTATAAGATGGCTAGTTACATTAATGCATATATGATTATTTTCTTAATAATAAGCCAATTGTTCACGGTGCTGAATTCACTACAGCCACGGCATGACCAGGTGACAAGAGCAAATGAATTTATGACATATACAAGCACACATACATACATTTTATATATTAATACATTGCATAAATTATTTATATATGTATACATACATGAATACATAGTATACATATACGTACATACCAGGCATAAGAAGAGAAAATGCATGCGTTACTGAAATCATGATGCAGTTCTGTGAAAAGAATCCAAAAAATAGTTATCAATCCTAACACTGTACAGAGACAAAACCCAACAAATTGTAGAGATTTCAGAATGGCTGTACCTGGTTTGAAGAGCAGAAGGCACGAGCATATCGATCTCTATGAGAAGGATAGAAGCAGCGTGTGGGTGTCTGTCTGAATTAGGGTTTCAGGGACTGACTCTGTTGCAACATCAAATTTGCAAGGAAAACAGAGAGAAACAGGATTTCCAGAGAAGAGAACCTCGCAGGATTTTTGAAAATCTCTAAAGTATACCCTTAGCCTCATCTTCATCATTATTTACAATCGGCAACGGTTCGGTTCGGTTTGAGAATGTCAAAACCGAACCGTTTAAAATTTTTGAAACTTGAACTGAATCAAACCGAACCATGAAACCGTTAAACCGAACCATTAAAATGTGTCAAACCGTTAAACCATTAAACCGCGGTTTCATGGTTCAACTTAGGTCAAAATTCAAATTTTAAATTTCAAAATTTTTAAAATTTAAAATATATCATTGTTTTAAATTTTAAATTTTCAAAATTTTTAAAGATTTTCCTAAAACGTGAGAATAAGGCATGAAAATGAAAAGATTGTTTAAATAATAATAATAATTAATTTTATTTTTTTTTTAAACAATAAACCATTAAACTGTTAAAACCGAACCGAACCGTTTAAACCGTTAAGCCACGGTTTAGCAGTTCGATTCAGTTCAAACCGAACTGTTGCCGACTGTTAATCATCGTCATCATCATCAAGTGCTCAACAAAACATGTCTTTGTTTGCAAATTCTCATGATAATCTCATCAATCTTAACCCTATGTTGATTCGGTACTCATGATTCTATGCTCACTTGCAAGCATGTAGATGTCACTAGGGTAAGAAAAGGACACTAGGTCCACCACGTTGTGAATGGAGTAAAGCAATGTTGTGTGTCAGCGTGTTAATTAGGTCAAAATGATTAACTGAATTAGAAAATACAATGTAGCATGTTAATTAGGTCAAAATGATTAAGTGAATTAGAAAACACAATGTAGGATGAATCAATTAGGGTATGAGAGAAACTCTATATGTGAAACATTGCTAGCTAGTATCGCACACAAAATTGCTTTCTTTACTGTTTCAAAAAAGAAAGTTTAATAGTATATGTATTTAAGATCAAATTTATTGTTATCGTAACCCATTTAGGTATTTACATAAATAGCCCTTTGAACATGTATGTGTCAATTATCATGCACACACTACAATTTAACACTCCCTTGTGATGGGCATATACAATTGAGCCGATTTAGCTCGTCAATGTTGGAATCAACTTCAAACCCATTTGAGTGCACAAAGATTTCATAATCAAATTTGTCAAAGACTTTTAGTCATGGCATCAAATATATTAGAGTGTTGGAATCTCTTCCTGGTAACACATCCCCAGACAAATGATATTGTCACGGACAAGTATAATAGAACAAAGCAAAGACAAGTCTAGAACACAAGAGAGAGGAAAAGAACAAGAACTTAACTTATAGAATCCGTAACTGGTGTTGTTCACCTTGATTACAATCAAGGTGCACCTGAGTATTTATACAAGAAGGTAGGGCTATGTAAGCCAACTAGAAATAGACTATGCATGAGGATGCACGCAATAGAGAATGCATGAGATTGCATGCAATAGAGAAGGCATGAGAATGTGTGCAAGCTAGAAACTTCCAATGTTCAATCTACACTACATGGAGTTGGAGTTGGTACAAGGATGCATATGTAGCCCAATTGTTAGGGTTGCCCAATAGAGACCATGAGGTATTGGGTTCAATCCCTACCTTCCTCTGTGGCACATAATGTTCATGACATTATCCTCCCTCTAAGGCCGCCTATCATGAACATCGAGTTGAATTTGAGCCTTAGGTCCTTATATATATTTTTCTCTTAGACAAACTTTAGACTTTAAACCTTTGTATAAAGAGTGGTATGTAAGACTTGGCATGCAAGAATCAATATGCTTGCTATTATAGTATGTATGACTTGGCATGAGCATGCTTATCATGCATCACTATATATATAAAAAGGGTTATTCTTCCTTGTTAACATCAAGGAGATCAACACCAGTCATGGAATAGATATTCTTACTCGTTGTCATCAACTTCTCCATCTCTCTATCTCATCAACTTACCCATCTCTTTGTCTTCTGATTGTTCATCCATGACAGATTGATCTCCTTCCTTCTTTTTGTCTTCTTTCTCAATACACTATCATGTCAAAATCATCTAGTAACCTTGAGCAAATTTTGGCGGTGCTGCAACAACTCCAACATGAGAATGCAAATTTACGAAACTCTGTTCAAGAACTTCAGGCAGCGACGACGGTTATACCTCACCCGATTATTGACCCTTCTGCTGTAGAACCTAATGTCTGCTTGCCAGAAAAATTCAATGGAACAAGGTCACGATTAACAGGCTTCATCAACCAAATCTGCCTTATTATTCGTCTTCAGCCCTGACGATATTCTAATGGCTTTCGACAAGTTGGGCTGATTGGCACGTTGCTAACAGGACAAGCGCAAGCTTGGTTTGCCCCTCTGGTGGAGACTTCTTCACCTCTCTCGAATGACTTCCACACATTTCTTACCGAATTTGAGGCAACTTTTAGGGAGACTGACAAATGACGAGCTGCACTCAACAAACTATATGCGTTACAACAAGGAGAACGTGCGGCATCCATCTATGCATCTGTGTTACGCTAGTTTTAAAGTCGGCGACATGGTCTGGCTATACGTCGGCATATTCTGACAACTTGTCCATGTAACAAACTTGATTACAAAAAATTTGGTTAGTTCTGAATTGTTGACAATGTCAACCCCGTAGCTTTCTGTCTTGCTCTTCCATCACACTACTGAATTCACAATGTCTTCCATGCATCTCTTCTTGAGCTCTACCATCCATCCTCAATTCCAGGAAGAAGCATCGAGCCGCCACCCCCTGTGGCATTGGCGACCGGGGATGAGTATGAAGTCGAGACCATTCTAGACTTGTGCAAGAGCCAACGAAATCTCCAGTATCTGGTCTTGTGGAAAGGGTATCCCATTTCCGAGGCCACATGGGAGCTTGCAAGAAATTTACTCAATGCCCCAGATGTGGTTCATGATTTTCATCTCCGATATCCTCACAAACCCTCACCTTCTTGAAGTCGGCGCTTAAGGGGAGGATAATGTCATGAACATTAAGTTGAATTTGAGCCTTAGGTCCTTATATATATATATATATATATATATTTCTCCTAGACAAACTTTGTAAGACTAAGTATGTAAGACTTGGAATGCAAGAATCAGTATGCTTGATATTATAGTATGTATGACATGGTATGAGCATGCTTATCATGCATCACTATATGTATAAAAAGGGTTATTCTCCCTTGTTAACATCAAGGAGATCAACACTAGTCATGGAATAGATATTCTTACTCATTGTCATCAACTCTCCATCTCTCTATCTCATCAACTTACCCATCTCTTTGTCTTCCGATTGTTCATCCGTGACACCGCCTCCGAACACCCACGGTCGGTTTATGAGGGTATCGTTGATAAAAACCATGTCACCAACTGCGAAGGTCGGTGCGACCAAGCGATGTCCGTTAGCGTGAGCTTTATATTGTTTGGCAGTGGCACGGAGCTCGAGGGAGAGGTCACGATGGACATGTTGTAAGGTGTGGGCATGCCTCTCGATTGACGTATTGATAGAAGTCTCTGGAATGGAAATGTTGAAACGAGGGTGGAAACCATAGTTTGCAAAGAATGGGGAAGAAGCCTTAGTTGAGGCATGGATACTATTATTGTAGGCAAATTCCGCCATGGGAAGGAAGTCCACCCAATCATCTTGTTGGTAGTTGATTGTACACTAGAGGTATTGTTCAAGGATTTTGTTGAATCTTTTGTTTTGGCCATTAGTTTGAGGGTGGTGCGCGGTAGACAAGTTCACAGAAGTCCCGAATGTCTGTAGAAGTCGGCACCAGAAGTGGGAGATAAATTGAGGACCTCGATCAGAAGTGACATCCTTAGGGAAGCCGTGTAATCAGATGACATTTTTCAGAAAAAGGTCAATCGTCTCCTCCCCCGAAATGGTTTTCGAACATGGGACAAAGTGAGCCATCTTCGAAAACCGATCGACGACCACTAGCACTGTGTCATGGTCACCGACCTGAGGAAGGTCGGTGATAAAGTCCATGGAGAGAGATGCCCAAGGTCAACTAGGAATTGGAAGTGGGTGTAGAAGGCCGTATGGACAATGGTGAGCCGCTTTGGAGTGAGCACAGACGTTGTCACGAAGATTCGCGCGTGCATGTGCTACTCGAGCGACCACCGGGGTCTTGGACTGGGGAGGATGTTCGCAGAATTATCGAAGAGATGACGATCAATGTAAGATTAGATGAAATTTGTTCACTTGAGAAGAAGAAGGATTGTACACTTGAGAAGTAGAAAAATATGAAGAAGATAAAGACAAATATAATTAAATTGACGATAGTGGTGTTGGTGATATCACATATTGAGCCCCCCTTACACAAGCTCAAGTAGAGGCTTTTATAGGTCTTTCCATGCTTGTGACATGCACAAAACCATGGGCTAAAACCATGGTTTTGTGCACACGGTTTTGCTTATGTCATGCACAACCCATGGGTTTAGAACCATGGTTTTGTGCACATGGTTTTCTATGGTTGTTTCGTCTATAATTCGTATATGAAAAGGAAATACATAAAATCTACACTATATGATAGTTGTCCTAGTAGTAAGGCAAACATCCTTTACCTTAGAGGTGCAAGGTTCAAACCTTGCTTGCACTCCTCTGTATGAACTCAAGTGCCACTAGGCCTTGGGCTTATTTGCTAAGTGTATGTGCAATGTTGCACATCCTTGGTTTATTCGTCTCACTCGGTTTCACACCGTAGCCGAAAATTGTCACGACAACGTCACAAGTTTTGATAAATTCTTTGACCAATTTCCAAGGTTGGGGTCACCAAAACCCCCAATGCCAGTGTTTTCGCGACCCCAATGTGTCCGACTAGAGGATCATCGTGGCAAGTTTGTAGTACTCGGATGCAACATGTGCCATCTGGTACATAAAGGAGGTGATTACAATAGAGTAGTCGATCCTGAGTTGTAAAGTGTTTGAGATCCGAACTTTGCATTTCTTGGGATGGGTTGTTGAGGCGCGTCATGATGTCAGTAGCGAAAGGGTCCGACGTGGTTGCTTGGGTGATCTCGTTGAGCAAGGAATCATCATGCAACATATAGGTTGTGAACATGTGGAGTTGATTGGGCCGCAATAAACAATGCGATTGTTGAGAATATGCGTCGTCACCTAGGCGTAGTGCAAAGTCGGTTCGCCGAGAGAGAGCATCCGCTTTCCCATGTTGAACGCCAGGTTGAAACAAGATTTCGAAGTCGTAGTCGGCGAGAAAAGATGACAAGCGAGCCTGCCTCTGATTCAACGTACGAGTGGTGGTGAAGTAGATGAGATTGTTGTGGTCAGTCAACGCGTGAATACGATGTTGGGCCCCAACTAGATAGGGTCGCCATTCGACAAAGGCTGAGATGATAGTTGCAAGCTCCTTGTCGTAGACCAGATAATTGATTTCCGGGGCTGTAAACTTCCGAGAGTCGAAGGCAACCGGATGTAGGGTGCCATCGTCGTCGGGCTGAGACAAGACTGCACCTTTGGCAAAGTCGGAGGTGTCGGTTTCAACTTGGAAAGGGCGGGTGGGGTCGGGGTGGACTAACACAGGGGCAGAGAGGAAAGTTGCTTTGAGGGCATTAAAAGCATTGTGTGCCGCGGGGGTCCAAAGAAATGGAGTATCTTTTCGGGTAAGTTGGATGAGAGGTCGGACTAGGGAAGAGAACCCGTTTATAAATCGTCTATAAAAATTTGCAAAACCAAGAAACGATTGTATCTCTTTTAGCCGAGTTAGGAGAGGCCAATCAGTGATTGCCGCTACCTTGTGTTCATCCATTGTGATCCCGGTAGGTGAGATCATGTAACCCAAGAATTCGACAGAGGTCCTATTGAATTCACATTTCTCACTTTTGGCGAAGAGCCCATATTCATGGTGTTTGGTGAGAACCATCCGGACGTGGTGTGTGTGCTCCTCCCAGTTGGAAGAAAAAACTAGGATGTTGTCAAGGTAGATGACCCCGAAATGATCGAGATACTCTCGAAAAATATTGTTCATCATGTGTTGGAAGACGGCCAGAGCATTGGTAAGGCCGAATGGCATCACTTTGTACTCGAAATGTCCATAGCGCGTCTGAAAGGTTGTTTTCCACTTGTTCCCAGGCTTGATGCGCACCAAATTGTAGGCACCCCGAAGGTCGATTTTGGAGAAGATATGCCTAGTTCGGAGTTGATCGAGGAGTGCTGGAATTAAGGGCAAGGGGTAACGATTACACATCGTAACTTTGTTGAGACCCCGATAATCCACACATAAGCATAAGGAGTCGTCCTTCTTTTTGACAAATAAGATTGGTGCCCCGACCGGTGATTTGGAGGGTTGAATGAAGGCCTTCGCAAGATTCTCAGCCAGATATGTGCGGGTTCAAATAACCCATCGATAGGACCGAATGGGGGATGCTTGCCAGCTTGGAGTTCGATTGGGCAATTGTAGGGGCGATGTGCCGGTAACCGATCGACATTCCGCTTTTCGAAGATGTCGGAAAAGTCGCTATATCGGACGGGTAAATTGTTGACAGGAACGGTGACGTCCCCCGACACAACGACCAGTGTAGTGACCAAACCAGACTCGACCACAATGGAATCTAGAGAGTGTCATGACCTAGTAGAAATTGGCCTTACTAGAAAAGTGATGGAGCGGTTACACCAATCCACCGTCAGATTGTGTGTCTCCAACCAAGATAGCCCCAAAACAATTAGATGTCAAGGGGTGGCGATGAGGTAAAACGTGAGTTCCTCCTGGTGCGCCCCGACTTGAAGTACCAACGGGATAGTGGCTTCAGTAACCGTCCCCGAAGAGAGAACCGGACCGTTGATCGCTTCAACGGATGTGGGTTGTGATGTGCGGACGGTGGGGATGTGCACGGACAAACGATTTATCAATAAAGCAAGTAGATGCTCCGGAGTCGAGCAAGGCATGCGAATTTATTGAAGTCGAACCAAAACAAAAACTTGCAAAGGAAACCCTCCACATGGCAAAACAAACTTGTAGGAGCATGTAGAAGGTGAGTAACGGAAAGCGTCCAACGGCATGGCTCCTACTGCAGCCGGACTTGGACATTTTTTTGTTGTCGAGGAACCTCCGCAAGACGTGCATGATGGAATTGGTGCCGCGGGCCCTGCACCGGGCTATGGTGGATGACATGGTCGGGGTTGCCACAATAGAGACAGAGTCCATTGTCTCGACGATCTTGGCGTTGGGCTTCAGTTAGTGGTTGGAATCGAGCATGGTCGATCTCCATCGGGGTATGGAAATTGACCTCCATTGTGGTATGGTTATCCCTGGGTGATGGTAAGGTTGGCGTGGCAGACAAGTAGGGCCTAGCAATTGATTCATTTCGGGAAGAAGCCTGAGACCCACGAATCCCCTGTTCTTCTTGACAAAGTTTGAAGAGACGATTATCACACTAGACAACTTGGGAGATTACTTGAGACAACGATGTGGGCTCCGGGAAGTTTAAGAGAAGGGTCTTGACGCCGTTTCGGAGGGTGTGACAGAAATGGTTGCATAGGGCTTGGTCATCGCAACTCACGTCGCAGGCAATCTGTGAAATGTTATGTGCGGAAGCTATACGAAACACAGAAGACTGACAGGGAAAAAATAGGTTTAATGGAGAGCTTAAGACACAATGTACGCGGGAGAGACAAAGAAGGGATAAACACATAGAAAAAACTAAATTCGAATAATGTGTAAAACTTTGTACATAGGATGAGAAGTTTAAGAGAAGGGTCTTGACGCCGTTTCAGAGGCTGTGACAGAAATGGTTGCATAGGGCTTGGTCATCCCAACTCACGTCGCAGGCAATCTGTGAAATGTTATGTGCGGAAGCTATACGAAACACAGAAGACTGACAGGGAAAAAATAGGTTTAATGGAGAGCTTAAGACACAATGTACGCGGGAGAGACAAAGAAGGGATAAACACATAGAAAAAACTAAATTCGAATAATGTGTAAAACTTTGTACATAGGATGTGCTTAGAGGGCACTTTTATACAAGTCCATACGGACTGACAAAAGTACTGACACCTACTTCAATGCTCATAACTGAGCTCCTACACTAACTCCCAAATATATTCCCTCACGGAATATCTGTTCAACGGCCTCCCGGTTTCCGCACCGATCTGGCCTCTTGTTGCACACCGGTTTACGCACAGATCTGGCCAATGTTGAGCTTGTATGCCAACACTCCCCCTCAAGCTCAACTTGAGGCTCTTCTGGTCCTTCACTCCAGTTTCTCTTGACTTCACGCCTCGCTTGCACTCCTTGACCCGTTCGATCCCACGCGCCTCGACCCTTACGGTCGGCTTGTCTGTTCATGCGGCCTTTTCCAACTCCCTTGGTGTCACGGTGTTGGCGCCTCTTATGCTACCCTTTCTTCCGCTTGGCCTTTAGTTGATTTGGCATCTCTGAATCAAACATCTGAGCCGAATCAGCTGCCTCTGATTCGTCTCCGCTTTTGTCCGAATTGGTTGTCTCCAATTCGTCCTCAGTCCTGGCCTTCTTGCCCTTGTTGGCTTCATCTCCCCCATGCTTGGCTGGCTCTGGCTCTTTCTTTTGGCTGCTGCCCTCTCATCCGCTTCCAGACTCTCTCATGGATCCGCCTTTGGCTTCTTCAGCCGATAGTAAATCGAATTCGTCATCCGATTTGGTGTCGCGGTCAGTTCCGTTCCTTTCTTGCTCCTTTCTGTGGTCTTGCGGGATTTTTCTCCCCCTCAAGTTCGGCATGTCGAAGTGCCGCAATCCAAGCGCACCCGAGAATTGCCGCAACTTGTCCAGACCAAGGGGCTTGGTGAAAATGTCGGCGTTCTGCCGATCCGTCGAAACATACTGAAGTTCAACTTCACTAGAGAGGACACGCTCGTAGATAAAGTGGTAGTGCACCTTAATGTGCTTAGTCCAGGCGTGGAAGACGAGGTTCTTTGCAAATTGGATGCTTCTGAGGTTGTCGCAGTAGATCGTAGTCAGACCGAACACCTCCACTTGCAGATCCTTAAGTAGCTGCTTCAGCCATATGGCTTCGCATGTTGCGACAACCGCTCCTCAATACTCGGCCTCTGTGCTCGATAGTGCAACTGTCGGCTGCTTCTCGCTACTCCACGTGATTGCGGCACTCCCAAGGGAGAACGCGAATCCGGATGTGGATCGGCGATTGCTGGCATTTCCGGCCCAGTCGGCATCTATATAGTCGACTAGCTGTGTGGCAGTACCGGTCCAATATAGTAGCCCTCGGTCCTTAGTGCCACTGACGTACCTGAGTACGCGTTGCGCGCACTGAAGGTGCTCCTCGGTTGGCCGCGCCATGAACTGACTAATCAGGCTGACCGGGTAACTGAGGTCTGACCAGGTGATAGTCAAGTATATGAGGCTTCTGACAATCTGTAGGAACCTTTTTGGGTCACAGACCTTTCCGGAGTCAGGGCGAAGCTTCACGATTCTGTCCAGAGGAGTTGAGACGGACTTACAATCTGCCATCCCGAACTCGAAGAGCATACTCAGCACGTAATGCCATTGGCTGATCAGTATGCCTTCGGGGCTTCGGATCACTTCGATCCCGAGAAAGTAATGAAGGTCCCCCAGGTCCTTCATATCAAATGATGTCGCAAGTTGGAGCTTTACGTCGTCAATTTCACCTGAGTCAACGTTGGCGATGACCAAATCATCAACATAAAGTAAAATACTAACCGACCCAAGTCGACCTTGCCGGACGAACAATGAAGAGTCCGATTTGGACGTCGCAAATCCCATCCGACGCAATCGTTGTGTGATCTTCGCGTTCTAGGCACGTGGGGCTTGCTTTAGTCCGTAAAGGGACTTCTTCAACTAGCATACCGCTTAAGTGTTCATTCTAGAGTGAAATCCGGGGGGTTGTACCATGTACACTTGTTCCTCAAGCTCGCCTTGCAGGAACACATTCTTTACATCCATCTGATGTAAGTGCCACCCCTTCGCCGTAGCTACCACAAGCAAAACACGGACGATCATCATCTTCATGACCGACGCAAACGTCTCACCGTAATCGATGCCGTGTTGTTGCGCGTAGCCTTTTGGTACTAACATGGCCTAGTATCGGTTGACTGAGCCGTCGGTGTTGTACTTGACCTTGTACAACCACCTGCATCCAATCGGCTTTACACCCTTGGGGGCGTCAACCAGGTCCCAGGTTTCATTCTCCGCAAGTGCGTTCATCTCTTCCTCCATGGAGGCACGCCAATTTGCGTCCTTTGCTGCTTCTGCGTAGCTCTCTGGCTCACGCACTTCCGCTACACGTGTCATGTACGCATAGTGATGCGCCATGTACTCGTTGTATCCGAACTGCACAATATGGTTCTTCTAGCGGGTAGATCGGTGTAAATGCTAATTAACCGATGTTGAGGCCATTCTGGTAGATGCGAGCTTCGTTCTTGAAGGCCCGTCATCGCTCTTCTCGGAGTTGGATTTACGTCAATCCAACTCGTCCCTGTCTGTGCCGTACTCCAACATCTTCTTCTTTCCCTTTTCTTTGCGCATAAGCCGTCTCTTCGGCTTCCTACGCGGGGAATGCACGATCGAGTCTCCACTACTTGCCGGCTCTTCATCTGACTGGTCAAACTGACTCAGTTGCTCATTCAGTCCACTTAGCTGAAATGAGATTGGACTCTCTTCAAGAGTTCCGACTTCGCGTTCATCAGGAGGCATCTCAACCTCGCTGACCTCATCTTCAGAACTCGGATTGGAGTTGAGCTCCGGAGTCGGAGGCAAATACCAAGACGTGGACTCATCAAACACAACATCGTGACTTACGCGAGCTTGTTTGGTTCGAGGGTTATGACAGTTATAACCCTTTTGTTCGTCCGAGTACCCAACCAAGATACATTTCTCGGCTTTTGCGTCCAGCTTCCTTTGCTTCTCCTTCGGCACATGCACATACGCGATGCTACCGAAAACCCTCAAGTGTCGTAGATTCGGCTTCCTTCCGAAATACAGTTCATGTGTCGACACTTTTTCCCTGATCCGATTTTGGATGTAGACCGCGGTTTGGATCGATTCGGCCCAATAGAACTTGGGCATGCTCTTTTCTTCTAGCATTGCCCACGCCGCTTCCACAACCGATCGGCTACGCCATTTTGCTCCGGCATATACCTGCAATTGAATTCACGCCGAATTCCCATTTGTCGCAGACAACCATTGAATTGGCCGGAAAAGTACTCTTTTTCGCCATCTGACCGCAGACACTTGATCTTCCTCCCTGTTTCCCTTTTGACAAGATTTTTGAGGTTCCAGAAACAATCAAAGACTTCACTCTTCTTTTTGATGAGGTATATCCATGTGTGTTGGGTGTAGTCATCGATGAAGGAGACGAAATATTGACTCCCGCCAAGACTCAGGTTCTGTACCGGTCCCCATACATCTTAATGTATCAGGACAAGCATATTTCGACTCTAATTATGCTCTTTTGGGAAAGGAAGTCAGTGTTGCTTCCCTAGTTGGCAAGCTTCACAAATTTGGGCCTTTCGACCACTGAATTTCGGCAATCCGAACACAAATTGTTTTGATTGCAGATCCTGAAGCCTTTGGTAGTTGACATGGCCTATCTGCTTATGCCGCAAGTCGATATCCGACTCGACTTTTTGTCCTTTCGCGAACATGGTGGTGCCTACGTCATTGGTGTTGAGGATGAACATCCTCCCATCTCTACGCCCTTACGCAATAACTTGGCCTTCTTCCTTGATGAAGCACCCAAGATGTGTGAACCGGACTTGCTGCATCCCCTGGTCGATGATCTGTCCGACCGACACCAGATTCTTCGTAATTGTCGGGATGTGTAACACCTTCATTAGCTTCCCTTTTTGCCCGACGTGGCTGAGGGGAACTTCACCGACATGTACGATTGGATGTGGAGTGCCGTCTCCTATTGCGACTACTCTAGGTTGTTCCGGTTTTTCCATATATGAGAACCACTCTTTATGGCTTGTCATATGGTTTGACGCTCCGGAGTCAACGTACCACACTTCATCCGATTTCGGGGTGGTCTTCTTCATCGAGTTCACTTCATGTCTAACTTTTTCGGATCCTTCGGCGTAGTGCATCCGCTGCCGATTTCCTTGTTCGATCGGTTCGGATCTGGATTCAGTTTTCTCTGAATCGGCACACTTCTTCCAACACTCATTCTCCTTGTGGCCTTTCTTGCCACAATACCAACACTCCGCGGCGTGTTTCCCTTGCCGGATCTCGTCGCCTCCTCGACTCCCCCTGCTTCCAGAGGGTCCAGAATTGTTGTCAGCATCACCACGATGCCTTCTTCCTTGCTCCCATCGGCCACCTCCATTGCGCGCCGACTCGCCTCATCCGCCATGACCACGGGGCCTATCTCCCTCCGTGTATAGCATCTTGATGTCGGCGTGCGTACTCGTCAGCATGTATAGCATCTTGATTCTCCTCTATAAGGAGCATCGACTGCAAGTTGAAAAACGACGGCGTATTCTCCCTTGTACAAATAGCAGTTCAGAAAGCTCCAAACTTCGACGCCAATCCTCCGAGGCAGATCTGCACCATTTCGCCCTCCTCAACGTTCACATCGATGGAGGCGAGGGAGTTGCAGATATCCTTTATCTTGGAAGTGTAGTCAACCACTGTCATGTCGCGTTGACGCACATTGCTCAACTCTTGTCAAAGTTGGAGCTTCCTGGCTATGGTGCTTGCGGCGAAAATCTTTTTCAGATTTCCCCAAGCATCCTTTCGCATTCTTGCATCCCGAATGTAGCTCAAGAGCTGTTCGCTCACACAGGACGCGAAGCAGTAGAGAATTCTGCTCGCCGACTATTCCCAGGCCGGGAAGTCTTTGTGTATCGATTTGGGTCCTGCATCATTCGCTCCATCGACATAGCTCTAGTATCCATGTCTGAGCAGGTACTGGTGCATCTTGTATGACCAAGATGCATAATTACTTCTGTCGAGCTTCTCAATTGGAAGCGAGCTAGCCATACCTCTATCCATTTTTTTCCTCTCTATTCTTCACCGAGATTAGTTTTTTTTGTTTCGAGCTGAAGTCGGCTGCAGAGGTTCTCAACCCTCGCGCTTTGATACCATGTGAAATGTTACGTGCGGAAGCTATACGAAACACAGAAGACTGACAGGGAAATAATAGGTTTAATGGAGAGCTTAAGACACAATGTACGTGGGAGAGACAGAGAAGGGATAAACACACAGAAAAAACTAAATTCAAATAATGTGTAAAACTCTGTACATAGGATGTGCTCAGAGGGCACTTTTATACAAGTCCAAATGGACTGACAAAAGTACTGACACATACTTCAATGCTCATAACTGAGCTCCTACACTAACTCCCAAATATATTCCCTTGCGGAATATTTGTTCAACGGCCTCCTGGTTTCCGCACTGATCCAGCCTCTTGTTGCGCACCAGTTTGCGCACCGATTCGGCCAATGTTGAGCTTGTATCTCAACACAATCTAACGGAACTCTGAGGCGTAGACCGAGGCTGGACGTGAGCCTTGTTGGAAAGAATAAAGCTTTGTGAGTGCCATTCGTCGCCGGTCTGTCTCGCCAAATGTCGCTTCGAGGTCCTCAATGAAAGCGATGAAGTTTTCTAAGAGAGGGGATGACGTCTCGATCAAGGGTGCAAACCACGCTTGTGTCAGCCCGGAGAGAAGCGTGCTAACAAGCCCAACCCGAGAAAAGTCGCTAGCATACCGTTGGGGCAGTAACAGGATGATTGGCCGAATTTGGTTGATGAAGCCGTGAAGATACGTCCTCGTGCCGTTGAATTTTTCCGGTAGGCTGATGGTTGGTTCGAGGACATATGGATGGGAAGAGGACGTGGTCGGGCTAGGTGCCGACGGTGGTTGTGACTCGGCGGGTGGTGGATTTCTTGAAGTGCCGGATTGTAACTCTCGTAATGATTCCCAAAGGATTTCATTCTCTAGCTGAAGTTGTTGCAAAGATGTCATGATTTGGTTTAGGTTGTCGATTTGGTTCATTCTCTAGCAAGAAGAGGGAAGGTGAATAAACTATCACGGACAAGTATAATAGAGCAAAGCGAAGACAAGACTAGAACACAAGAGGGAGGAAAAGAACAAGAACTCAACTTATAGAATCCGTAACTGGTGTTGTTCACCTTGATTACAATCAAGGGGTACCTGAGTATTTATGCAAGAAGGTAGGGCTATGTAAGCTAGCTAGAAATAGAGTATGCATGAGGATGCATGCAATAGAGAATGTATGAGGATGTGTGCAAGCTAGAAACTTCCAATGTTCAATCTACACTACATGAAGTTGGATCCTTAATACAAGGATGCATATGTAGCTCAATTGGTAGGGTTGCTTAATAGAGACCATGAGGTCTTGGGTTCAATCCTTACCTTTCTCTGTGGCATGTCTACGATAGATATCATATTTCTATACTATATGTTGTTGTTTTTTTTCCATAAAAAATATGTTCCATTGGTATTAAAATTAAAAAGGCCAGTGGCACTATACAAATAATATATAATATTTTCCATCTCCACAAGTATATATCATCAAAGAAATGACCAAATATAAACGATGGCATTTGGCAAGATAAGGATAATTATAATCCATGAATACAACTCTCAGCCTTTGCCAGTAACACCTTTGTTACGACAAGCTAGGAGACCACATATAAAGGTGATAGAATTGGGGACCATACAGTCAATCTCCAACATGTGAAAACAAGTTAGTGTTTCATCGAAACATCCATGTTCTATAAGCTCTATCATCATTGCATTCCATGAGACCACATATAGTTAGAGGTGTCTGAAACACATCTTCCTTTGCCCCTTGTCAGGGTCTCTAAAAACTTCATGTTGCAGACAAAGTTGGTTGAACTTGGTTCCACTAATACTAAAGCTCTTCGCCATAACCATAGTCAATATATAAACAAATTCCTGCAGTCCAAGAGAATACATTTCTTGTTGGTAGTCATGCTCAACCTATCGTGGATGTCCACCCTGGTTGGTAGTCTGAAAACTTCATGTTTGCATTTGGTTCCGCATATACTAAAGACCATACTCAACCTATAAACAACTTCTTGCAATCCAAGAGAATACATTTCTGGCTAGTAGTCATGCTCAACATATATACCTTGGTTGTCCATTAGGTATTGCTTCTGAAGTATTAGTTCACAGAACACATCCAATAATTCAATAAATAGCCAAACAAATAACACCTTTCCTACCATGATATGTTCTATATGTTTTGATCTCGAATGATTAAAACTGTATTCTTTGCCAAACAAATAACACCTTTCCTACCATTATACAAGGTTGGAGTCAAAATTGCAACAATCTATTGAAATGTGCCAACTAGTTAACTAACCCATAGTGCTCCCTTAGTTGCATTAGGTATAGCTATATATTCTGCTTTAGCTAGCGATTGTTGTGACTTGAGGGTAGGAGAGAGAAAGAGAGAAAGATGATAAAGATGATGATAGAAGGTAGAGAGAGAGAGAGAGAGAGAGAGCAAGAAAGGAGTATGAAAATGGAAAGGAGTTGATATTATAAGGGAACAAGGGTCACAAAGAGTAGGCTAAGGGGCTAAAGACTGGTGTTGAACTGAGTGAGTTCGTATGAATTAGTAGACACCTATTTCTAGGTCCTTATGGAGTATTCTAGAATGTTCTAGAGTATTTACAATATTTACGATAATCATGGAATATTCTAGAATGTTCTAGAACACTCTAAATATCTTATAATAATTAGTAATATAATTATTATGATTATATAAGTCATATATCTTTGTATATGTTATCATAATGGTTTAAGATTTGACGTATATATCAATAGTTTGTGGGTTCGAATTCTTGTAACCCAAAATGTATGTACATAATCATGACATTATCCTCCCTTTTTCAACGATGAGTTCCACGAGTCGTAAGTAGCAATGGGCCCAGTTTCAACTCAAACCGAACCGAACCGTTAAGCCATGGTTTATCGGTTCCAAAATAATTTAATGATTTGGTTTGGTTTGGATTATAAATGAACGGTTCAGTTTGGTTCTAAAACTCAAGTTTATTGGTTTATAGGTTTGGTTTAAAGGTTTTTGGTGAACGGTTTTTCCCCCTTAATGAATTATTAACGTTTTTTTATTGATTTAATTAATTTAACTTAAATGTTTATTTAATTTTTTGGTTTAATTAATGTTTTCTTATTGATTTAATAAATTTAACGTAAATGTTTATTTAATTTAATGTATTTTTTTTTATTTAGTTTTTTAATTCATTTGACTTAAGTGGTTAGTTTTAAATTTTTTATTCAATGGTTCAGTTTGGTTTCAACTTTTCCATAAACGATTTTGGTTTAAATGGTTTGGTTTACCTTTTCTTAAACAGTTTGGTTTAAATCACCTGAGAGTTCCTAAATGGTTTGGTTTGGTTTGGATTGGTTTGGTTTCAAGGCAAAGAAAGCGAACCAAACCGGGTCCATTGCTAGTCGTAAGACAATACTGGTGAAAGTATAAGAATAGATATGTGGAAGAATATGTATGAGGACCTTCAAGATGATGTACAACAAACAACACAGATATACAATAAGAAGAGAGACAAAAGATGGACATGGTTTTAGAGCTTTAATGGAAGTTCTTATTCTCTCACTCTGTAACTCTTACACTCCGATTATATCTTTACAATGTTAGGTTTGAGCTTATATACTCAAGCCCTAACTAGAGGACGTGTTCACACTACGGATACAAAGTGGAGTCGGCCTTTTATGGCAACAAACTCCCCCATAGAAGGGCTACTCGTTCCTATGTATACAAATAATTGGGGTTATCTCTCCCATGAACCTAGATTACAAATCTAATCTATAGTTACAAGCATAGATTGACACATGCGTGATATTCGTGATATTCTTTATGCGTGATATTCGCAATATTCAAGAATACAAAATCACCCCAAGAATATTATAAAACCATTCGTTTTGCAAAATAAATATAAAAAAATTAATTAATTAATTTAAATAAATTTATTTCACCAAAAAAAAAACAATTATTCATTAATAGATTTGACAGGAACTCAACGCTCCTTATGCGCAACGCTCGGCCACAACCGAGATTCTTTTCATACACAGAAAACGGGAAACAAATGCACGACACAAAGGAGAGGAAAAAAGTAGACAGGATGTTTACGTGGAAAACCCAAACTGAGGGAAAAACCACGGCAGCCCACAGGCTGCAAACTATCACTATGTTGGAATGTACAATCAGTGAGTTCACGGAGGCAACGACCTCGTTCTCTCACTCTCTCTCTCTGTACAGTTACGCACACTCTCTATTCTTGCACCAACAAGAATGACAACCATCATGACTAAAAGTTTGCCCTAAGTCATATTTATACTAATATGACTTTTCAGCTATTTACAAATGTAGCCGCAATGGACTAACAGAAACATATTTACTAATATGTCTCTTCATCCGGTTCATACCGGGTCTGCACCATCCGGCTCTCCGTAGCCGGGTACTCTTCATCCGGTTCACACCGGGTCTGCACCATCCGGCTCTCCGTAGCCGGGTACTCTTCATCCGGTTCACACCGGGTCTGCACCATCCGGCTCTCCGTAGCCGGGTACTCTTCATCCGGTTCACACCGAGTCTGCACCATCCGGCTCTCCGTAGCCGGGTACTCTTCATCCGGTTCACACCGGGTCTGCACCATCCGGCTCTCCGTAGCCAAGTACTCCTCATCCAGTTCATACCGGGTCTGCACCATCCGGCTCTTCGTAGCCGGGTCCTCCTCATACGGTTTCGGCCGAGGCCTATCGGCCTCGGCCGAGTTTGTTCATCGGCACTGTTCTTCTCCCTTCCCATCCGGAGGGACCTGTCTCCCAACAAGATTATTGTGTCAACCTTTAGGAGAGTTTATGAAACTTATTTAATTAACTAATTAATTAATTAATTTTTAAAAAATAAATATTTTTATATTTATTATAAAAATATGATTATTGTGAACTTTGAAGTCTTATTTTTGCTGTCAAGATAAAAATACCATTAATTTTGAGGGAATAAAAAGTGAAAAATTAATGAGCCTTTATTTTATTTTATTTTATTTATTAAAAATAAAATGAATACTTATAGCTATAAGTTACACATTTATTATAAAAATTGAGTAGTGTCAAGTCCCTCTTTTATTATCCCTGTTTATTGTCAAGTTCCTTTTTTTTATCCTAAGAAATTAAAATAGATAAGTTCATGTGCTTTTTTTTTTTTTGGGGTTATATGAATACTTGACCACCCATTTGTATTCGTATTCGTTTGCATTCGAATGGGAAACCCCACAAATGCAAATATGTCAATCTATGGTTACAAGCATAGAATGAACCATACGTATCATACATGCATTCGCATTCGAGAATGAATCAATCAAACGTGTATGGTAAATAATCTCAAAGTTGGATTGGATTGATTATGGTCTATATTATATATTGATTCACTCTCAATCCCAATAAGTGGACTCTAATCCATTGTGAACCACCAACATAAGTATGGTTGCAATATTTGCATTGTATCACATGCATACTTTTGGGATGCTTCTTAAGAATCAAGACATCTCTATCATCCTCACTTTAGAACTTTACAAAAAAATGAGTATGAACTATAGGGATTGAATCAAAATATGTCATTATAAATTATAATCAAATGTTCAAAAACTCATAAAACGTATATTCGAGAATATGAAGAAAACATGACATAGGCAGTAGTAGCATAACAACTTACCACTAGGGTGAGCTAATTTCTAATAACAAAGAAAGAAAAAAAGAAAAGAAAAAAGAAACGATCAAAAACTCATAAAACGTATATTTAAGAATATGAAGAAAACATAACATAGGTAGTAGTAGCATAACAACTTACCACTAGGGTGACCTAATTTCTAATAACAAAGAAAGAAAGAAAAAGAAGAAAAAGGAACATGACACTAACATAAAATTTTGCCATGACACTAACAAGAGGATATGAGAAAGTTGGGAATTGAACCCAAGACACAAGTAATAGTAACATAGCAACTTACCACTAGGTTGTGCTTAATTCTACTAATAAAAATAGACAAGAAAAAAGTATTATAACATTAATATAAAATTTTGCTATAAAAATGGTACTAATGAGAGAGAGAGAGAGAGAGAAAGATGAGAAAATTGGGAATCGAACCCAAGACATAGACAAAAATAGCATGACTCCTTACCACTAGGGTGAGTTGAATTATAATGATGATAAATGAAAAACAGGAAAAAAATCAGCACGTATTTTTCCCATTTCAAACGTGTTCGTTTCCAAACGTTTGAATGCTTGCACGAACACGAATATTACGTTCTATGGTTACAAGTATACACACAAGGTTGTTGGCATTCAACCGAATTTGCAGAGGTAATGTCAAGCTCTAACCTTATTCAGCTAGTATGTGTTTGGCTTGTCACCCGAATCGGCTTGTTCGTTCGCTTCTTGCTCGTGCTTGCTCGTGTGCTCCTCGTTGGATCCTTGATCTGTCTTCAAGTTCATTCACCCCTCGACTTCCAATACATGAACTTATCCCTCAACTTACTAGACATTCATTCAATCAATTGACCATTTGTAACATTCATTCTGTCATGAACACTACTGAGACAGAGAAGGAATTAGTACTAACGAAGGATTAGTACTATGAGAGGTGTGGAACTTCTTCGAGAGAAGGAAGAAGTGAGCGAGACAGAGAGATAGAGAGAGATAGAGAGAGAGAGTGTGTGTGTGATGATAAGAAAGATATGTATTATATGAAGAGAATATACAATGGTGGCTAAAAGGCTTAAGACTGGCGTTGAACCAATTTGGTTCAACATAATGCCTAGTGCCCTCTTTTATAGTGTTTTCAGGAGTAATCCTGAAGCTTCTAGAATGTTCCAAAGAAATCTGGAATATACATTAATTTCCTATAATAAAATGGAAGTGAAAATAATATCCTATGTATTACAATAGATGGTCTAATGGTCAAGAGCTCGACCCATATAACCTAAGGTCATGGGTTCGAGTCTTGCCATATCATGACACTATCCCCCCTTTAAAACGACGAGTGTCACGAGTCGTCTTGGATTGAGGACCCGGTTTATGTGGATATTGACGATGGAAGTCTTCAAGAAGAGCACGAGCATTGGTTACATTCTCGATCGGTTCCCAAGTACATTCGCTGGGGCTATAGCCTAGCCAATCGACTAGATAGTAGAGCTTGTTGCGAACAATCTTGGAATCAAGGATGGCGGCAACCTCGTACTCCAGCCCATCTTCAAGCTTGATCGGGGGTGGAGGTTGGATAAGACGTCCTGGGATGGTGCTCTCATGGTAGGGTTCGAGGAGAGAACTATGAAACACCAGATGTATCCGAAGTTGAGGAGGTATAGATCGAGACGAAAAGCGACATCATTAATCTTTCCAATAATACGGAAAGGACCTAATCGCCGATAATCCAACTTCTCACATGGGCGAGTAGTCTTGATGTGTCGTCGTAGCAGCCACACCCAATCTCCAATATTAAAACTGGATGGAAGTCGATGACGATCCGCGTAGACCTTGTGTGTTTGTTGAGCTTGCTGGAGATGAGTAGATAAATCCGCTTGTATCTTGCGTAACTGCTCCAAACGATCCTCCGCGCACGGATTTGTGGACACCTCTGGGGTTTCAAGTACAGTCCACCGGGGGTGACATCCCGTATAAGCATAAAATGGTGTAACTTTAGTGGATGCGTGGATAGAGTTGTTATAGGCAAATTCGGCGAAGTGGAGAATATCTGCCCAGTCATCCTGATGATAGCTGAGAAAGCACCGCAGATACTGCTCCAGCGTTTGATTTGTTCGTTCAGCTTGGCCGTCGGTTTGTGGGTGGTAGCCGGAGGAGAGGTTACAAGTGACCTTGAGCATGTTAAAAAGGTGCTTCCAGAATTTTGACACGAACTGGGGTCCACGGTCGCTGATGATACTATCGGGAAGTCCATGATGCTGACATACTTCACGCATGACAATTTTGGCAGTGTCTTCACTGGAGATCTCCTTAGTACATGGCAAGAAATGAGCCATCTTCGTATATCGATCGACCACCGTTAGAATCGTATTGAACCCCTTAGAGACTGGAAGATCTGTGATGAAGTCTAGAGCAATGGATTGTTATGGCTTGCTTGGAATTGGTAAGTTCTAATAAACCATATGGATGATGCCTTGGCATTTTCGCTCTGCAACATGTATCACAAGTCCGAACAAAATCCTCGACAAATTGTCGCATACAAGGCCACCAGAATGATCGTTGTACTAAATGTAATGTTTTAGTACTACCAAAATGCCCAGCTATATATGTGTCATGACAGTTTTGTACAACTCGAAGGCGGCAAGAACCATTAGGAACATACAAAAGTTCTTTAAAGAAGAGTAATCCATCATGGTATTTGAATTGCCGATAGTCCGTACCTGGTGGTTGCGACTGTGAACACGACGCTCGAGAGGGATCAATTTGTGCTAGTATAGCTTGGGCGAACGCATCTGTCTTCAAGTCTTCACGTATGGTATCGATAACGTGGGAATCCATAGGCATGTCAAAGATTTGTGTTGCTTGTAGTCGTGCCGGTCCCAAGATGACTTGTTTTTGGTTATCGAAAGTTGGCTCGCCGGGACGGGGTGCTAGATACGAACGCCGTGATAATGCATCTGCCTTCCCTTGGTGCCTCCCCGGACGATATGTAATTTTGAAGTCGAAACGCGTGAGGAAGTGGGCCCACCGAGCTTGACGTCGATTCAACACACGAGCATCCTGAAAGTAGGCAAGATTCTTGTGGTCACTAAATACGGTGACTGGATGAGAGGATCCCTCCAGAAAATGCCTCCATTGCATAAAAGAATCCACTATTGCCAATAGCTTCTTATCATGAATTTCGTAGTTGATTTCGGCGGCATCAAACTTGCGTGAGTGAAAAGCCACAGGATGTAGCTTCTCATCATTCCCCTGTTGTGACAGAATGCTCCCCAATGCAAAATCCGATGCGTCAACTTCGATAATGAATGGTTTTTCCGGATCGACATGAGCTAGAATTGGAGCCGATGTAAATGCCTTTTTAAGACTCTCGAAAGCCATGTCCGTTTCTTCAGACCAGATGAATGGTTGTCCCTTCCTGGTAAGTTGTGTGAGAGGTAGAACGATCTTTGAGTAATCTTGTATGAACTTCCGGTAAAAATTGGCAAAGCCTAAGAAGCATTGCACATCCCGCACCGAACGCGGAGTCTGCCATTCTACCACCGTTTTGACCTTAGCTGGGTCCATGGAGATGCCTTTTGACGAAATGATGTAGCCGAGAAATTCCACTTGGTTGCACCCGAAACTACATTTTTCCAGCTTTGCATACAGGCCATGTTCTCGAAGTCGTTTTAGTACTAATAGTACATGAGAATCATGTTCTTCTTGGGTCTTTGAATAAACCAGTAGATCATCCAAATAGATGATCAAACAATCATCCAATAGATCTCGGAATATATCATTAGCCATGTGCTGGAAGACTGTCGGCGCATTAGTGAGGCCGAACGGCATGACAGTATACTCAAAGTGCCCATATCTGGTGCGAAACGCGGTCTTCCATTCGTCTCCTGGTCGGATCCGTACGAGGTTATATGCTCCCCGTAAGTCGATCTTCGTGAAGAACCTGGCACCATTGATCCGTTCTAAAAGACTTGAGATAAGGGGAAGAGCATACCTATTCCTGATTGTAGCCTTATTCAAGCCACGGTAATCTACAACGAGACCAAGCGATCCATCTTTTTTCTTGACGAAGAAAATGGGCGTGCTGGCTGGAGATTTCGATTGCCGAATGAAACCATTTTCCAAATTCTCCTCTATATAGGCCCGAAGGACTTCTAGCTCGGTTGGTGACAAATTGTAGATCGGTCCCCATGGCGGCTCTTTTCTCGGTTGTAAATCGATGGGGCAATCGTACGGTCGATGATGAGGAAGTGTGTTGGCTTGTACTTTATCGAACACATCGGCGTAATGACGATACTTCTCAGGAAGTTGAACGGTGGATTCTTCTTTAGTGGTGCTGGAGGGGTTTACTGATATTGCAAAGAGGAACATTTCCTCCTTGTGCCCTTCTTTACGCAACTGACGTAGCGAAATGGTTGCCATCTTCTGAGTTGACCCTTCGGTTTGTTGACACCGGATTTCTCTTGTTCTCCAATCTATGTCTGGGTTATGTAACTCGAACCACGGTAGTCCTAAAACTATAGGATGTTCTGGGATACTAATAATATTAAATGATACTACACATGCTAAGTTATCTAGGACAATATTAATGGGCTCTGACTCTTCTATGATATTTCCGGAAGCAATGGAACGTCCATCAATGACTACTACAGAGGCTGGACATTGGAGTTTTCTTAGGGATATCTTATGAGCTTGAGCAAATTTCTTATCCATAAAGCAAGAGTTAGCTCCGGAATCTAGGAGTGCTAGGACATGTAGTGGAGGGGTACTTTTAGTACTAACTATTACTTGGGCTACGAACACATCACTAATTTGCTTAGAGGGAATGGAACCACTAATGGGCTGCACAGATCTAGGGCTATCCAACCAAACGGCTCCTATTTTGGCTGGACTTAGTCGTTTAACTCTTCTTCTAACTGACTAAGGACATCAAATTTGTTTGCTAGATCTGGGATATTAGTACTATTAGGACTATCAGATATCCCTACTAAAATAGGCTCGGATTTAGTACAACTAGAACTAGCGACTATTTGGTTTACCTGTCTTCTTGGCCTATGGAGGCAATTTATTGCGATATGTCCTGGTCCACCGCAGTAAAGACATAGTTGATTTGTACGGCGTCGTTGCTTTTCTTCTTCGGATAATGGCCCTCGACGACGTGTAGTGTCAATCTCCATCGGAGTCGGAGTATTCGCTGGAGGCGCATTATATGACTCCCTCGGAAAAGGTCTTGCTACCACTGAGGCGTAGGTGGGCTCTTATCTTGCCCTCAGCATCTGTAGCTGTCGTTCCGAACGTCGCTCAAAGAGGCGGTTGTCACATCTCACCGCGCGACTGATTGCTTATGTTAAGGACTTTGGCTCTTCGAGGAAGGTCAAGAGTAAATCCTTGACGTCGTTGCGTAAACCATAACGGAATTGCTCCATCAACGCTTGATCATCCCAAGGGATATCGGCGGCGAGTAGGCGAAAATCTGCAGCGTATGCAGAGGCTGGATGGTCACCTTGGCGTAATCGCCGGATTTTGTTGATTGCGGTCCTGATGCTGTCAGTATCTCCAAAACATGCTTTAAACTCACCTAGAAACTCTTCAAAATTGTTGAGTAACGGAGACTCCTTTTCTAATAGTGGAGCGAACCATGACAACGCTGAGCCACTTAACAAAGTGCCTACTAAACCCACTCGTGATGCATCGGTGGGATATCGGGAAGGATGCATTTGAATAACTAATCGTACCTGGTTAAGGAACCCTCTAAAATGCGATCGTGTTCCATCGAACTTCGTGGGAAGGCCAATCTTAGGTTCTTTATGAATCCCTTGTGTTCCGGGCCCTTGTTATTGCATTGCTATGATGGTGGCTTCAAGTTGTTGCACGCGTAACGCAAGTTCCCCATGTTGTTGTTGCGTTTGCTGCTTTTCTAAGGAGATTTGCTGAAGATCCCCCAGCAACTGTTGGTTTTCTTGTTCCAAAGCATGGAACTTCTCCTTCAAGCATTGAAATTCCGAGAAAACAGATTGATATTCTTCAGCGCTAACAGTGTCCATGGGATGAAAGAAAAGAGGAATGAAAGATTAGTAGGAAATGAGAGAGACAAAAGGTAGGGAAAATTGGTTCAAACTGTCATGAACACTACTGAGACAAAGAAGGAATTAGTAGTAACGAAGGATTAGTACTATGAGAGGTGTGGAACTTCTTCGAGAGAAGGAAGAAGTGAGCGAGACAGAGAGAAAGAGAGAGATAGAGAGAGAGTGTGTGTGTGATGATAAGAAAGATATGTATTATATGAAGAGAATATACAATGGTGGCTAAAAGGCTTAAGACTGGCGTTGAACCAATTTGGTTCAACATAATGCCTAGTGCCCTCTTTTATAGTGTTTTCAGGAGTAATCCTGAAGCTTCTAGAATGTTCCAGAGAAATCTGGAATATACACTAATTTCCTATAATAAAATGGAAATGAAAATAATATCTTACGTATTACAATAGATGGTCTAATGGTCAAGAGCTTGACCCATATAACCTAAGGTCATGGGTTCGAGTCTTGCCATATCATGACACATTCCTAATGGATAGCCCAAATGTCGAAAAATAGAGTCTTTCTTCACCATGGAGCCTTGCCATCCTAAACATTCCAAATCCCTTTCAGTACATGATATTTGACTAGACTTCTTCCAATTAATATATAATTCGGAAGCCAATGCAAATTGGTTCTATACATCCTAAACATTCCAAATCCCTTTCAGTACATGATATTTGACTAGACTTCTTCCAATTAATATATAATTCGGAAGCCAATGCAAATTGGTTCTATACAAGCACCCGCTTCTCAATATTCTCTCGTGAGGCTTGTAGAAACATGAAAGAATCATCAACTAAAGCTTGTGCTACTAGTTGCCCTCTAGACGGAAGGTGTAGAACTAGAATGTCACCATTTGTTGCAAGCCTTGATAACATCACTAACAAGGGATGAGTAACGATTGCAAACAACAATGGGCTAAGAGGGCATCCTTGACGAACGGATCTTGTGAGGGCAATATCTGATGTAACTCCCCCATTGAGCATTACTCGATACACCGCATCTTGTCCTAATAAAAATATGAGGTGAGACATACGAGGTCCAAAGCCCATTGTATGCATTAACCCAAAAACAAAGGACCAATTAACATGATCATAAGCTTTCTCCAAATCTAATTGCACCATAATCAATTCTTAATGAGTGTTTCGAGCATAATCCATGGCCATTTGAACATTCAACACATTATGCAATATATTCCTACCTACAATAAAACCATATTGGATGGGATGTATCAACTTTGGCAAATGTTTTTGTAATCTATTTGCCAAGACCTTTGTAAATATCTTATACAACCCCCCCATCAAAGAAATAGGTCTCCATTGATGAAATGAATCGAGAGATGCCACCTTTGGAACTAATTTAATTAGACTAACCTTCCAAGCTTGAGGCATATGATTAGAATCCCAAAAATGTTGAAACATCAAATTTAAAGGCCCCTTTAAAATGTTCGAATATCGCATAAAAACTTCATTTGTCACAAGGCATATTACCACAAGGAATGTTAGGCAAGCAAATCCCATTAAAAATGGGTAGAGAATTGCTAAGGAGGTGTGTGGTTGTTACGCCAGCAGCATGTAAATTTTGGAACTTGGGTAATGTAGGACACTCTTGGTTAAATGCTTATTGGAAATGGCTATGGGCCATGCAAATTCCTAGAAAAGTAATCTTGTTTAGATGGTTGTTGGTACATTATGGCACCCCTGTGAAGTCATGGATGAAGGGGCATTGCCATGATTAAAAATCCCTTCTAGACGTAACATGGTGGGAGGCATCACTATCAAGAACCCAAGTGGTTTCATGGCTACTTGTGTTAATTTCATTGTAACTATTACATACAACAAGTAAATCATTAGAGGAAACAACATTAACAGAATCAATATTGTTATTTACATTCTTCTTATCTTTCATGTAGTTCGACACTTTATTTTCCTTCTTCCATTTGAAGCAATATTTCTTTATGTGACCTATCTTACCACAAAAATGACAAACTAAATCTTTATATTTAGACCTTGACTTACTTCTACTTCTACCTTTGTTGTTTCGGCCATCACTTCTGTTTTGGCTTCTTCCTCTATTTTCAACAACCAAAACTTCCGAGTTTGATGTTGTTCCTTGCGCCCTCCGCCACATTTCTTCATTTAGAATTCCACTCTTCACATATTCCATTGTCATACCTCCCTTAGGAGCGCACTAGCTAGAGTAACCCTAAACATTTACCATGACTCGGGAAGAGTATTTAGCAACCATAAAGAAACAACTTCTTCAAATTTTATACCCATACTAAACAATTGATCAAAACAACCTTGAAATTCATTTAAATGATAAAAAATGGAGTTATTTTCTTTATACGTTAAATGCATTGCTTGTTTAAGTAAAAACAAGTTATTGTTACAAGTTCTAGAAGCATATAAGGTTTCTAATTTATTCCACAACGTCTTTGCATTTGTTTCATTCACAACATGATTCAAGACATTATCTCCTACCCATTGACGAATGAAACCACATACTTGTTCGTTTTCAAAACACCACTCCTCATCATTTTTCTTTTCAAGTTTATTCTTCGCAAACACAGGTAAATGCAAGTTTTTAACGAAAAGTAAATGTTTCATCTTTCCTTTCCATTTTTGATAGTTCGTGCCATTTAAAACAACCATTGTTGATGTGTTTGCCTCCATTTATAATTGAGTAGAAAACACAACCTCCGCTCTGATACCACTTGTTGGGGTATAGACACGTAAGGGTGTAACATCGTCACGTTTATGCTCGATTATAGTGAGGTAACGATCAAATAAAAAGACCACAAAACACACATAATGACACAATACAGATGACACAAGATTTAACATGGAAAAACCCTCAATGAGGAAACAACCACGGGACAAAGTCCAAAACCAATCCACTATTACCAAAGAGATACAACACAAATACAAGTTCTACGTCTAGATATACTAGAGATAAGTAGAGATATGTAGCAAAATACTACCGACAAAGATGGTACAATAATCCAAAGAAATGAGGCTAACTCACAAGCATATGAGTGAAAGAGAAGAGAGAATAAAACCTGGATAAGATAGCCCACAAGTCGAAGTAGTAAGCATGTAGATCTCACGTTGAATAGTGGAGGTGGAAGGTAGATGAGTCGAGCACCAAGCTTAGCTATTTTTCCGTTCTATCCTCTTTACCATCTATATCTCCTTTCCACTCTCTCTTCTCTTTATACCTCTCAAAACAAAATGGTTGTTTTGTTTTGTTTTCCCTTTCCTTTTTTTTTTCTTTACACACTAAAAACGTAACTTACATTTACCCTTTTCAAGAAATAATGTAAGGGTAATAATTACTAAAGAAACAAAACATTCGTTTTGTTTTATATTACTACCTACTACTAATAATAAATATTATTAAAAGAAAAAAGAACAAAATAGTGACCGAACACATTAACAACGGCAACATCAGAAAGCCCAATCCAATCTTGGACACATTAACAACGACAACACCAGAAAGCCCAATCCTGTCGAAGAAATTCGAATGAGCACTTGGCTTATCACGCCAACCTAGCTCTCTAGCCCTTCTCTCCCACGTTGTTGAGAACTTCTTTTGTGTAGACAAAGTTGCCTCTAATTTCTCACAAATAATAGCATACTCTTTGTAGCATTTTAGATTATGAGTTCCGACTGTGAACCCATAAATATCTCTTTGTGAACATGAGGTAGTTACCACATTTCTCCATTACTTCATTGGGGTTAAAAACACCTTACAACATGAAAACCTCATTGCTCATAGATGTATGTTTCTTCCTCTTGCTATGCTTGAACTCTTCATATTTGAATTTATAGATAGAGATCGGTGATGGAGAGGGAGAGGGAGGGAGAGAGAATATCATTTAGACACATGCACAAGAATTCTTTTCAAGAGGGGGTATGACCCTAGAGAGAGAGAGAGAGAGAGAGAGAGAGAGAGACTTCCTCTCAAGGGGAGGGTGGGGTGGGGGAAACTAAAGAAGCTCCTCTCATGGAACACCCACCATTTCTTCGGCTGCACCAACACACAGACACAGAGGAGCAAAGACGCAGAGTGAGACATCTTCTCAAGGGAGGGTTAGTCATTCAGGTGTGCCAAGTGTTTATTCTTGGCTCCACCCCCCTCCCAAGGGAGTTACGCATGAGGGAGAGAGAGAGAGAGAGAGAGAGAGAGAGAGAGAGAGAAACAATGAGACATAGAAATGAGAGGGAAAAGTTCTATATCCTTTACATGCCCCATAGGGGGTTTATATAGTACATCATATAACGGCTACATAATATGACCGTTACAAAAGGATCGTTACATTCTTGTACATATGCACATAATTATGTGCATGTGTTCATACACATATTCATCCTCGCGCACACTCGTATACATTACACATATACAACAACCCCTTTATCATGTTTTACACTTATAGCGCCTCGTACAATCCTACGGGTAAGAGAGAATTCCATGATATGATTAGGAATTGGCAACAGTTCGATTAGGATAAGCCTAAACCATTTTTGGGTTCTCAAACCTAAGCCAAACCAAACCAAACCGATCCTTGAACCGATTTAGGCTAAACCATTTTGTGAACTGGATTGGGACAAAAAAGCTTTAGAGGTGTGAAGAAACCCAAAAAACACCATTACCACTTCCTCCTATTTTTCTTCTCCTCCTCATAACTCCCACCCCCTCGGCCTTCCCACCGATGAGTCGAATTTAACTCCAAGTCCCACTTCCACGACTCCCTCTCTGTTGACTACTACGATTGATCGGCTAACATCCACAAATTCCCCGCCTCCCACCACCTGAACCACGAGCCCGAGGCTATGGAGACCTCTCACTCTCAGTGATCCAATCCTTCTCCAAATTTGACATCCCCCCCTACCCCCATCCTCCTCATCTTCCTTTGTAGATTGCTACCGCCTTACCCTTGAGCACCTCCAATATAGCGAGCTCACGAGGAGAGGGTCGATGTAACGGTTTCTGGACCTCAATATGTCCATTCTTGATTGCTATTGCCCATCCCTCAACCACCTTTAGGTCGAGCTCGCCATGACCTAGGTCCTAGGTCCAACTTAGAGAGAATTAGAACTAAAATTTCACCTATATGGATAGAAAGAATGTATATAACAAGAAGGAGATCCTCGTGATCATCCACTATGTAGGCTCCCTCTCCCTCTCTCTCATCACTCAACAGACGTTGCCTATGGCTTCATGTAGTCTCTCTCTCTCTCTCTCTCTAAGTTCTAAGTTCTAACCATCTAATTTCGGTTAGGATAATGACCGACCACAATCGGTTTCTTGCATGTATGTTTGGGCATAGAGAATCAAGAAAAATAGTGCACAGATAGAAAACAGAAAACAGAAATAAGAGAGACGAGACACATGATATTTTACGTGGAAAACCCGAAAGGGAAAAATCAGGGGGGTCCATAAACCCCAAGAAACAAATCACTAAGTGTAAGGAGAGGAGTATAAGGAGACTCAGAGGCAACAACCTCGAGCTCGTCTTCATCTAACAAATGGCGGTAGAGTTACTACTCTCTCTCTCTCACGCACTCTTTCTAGTTGTTACAGAGGCAACTACCTTGTTCAACTATACAACAATGATTCACACTACTTTAACTAAAGTTTGCCCTAGTTGTATTTATACTTATACAACTTTCTGGCTATTTACAGATATAGCCCACATGGGGCACATTTAGACTATTTACAAGTATAGTCTCCTGAATCAGTTATATAATCGATTCTCGATTTCGGCCTCGGTTGAATTACGCATTGGTTCCATTTGATTCGGCTCGTACTCTTCTTCCCATCCGGAGGGACCTTTTTCCCAACAATTTCTAACTTTCTAAACCCTAATTATTAAATCACATAAACGGCTTAACCAGTTTGATCCGGTTTGGCAAGGCTCAAACCGTTTAGGTAGGCTCAAGCCTAAGCCGAGCTGAGCCGAGCCGTTAAGCTACTAAGCCGTTTAAAATTGGTTTAGTCATTTAGCTAACCATGTAACTTAGTAGTTATATGAATAGAATCTAGTTAGAATGTTGATTATAAAGTCTTAAATAGGATTTTGTTCCTTGTACGTAAGTGGGATACCCTCTAGATCCCCCACTATCAAGTTCATTTTACACCCTTATACATATATTCTCCTCACACATGTGTAGCTTTGCACATGAGATGTATATATACCTCATTGTGGGTATTTTTGTATCTTGATGTCTTAAATTTAATATAAGTAAGAGTTCCTTGAGCTACACTCGTTAATCATCCCCCAACATGTTCGCGTTCACAAGTGGAAGGATTGCGCACAAATGGAAGGATAAGGAATATTCCGTCTGATTTTGGGGCCTTTTTGGCCATTTCACAAAACGCCTTGATACCAATATCACATGTTCGGAAGACGACTTTCTGGGCAGCAATACGATTTTCTGGCGATCGGAAGTTGTGTTTGAAGGGGCATGTTGAGAATCAAACCCAACTTCCCCAATGTAATGGCTTTTACACTAGCAATGGACACATTAGGTGTAGGCTAGTTTTGTAAATAGTAGAAAGGGCAGTTGCCCTAAGTTAGTTGGTATTGAAACCAACCCTTTGTAACTAAGTTATTGTTGGATGTATTTCATTTTGTCTAATACAACATATTGTTCTCTGTCCCTAAGTTCACACACACACTCTCCCTCTCTCTTCGTCTTGCACACACAATTTCCTTTCGCTGCATGAGGTCACCTACACTCTTCATTTCTTTACAATTTTGCATGTCTTCTTCTTGTCCAATCTCTTTGTTATTAATTTCTCGTTCTCACCACTCCTTAATCACCCTCAAACACATTCATCTTTCTTGTTGGAAACATTTCTTTGGTTGAGAGTAAAGTAATTGATTGATGGAAACATTTCTTTGGTAATTTTGTTTTATTTTATTTTCTTGTTTTGGTATCTCATTTACGTGACTAAGTACACCTTTAAGTCCAAAAGCATACATTGCTTGTTTAAAACTCTTTTTTAAGTTAGGTGTTTGTGAGATTGAGAGAGGTTGTTAGTAAGAGAGACGTGAAGTAAGGAAGAAACCCTCAATGGTGCTTGATACCCACCATTACCTGTCTTGCCCATAATAGGGATTGCTTGTTTGCCCAACCTTGCAATGGCCTAACATGAGAGGGAACTGATAGTTATTTGCATCGACTTCATAACATCCATGTGAATTATGTATTTCATATGACCTAGCTCACATTCTCATCGATCATGTTTTTTATTTTGGTGAGATTGAGGTCGAGGTCATTCAAGTAAGAGAGGCCCCAAGTAACAAAGAAACACTCAATGGTGATTAACACCCACCATTTAAACTCACCTAGCTACCATGTCGAATTTGTGACATCCATGTGCATTGTGTTTCCACATGGACATTCTCGTGAATGAGAGACGAGGTATAGGCCGGGAGAGTACTCATCGACGATGCATCTTCCTTTCTCTGAACAAATTTGTGAGTCTCCAAATGTATTATCACCGTGCGTTACAACCAATGTCGTCCCACCTTCGACCACAATCGAGTCTGGGCACAACGTTTCTTTGTGTCAGCAGCATGAGTCTTTGGCTCAGATGCAAGCAAGCTTGTTGCTTCCACACGTACAACTTCGAATGGTGGTGCTCACGGCTAATGGTCGGCATCCAATGGGTGGACAAATACATAAATCCGAGTGTCCGAGGGCCGCGGACATGTTCTCCGGGACGGACGGTAGCCGGACATATCGTGGAGGTGTTCGGGATTCTACCCGACTTTGCTTATGTCGTGTGCGTGTGTGTGTAAATTTATGTAGATAGCCCAAAACGGGAGGAGTTTTGTTTTTGGGGGGGAGTCTAATTGTGGAAGGTCGGGGAAGCTATTTCGGGTAAATCAACAGAAGAAGCCGCCTATTTTTGGCACACGCGAAGCTTTCCAAAAAAAGCAAGAAAAAAGCAAAAAGAAGAAAGTTCTGCGTTCTGCGTTCTGCGTTCTGCAGGAAGATTTTTGCTTTCCGTTAACGAAGCCACCTCCTCCTCCGCAGAGATCAGAGATGGAGTTTTAGGGTTTGTTCTTCCTCTCGCGTTTCTTTTCATTTGGCACGCAGAGAGAAGCATTCAGGTTTTAGGGTTTTAAAGAACGCTGCAGAGAGAGAAGCATTCACGTTTCCTTCCCCCTCCAGTTGCCATCGCCAAGAAACGCTGCAGCTCCCGTTTCGCCATTACCGATTTGTTCCGATTATGTCTCCCCGATTCATCCTAATCAGCTCCTCGACCTCCGTTTCTTCATAACCATCCCAGCTCCTCACCCTCACCGCCCCCCCCGTTTCTCCGTATTTGATCCCCGTTTCGGCCCAAGGATTTCGCAGCTTCCGTTTCGCTTGGATTTCCTGTACTCCAGCGTTTCTTCTTCCCGCACCTCTTTCTTTCTGCTCGCCACGTCTCGTTTCAGGAGGCTCTGAATTGATTTCCCGTCCCTGGAGCCGAAGAACTCGCTCCGCAGGTCCGATTCTGTGGATTGCTGGTTAATAGCGACTTCTTTTCTTCTTCTATCTTCCCTTGCCACGTTTCATTTCGTTTTCTCAGCAGCAGAAGGAATAACAGGAGAGAAGAAAATTAAAGAAGACGGTGGTGGATCAACGAAATTAACCCTCAGAAAATTCTTAAAAGAAACATCAAAGCGTCCTCCTTAGAGATATCCTTCTTCTGTTGATATCAATCAGGATTTTGAGGCAACTTCTGAAGAACAATTTCGTGCACGATTCATCCCTCTTCTTTTCAGACTATCCAAATTATTTAGCCTACTAATCAGCCTCTGCAAGGCCCGTAATATCGGAAATTTCGCTGCAGATTTCTTCTTCGTCTTATTCTCATCAGATGGATCTTTCTTTTAAATCAATCGTAGAAAAGAAAGACACAAACTTCTGAAATCTTATGGCAGATTACGTCTTTTTCTTTGCATGTCGATTCTCCTTTTCAAGCTGGGAGACGTTACCGAGTTTCCTATTGGTCTTTTCAGCGTAGAAGCATCAGAGTAAAAGGGGACGTCCGTTTCTTTCTTTCTAATTATTTTTGTTTTCGCTGGAAAAAGCACTAGTAAATAAGGATCACGGTAGAAGAAGACTATTATCTTCAGAAGCCTTCGTTTGCAAGAGGATTGAAATTGAAGTGAATGAAATCAGATCTCCTTGTCTGATTGCGGAGAGCCGGATAGGCTGGAAGAGACAGCGATCTTTCTCAGGTGATTATTGCTTCCTTTCTTTCCTTTCGAATTTACACTGTTAGGATTGAAGAAACGCTATCGGTCTATCTACTGATTATTATTTCCTTTTCTTCCCTCTTATCCTTTTCTTCAAAGTTTACGGTCTTTCTCTGCCAGAAATATCATCTTTCTCGGTGATCATTGCTTCCTTCCCGTCTTCTTTGTCCTGTTTCCCATCTCTATCGATCCTTTCTTTCAAGATTCTTGGCTAAATTGCTCCACCTTTCTCCTAGAAATTCCATCCCTTCTAAGGAGATTTCTTACTTTTCCCGTGTTTATTTCTGGTATTGAACCTCTGCTAAAGCATTTGTTTCAAGTTTTTGGCAAAATTAGTTTTCTCGTTCCACTTATCTTGATTTTCACAATACTCAGACTTGCCTCGAATATGCTCACATATAAAATTGGAGCAGATTTATGAACTTCAATATTGCCTTTTCCGTTTACATCCGGTCTGATGTCATAACAAGCTCAAAAAGATTGCTATTTTTGAACTATTGAACTCTTTGGTTCTTCGGAGTTGCCGAAAATTTCCATCTTCCTTTTTTGATCCCGTTGGACGATTCTTTTTGTTTGCTTCCTCTTAATATACAGAATGTTTCCATCTGTTTTTAAGTTCTCCAAACTTGCTGGTTCCTTCTAAATCTCCCTCCATGTCTGAGCAGTATCCCTCAATCGATTTCCTCTTTAACTTGCTGATTCTTCCCTCGCAGTGAAAATCTCTGGTTTTGTTCAACTCTCTAACATGTCAGAATCAAATCTTTCTGTCAGCGTCCCTCTCAAGTCTCTGATTCTTTTAACACTTCCAATGCTTTTTTTGACTGACCTCTATGTCAAAAAAGAGTCTTACTTGCTGCTTTTGCCTCTATTTCAGTGAACATTGCTTGCCTCACCCAAGTGTAGCAGACGATGGAGAGATCACAAGATGATGGCACAGATCAAGAACCCCCTGAAGATGCGAAGAATGACGTTTCTGAGTTTGTGGAAGTAGATCCTACTGGAAGATATGGCCGAGTATGGCCTTTTCAGTCTTTTCAAACGAAAATTGTCCTTTCTGAAATATAACACTCAAAATTTTACACTTGTTAGAAACGTTTTTGGTGTTACATGGAACTATTGAAGCTATTTTATTGATTGAAAAGCTTAAATCCACAGCTACTGATCAGTTCTTTTGTCAATTTTCTTTGTGCAGTATGATGAAGTTCTAGGAAAGGGAGCATACAAAACAGTGTATCCTTTTTCTGGGGAGTCTAATAAAATATTATTCCTATTTCAATTATGATGCATCTGGCAGATGTCTTTCCAGTTAACAAGAAAATTTGAACAGATACAAGGCATTTGATGATCTGGATGGAATAGAAGTTGCATGGAATCAAGTTAAACTTCAAGACATGGTGCATAAAGGTGGGGACATGGAGCGTCTGTATTCGGAGTTGCACCTTTTAAAGACATTGAAACACAAAAACATCATAAAATTTTACAATTCGTGGGTAGATACTCGCAACAAGAACGTGAATTTCATTACTGAAATTTTCACATCAGGAACATTGAGACAGTAAGTGTCATGGAAAATCTCTGAATTTGACTATTAATGAACTTGAAATCATCCTCTCTTAGATGTTGACATTGACATTGGTGAACCTTTAGGTTGCTGTTTCTTGGATGTAACTTATTTTTTTGTTGCTTTTAATGAACCTTTAAATCATCATATCTTAGATTTGTTTTCTTTTTCTATCGATAAAACTTTTCATTGTCATCCCTTTTGATATTTTTTTGCTCTTAATGAACCTCTAAATCATCATCCCTTAGGTGAGTGCAATATTTTGAATGATCAGGTACCGAAAGAAGCATAAACATGTGAATTTGAGAGCAATAAAGCACTGGTCCAGGCAAATCTTGCAAGGACTCGTGTATTTGCACAATCATAATCCTCCTATTATTCATCGTGATCTGAAATGTGACAATATTTTTATCAATGGGAACAATGGAGAAGTCAAAATCGGGGATCTTGGATTAGCAACTATTTTGCGACAAGCCCCTGCTGCACACAGTGTGATTGGTAAGCTAATAATTTAATGATTGAAAGGTTGTAATTTCATGGTTGGTAAGCTATTTGTATGGCTTACATTATTGTTAAGCTTATAATTTCATGATCGACCAGCTTAAAATTTCGTGATTGATAGGAGTATAAGGTCATGATCCATAAGCTTATAGTTTCACGAGTCATTGGATATTATATTTGCTACAATGAAGACATGGGTGGCCGGAGGGCTCACTGAGAGAGCTGTATAATTTATGCAGGCACTCCAGAGTTTATGGCCCCAGAACTCTATGAAGAGCATTATAATGAACTTGTTGACATCTATTCGTTTGGCATGTGTTTGTTGGAGATGCTTACATCTGAGTACCCTTATAGTGAATGCGCAAATGCTGCACAAATCTATAAGAAGGTTACCGCGGTACTATGTTTAGCTTATATGTCTGCACATGATTTTCTTTAAAACACATTAATTGCTGCTATATATGAAGAGTTCCTATATGCTTTGTTTTATAGGGAAAGAGACCAGCAGCATTGAGTAAAGTGAAAGACCCAGAGACTCGAAAATTTGTAGAGAAGTGCCTAGCCTCAGCACCACAGAGGTTGCATGCTAGAGAGCTTCTTTTCGATCCTTTTCTCCGAAATGATGAGGATTATGAGGTTTCTGAGTCTAGTCATCGTTCAACTACTCTAAATCATAATGAAGACATGAAATGTCTAGATCCTGTACCTGAAGAGTCATATCGTAGGTCGTCAGTGCTTGGTGCATCTGCAGAAAAACCAAGACAAAGTTTGCTAGACAGTCAGAGTATTAAGCTAAAGCAAGGAGGTAGCGAGGAGAATGCAAAGTTTTCTGAGTCTCCACATGCACTTGACTTTTCACAGTCTAAAGAGGGTGGGAAAAGGAGTAGAGATTTTAGAATCAAAGGAAGAAAGCAAGATGACAAAAAGGTGCTTGTAAGAATTCGAATTACAAGCTCTACTGGTAAGTCATCACACTACGGCCTTGTCTGTTATTATATGATTTATGCAGAGTCAATGGAGAGAGGAAATTTTTTAGTTAAATCAATTTTGTGCGAGTAAATTAGTGAGATTTGAAGTCCCAAATAAAATAATGGTTTACCACTAGGGCAGAGAGGAAGAGGGGTTTGGGGAATGGTATCGATTGAGAATTAAAGCCATTAATAAAATTATGGTTTACCACGGGGTAGAGAAGGAGAGGGAGAGAGACCTGAACAAATACAAGACAAAAAAAGAGAGATTTCTGAACAGGTGGAGTCAGATACATTCAGTTTGATTTTGATGTTGAAGTGGACACAGCAATGTCTGTTGCAAGTGAAATGGTGACAGAACTTGAGTTGTCTGATCAAGATGTGACAACTATTGCAGACATGATTGATGCTGAAATTTCTTCCCTGATTCCTGATTGGAAACCTAGAATCTTGTTAGATGGGCCAGGGGATAGTGAATCTATGAATGAACAACCAGAGCCAATACTTCAGAATTCAAACAACGAACTTGCAACCGATGAAGAAAGCATTCTTCATAGTGATCCCACAATTAGTACCTTGGGCTCAGCTGACGATATAGAAGTTGAAGATGTACCTAGAAACGAGGCTTTTAATATGTATGGAAGGTTTGAGGAAGTGGGTTGTGGTCAGAATGAATCAGATCTCAATCATAAAGAGCAAGATGGGTCTGGATTTCTTAGTGATTATTCTTCTGAACCACATGAAGGCGGCGGATCAGATACTTCCCTAGAGGTTAGCCTTGATAATAGATCAAGTGCTATCTTGACATCCCAGATGTTAGAGGAGATCAGAAATGATCCGCGTCCATCCTCTACAGCCATGAAGGCTTCTGGACATGAAGAGAATGGAGATATAAGTTCACAATGCATTCCTTCCTTGGTTTCTCAATGTGAAACTGACAATGATGATGATTCTGAGGTCTTAAAGTTTCTTATTATGCAGCATGAACGAGAACTTCGTTTACTTCAGTCCAAGCATGAACAAGCACTGCTTGACTTCAAGGCACAAAGAAGAGAGGCTTCAAAAGTAGCAAGTACATGTATTCTGGAAGGGAAACCATCTCTTGCATTGTTTGATGCTTCCACAGAGACATTGAACTCTATGAATGGAAATTATGAGTATTGTAACAAAGAAGATTGTGAAAGAAACACTGAAGTTTCAGAAAATTCAAATTTCAACAGCATCACTCCAATAGGCACACCAGATTCAATTATAAGTACGTCAGAAAGTGAATTATTATTATCTACTGAACAGGCCGAGAACTCTTCAGTAATGGGCATCGATCCTGGAAGCTCACATATCCTATCAACTGGAGGAGGTAGTCTTTCCAAAATCACAAGAGAGCAGGAAGCAATAGTAGCCATGAAAGATATGCCTATCCAAGAGACTGTGAAACCATCAATGCCACTGTTAACTAAGCGTGAATCATACCTAGAGTTATACAAGGGTCAATCAAACCAGAGGGATAAGCCAGTAAGCCCTAAACCATCCGAGGTTCCATGTACAAGTGATGGAATTTCTGAAGAACAACTAAAAAAGCAACAACTTCAGAAATCAATTGCCGAATTAGAAGCAAAAACTCTCGAAGGGTTGTTACAATCCAAAAGCAAATACACAACAGCCAATGCTCCGAAAAACAACGCCAATACTATTGTACAGAATGGCCAAGGAAGTTCTTCAGGAGCAAATGGAAGACAATCAACTGCACAAGAGACGACAAAAGTATGATAAAAGCCTCTTCACATTTAATTGTCGAAGCTTGTATATTGTTTCAGGTTCCATGTCTTGGCTCAAAGTTCTTGTTCAAGGTTCATGTTTTCCTCCAAGAACATTCATTACCCCGCTCAAAGTTTGTATGCGGTTCAAGGTTATATATCTTGCTCAAAGCTCATATCTTACTCAAACGTCCATTACCTTGGTCAAATTTGGTTGGTTATCTTGCTCATAAAGTACATATTTTGCTCAACGTTTTATATACCCGTAGGCAGATTCATCAGTCTATTGGGTGAGTGTCCATATTAAATTCAGGCTATGTATGTACATATACTTGGGAAGATATACTTTGTTTGTGATGCAGTTGCAAAAAAGAAAGCTTCATAGATATCTGCGTTTTGGAGGCATGGAAGAGCAATGATGTTTGGGTTCATCTGCCCTTTTTGTAGCTATAGGTTATACAGCTGCCTTAAAATATACAAATGGATTCCACATGTGACCTGTGGTATGTACATCAATTTAAATGAAATTAAATTTTTCTATGTACAAAATACAATTATTTTGTTCCTTTTTCTTGTTGTTTCTTTGTTCATAGCCAGTTTGATTCATGGATGATAATCATATCTATCTATATATATATATATATATAAAATATACATATAGACATACATGCAACAGCATCCATACATACATACATGCACACTCGTTTTTCGATTTGTCTAGAGTAGAAGAGCAGCTCATCAAAAATATTGAGAAAATGGTAATCCTCTATTTGTGCGTGCATGCATATATGTATGCATGTATGTATGGATGCATGCACGGATGTATGTACATGCATTCATATGCATACATGTACATATACATGCATCAACATGCATACAATGTCCACGTGTTAGTGCATGCATGGACATATGTACACAGGTGCATGCATGCATGTAGGTATGCACAGATAGAGCGTTGAGGATTGCCATCTCAATAATTTTGATATGAGATGCGTTTCTTTTCTAGACAAATCTAAATATGAGACAGACTTTGATTTCATTGTGTTGTGTTTTTTTGTCTATCCATTGGTCTACACACTTATTTCTTATGGGGTGTTTGTGTTTAACTAATGTGAAGAAACTAAAGAAATGTGAACAGGTTTGAATCTCCCTTCATATGTGTATTGACATAACTAAAACAATATCGACATGTCCAAACAAACAAAAGATAAACAAAAGAATGTTAAATCAAATCAATCAATGTGTGTGTACATGCCATGAAGTGTCTAAAAACACACACATAGTATGCCTTATATCATACTGATGATAAAAAATCACATGCTCACTAGCTAGAGTTCTTGTGAACCTTACATCAAATACTTTGCTTGGTCATTCATTGCTCTTCTATTTTTCGCAGAGTACATCACATGGTGTTGTAGTTCAATTAAGTGGTATAGTTCGGGAATTGTCAAATTTTCAATTGTTTTTTATGTCAAGCCTTTTCATAGTTTACATTTGCTTAACAATAAGCCCACTCCATGTGTTGTGTATGTTTTTGGGTGTCGAATTTATCACCCGATTACATTTGATAGAAATAGATCATCCATCATGCATGATTTCATTGTCTTTATCTATGGTGTAATATATCAAGTAATGTCAATTGACTGGGCTATCAACTGATGAGACTAGATTTCAAATCTCCCCAACTACTATCACATCTTCTTTCCTAAATGGTATAGTATGAAATAAAAGATGTAAGAGATTACAAAAATATAGAACACTCACTCAATTACAAAGAAGAAGAAAAAACCATACAAATCTTGTAAGATGCTACGTTGTTGCATCTAAAACCTCTTCCATATGTGATTGAGATTCTTCGTGTTAAGCTTTAATTGGTAGATATTTTCTTTAAGGCCGAACACTTTTTAAGCGTGTTTTGTGTATGAATGTCTAGAAATGTATGTATGCATATGTATGTATGTATGTATGTATGTACGTATGCGTATATATGTATGAATGCATGAACATGTGTGTAGTGTAAGTATGTACATGTATGATAAATGATCGTAAGAATGCATGTGTGTGAGTGTGTGTATGAATGAAGGATACTCTTGGTTGTATGAGTGTATCTGTATGAATAAATGATTGTGTGAATGTGTATGTACGTATGTGTACCTATTTATGAATAAACCTGTGTATGAATGTGTATGTATGCATAAATCAATCTATGTATGAATGTATGTTTACCTATATATATGAAAAGAATTAGATGCGGAAGCTCTTGAACAACATACACAGTTGGTTCAACCGAACACCAGAAGACAATTAGGTATACATAGAGAGTGAGAGCAAGAAAGATATATTAACGTCTTCTAAGGCCAAATTTGGCCCATGAGACAATCAAAGAGAGAGTTTGAGTAGGGCATACACAGAGTTAGGTATAGATAGATAGATAGAGAGAGAGAGAGAGAGAGAGAGAGAGAGAGAGAGAGAGAGAGAGAGAGAGAGTAGAGCAGACAACAAGTAAACTATATTTCAAAAAATGACTCAATACATACAACTGCGCTCAGTGAGCACTTTTATACAAGCCCTGACAGCGGGTTGACATAAGTACTATTAGTACTTTAATGCTTATAAATGAGCTCTGACAATATCTGAACATAATATCCCTAATACTATGTTCGGCCCTAACGGCTCTGTAAGCTTGTCGGCTTCTTCAGCCGATTAGCATTCAGCTTCTCTAGACGATCCTCCTCAACCGACTTGGTTGTCGACTTCTTCAGCTGATCCTCCCTATTGGCCTTTAGTTGATCCGGCTCATGTTGAGCTTGTCTCTCAACACTCCCCCTTAAACTCAACTTGAGGTTCCTTATCAGATTCAGCTAGTCCACCGCTCCAGCCAACTAAAAATGGATAGTGGATTCGCAAAGCACTTTTTAAGTAACATGGGGGTCAAGCAAGGATGTCCACTATCACCCACACTTTTTGGCTTATGTATTGATAAATTAGAAGAAGTGTAAATAAGGTTGCAAGAGAAGAAGGATTGAATGCTCCCAAATTGATGCAACATGTTATCTTATTGCTTGTATATGCTGATGATGTGGTACTCTTCTCATATGATGTTGATAGTATGCAAAATTTACTTGGGGTATTAGAAGAATTTTGCCATAGTAGTGGACTAGCAGTGAATGTGGAGAAAACAAAAATGATGGTAGTGCAAACCATCCAACCTCATCATTACCCTATGCTCACATATAGAGGTGAACATATACAATTTGTTCAAAGCTTTAAATATCTTGGTATTGATGTACCTGCCACAAATAAATGGATGCATGCTTTGATTCTAGGCTCCAAGCCGGTTGGAAATCGTATTACCATCTAGAGAACCAATGCAACCAAAGTGATACTTGTGGATGGGAAGTAAAACTAATGTTGTTGAATGCCATGGTAACTCAAGTATTGCTTTATGGAGTAGAAGTATGGGGTGGCACCATCTCTCTTAATGCATGGAATGAGATTGAGAAAATTCAAAAGATGTTTTTAAGGAGGGAATTAGGAGTTAAATGCACTACCTCTTACCAAGTTATGCTCTTGGAAACATGTGTTCGATCCATAGAACTATTGGCACTCCAAAAAGTATATAAATACATTGAAAAAGTCAAGAATATGAGGAATCATCGATTACCACATCTTGCTTGGAATTGTTGAGATACAAGCTCAACATTGGTCAGATTGGTGCGCAAACCGGTGTGCAACAAGAGGCCGTATCGGTGCGGAAATCGGGAGGCCGTTGAACAGATATTCCGCGAGGGAATATATTTGGGAGTTAGTGTAGGAACTCAGTTATGAGCATTGAAGTACGTGTTAGTACTTTTGTCAGTTCGTATGGACTTGTAAAAAAGTGCTCTCTGAGCACATCCTACGTAAAGAGTTTTACACATTATTTTGAATTTAGTTTTTCTGTATGTTTACTCCCTCTCTATCTCTCCCGTGTTCATTGTGTCTTAAGCTCTCCATTAAACCTTTTTTTCCCTGTTGGTATTCTGTGTTTCATATAGCTTCTGCACGTAACATTTCACATGGTATCAGAGCACGAGGGTTGAGAACCTCTGCAGCCGACTTCAGGTCGAAACAACAGAAAGAAGAAAAATGGATAGAGGTATGGCTAGTTCACTTCCAACTGAGAAGCTCGACAGAAGTTACTATGCATCTTGGTCATACAAGATGCACCAGTACCTGCTTAGACATGGATACTGGAGCTCTGTCGATGGAGCGAACGATGCGGCACCCGAATCGACACACAGAGACTTTCCGGCCTGGGCACAGTCGGCGAGCAGAGTTCTCTACTGCATCGCGTCCTGTTTGAGCGAACAACTCTTGAGCTACATTCAGGATGCAAGAACACCGAAGGATGCTTGGGGAAATCTAAAAAAGATTTTCGCCGCAAGCACCACAACTACGAATCTCCAACTCCGACAGGAGTTGAGCAATGTGCGTCAACGCGACACGAGGGTGGTTGACTACACCTCCAAGATAAAGGATATCTGTGACTCCCTCGCCTTCATTGATGTGAACATTGAGGAGGGCGAAATGGTGCAGATCTTCCTTAGAGGATTGACGTCAAAGTTCGGAGCATTCCGAACTGCTATTTGTACAAGGGAGAATACGTCGTCGTTTTGTCGACTTGGAGTCGATGCTCCTTGTAGAGGAGAATCACGCGGGTGCGTCGATGAGTACACACGCCGATAGCAAGATGTTGTACATGGAGGAAGATAGGCCCTGTGGTCATGGCGGACGAGGTGAGTCGGCACGCAATGGAGGCGGCCGACGGGAGCAAGGAAGAAGGCATCGTGGTAATGCCAACAACAATTCCGGACCCTTCGAAATCAGGGGGAGTCGAGGAGGCGATGAGAACCGGCAAGGGAAACACGCCACGGAATGCTGGTATTGTGGCAAGAAAGGCCACAAGGAGAGCGAGTGCTAGAAGAAGCGCGCCGATTCGGAGAAAATTGGATCCGGATCCGGACCAACCGAACAATGAAATTGGCAGCAGACGCACTACGCCGAAGGACCCGAAAAAGTCGGAAAGGGGGCAACCTTCATGACAAGACACGAAGCGAACTCGATGAAGAAGACTGTAACGGAATGAGAGGCAAGAGTGATTGCAATGCATCGGAAGAAGATTGAGAGAGAATGTGTGTGTGAGGCAATAGAGGGAGAGAGAGAGAGAGAGAGAGCTCTTTAGGCAGAGATAGAAAAACTGTATATTAACCAAAAATACATCAAACATAAAACATCCAACAGTAACTAAGTTACAATGCGTTGGTTTATATAGCAATTAAGCTAGGGCAAGTGCCCTTTCTATTATTTACAAAACTAGCCCAACATGTCCATGAGCTAATGTGAAACCTATCTATGGGAAGTTAGAGTTTGACTCTCAACATGCCCCTTCGAACACAACTTCTATCTGCCGAGAAGGTTGTTTGGTTCGTACTTCGACTTGTCTAGTCGGTCGTGTTGCGTACTCGCGTACTCGATCAATTGCGTATGTGTTGCGTATCATTGCGTATTGCTTCCATGTCGCTTGTACCTGTACTCCCCCTCAAGTTTGGCAATGTAGATGTTGTGAGACCAAGGTCCGATGCAAATTGCCCGAGCTTGTCGACTCCTAAGACCTTCGTAAATATATCAACAACTTGGAGGTGCGTACTGGTATGTTGTAGATCGATCTTGCTGGCTTGTACGCGCTCTCGGATGAAGTGGTAATGCACTTCGATATGTTTAGTCCGTGCATGAAATATGAGGTTCTGCGCCAGGTAGATACCACTCATGTTGTCGCAGTAGAGACGAATTGGATCCTTGATGGGAACACCAAGATCCTTTAGTATGCGTTTAAGCCATACGACTTCGCATGCGACGACTGTTGCGCCCCTATATTTGGCTTCCGTGCTCGACAGTATGACTGTCGGCTGTTTCTTGTTGCTCCAAGAGATTGCTCTGCTGCCGAGGGAGAAGACAAATTCGGAGGTGGATTGTCTATCTACTTTATAGCCTACCCAGTCCATGTCGGTGTACCCTTCGAGTAATAGTTGTGTTCGACTTATATATGATGTCGTAAGCCATTGTCGTACTGGCATACCGTAGTATCCTCTTAGCACAATCAAGATGAAGATTTCGTGGATTCTGCATGAATTGGCTAAGTAGGCCGACTGAATAACTGAGGTTGGGTCACGTAATGGTTAGATAGATCAAACTACCGATCAATTGTCGATACTGAGTCAACTTGCTCTCAGCGGTTCCGGAATTGGCATCAATCTTTAGGTTACGATCGAGAGGGGTAGACACATGCTTGCACTCGGTCATTCCGAACTTGTAGAGTAAGTTAAGGACGTAGTGCCGTTGTGAGATCATTATCCCGACTGGTGTCCGAATTACTTCAATGCCTAGGAAGTAATGGAGTTCCTGCAGGTCTTTCATTTCGAATCTGCCGGAGAGAAGTGTTTTGACTTTGTTGATCTCGGCGAGATCCTTTCCTCCGATGAACAAGTCATCCACGTATAAGATGATGATGATCGGGCTATTCGACTCATTTCGGATGTACAAAGAAGTATCAGATTTTGACATCCAAAATCCGACTTGATGAAGATACTGCGTGATCTTCGAATGCCAAGCATGCGGTGCTTGTTTGAAGCCGTAGAGTGGCTTCTTGAGTCGGCATACGGTGTGCGGATGTTTACGCGATTCGAATCCGGGTGGTTGTATCATGTACACCTCTTCTTCTAACTCTCCTTGGAGGAAAGCATTTTTCACGTCCATCTGGTGGAGGTGCCATCCCTTCGCTGCGGCGAGTGCAATTATTGTCCTTATAGTTGTAGTATTTGCCACTGGGGCAAAGGTTTCTTCGTAGTCTATGCCGTGCATTTGCGCGTAGACTTTTGCAACGAGTCGTGCTTTGAAGTGATTTACGGATCCGTCGGCATTGTATTTTACTTTGTATATCCATCTGCAACTAATCGCTTTCTTGTTCAGGGGGAGAGGAATGAGATCCCATGTCTCGTTTTTGCATAAAGCTTCCATCTCCTCATTTATCCCATTGACCCATCGCGGATCCTTTGAGGCTTCGGAAAGCGTTTCCGGTTCCCGTACTGACGTTACTTTCATCATAAAAGCGTAATGATACGCCATGTACTCGTCGTAGCCGTAGCGGTTTATAGGGTTCTTTTCACATGTGGATCAACGTAGCTCTCGATCCGTGGGGAGTATGGCTTTCTTCGCTCCATCTATGCAAATGTAGAGATCTTCAAATTCATTGTCAAGAGAGTAAAGCATATTGGTCTCTTCCTGATCTTCATATTCCCGCATTTTCGCCTTCCCTTTGTCCAGCTTTAGACTCGGCCAAGATGTGCTTTCATCACTTGACGGCTTTGATGGCCCACTCAACCGTAATTGGGTTGTCTTCTAACATCTGTGTGAGCCGATCCTCAGCTTCTATTTCTATTTGAGTGTCATCCGCGTCGAGCGGGATTGGAGTCGAAGAGTTCTCTGGTGCGTACCAGGATGCGTATTCGTCGAAGACTACGTCTTGACTTGTTCGAACCTTATGGGTAGATGGGTTGTAGCATTTGTACCCCTTCTGATCGAGCGAGTATCCTACGAGGATACATTTCTCTGACTTTCGGTCGAGCTTTTGTTGCATATCGTCGGGAATATGTACATAGGAGATAGAACCGAAAATGTGGACATGTGACAAGTTCAGCTTCTTTCCGAAGAACTTCTCATACGGAGTTATATCGTGTACTCCCGAGGTTGTGCACCTATTCATGAGATATATGGCCATATTTGCCGCTTCTACCCAATATGATTTCGGCAGGTTCTTCTCGTTCATCATGGCTCGTGCGACTTCTACTACATGACGAATTTTACGCTCTGCTACACCGTTTTGCTGAGCCGTGTGTCGACACAAGAACTCTTGTCGAATTCCTTCTTTTCAGAGATACGCCGTAAATTCATCCGAAAAATATTCTTTGCCTCCATCTGATCGAAGATAGCGTACATGCCGACTCGTAGTTTTTTCAACTTCGGCTTTGAATGTTTGGAAGTGCCTGAACACTTCACTCTTCTGCTTCATCAGATAGATCTAGGTGTTCCTGGAGAAGTCGTCGATGAATGTGACATAGTATCGGCATCCGCCGAATGTTGCTATCTGGGCTGGTTCCCACATATTTGAATGTACGACATCTAGGATTCCTTTGCTCACATTCCGCTCTTTAGGGAATGGGTGACGACGTTGCTTTCCGAACTGACATACTTTGCATACGCCTGTAATCTCCTTCGCCGTAAAGTTCTGGAGTCCGATTACGACTCCTTTCGATTGCATGTTCTGGAGCTTTTGGAGATTGATGTGGCCGATTCTCTTGTGCCACAGTTTCAAGTCGGTTTTGACTTTCTGGCCCTTTGCAAACATGGCCAACTTTACCTCGCTCGATTCGAGGATGAACATACGGCCTTCATGATGGCCGTGAGCTAGGACTTGATTTCCTTTTTCGATGAAGCACCCATTGTTATTGAAGCGTACTTGCATTCCTTGTTCGACAATCTAGCCAACCGAGACCAGGTTTTTGTAATAGTGGGGACATGTAGCACGTTCTTGAGGTAGGTCTGTTTTCCGTCATTTCCGAATGGGACGTTCCCGATATCCCCAAAATTTAGCACATGCATGTGCTTTCTCTTGTGTTTGGAGAAGTTGTTGAGTAACTTCCCATATATTCGTCTCTTTCTTTGAATAAGCCTTTTGTAGTTCAAATCGTTGCCGGCCACAACCGGTTGTATATGTGCGAAACAGAATACAGAAACTGATAATGACAGATTTTAACGTGGAAACCCGAACTGGGAAAAAACCACGTGGAGTCCACAAACTCCGAAACAGAACACTATGAAAGAAAAGAAGAATACAATCAAAGATCTTAGAGGCAACGACCTCGAGATCCTGCTTCACCAACAGGCGGCTATGGAGCTCACTCTCTCAAACTTACACTCGTTTACACTCACGGTTACAGAGGCCACGACCTCGACAATAGTAACGTTACAATACTACACACTCACGTAACATGATTGCCCTAACTATATATATACCAATGTAACCTTTCAACTATTTACAAGTTTAGCCCTTCCGTGTTGGCTATCTCCACGATTTCCGGTTTCGGCCTCGACCGAGTTGCTCATCAACACAGTTCTTCTTACTTCCCATCCGGAGGGACCTTCTTCCTAACAAACTCCCCCTTCACTCCGGCATGGGATGTCTCACTAGTCCGATCCGCTTCCGACATGCATCCAGCTTGTCGGGTATCAGTACTTTGGTCATCATATCTGACTCGTTCTCGGCCGTGTGGATCTTCGTTAGCACGAACTCTCGATCTTCTACTAGCTCCCGGATCTAGTGATACCTACGCTAGATGTGCTTCGTCCTGGAATGGTACGCTGCGTTCTTGGCAAGGTGGATGGCACTTTGACTATCGCAATAGAGACGGTATTCATCTTGTCGGATTTCGAGCTCTCCGATGAAGTCCTTGATCCATAATATTTCCTTGCCGGCTTCAACAACCGCCATGTACTCCGCCTCCGTGGTTGACAACGCAACCGTCTTCTACAGCCTCGACTGCCACGAAACAGCTCCCCCTGCATATGTCATTACATACCCGGATGTAGACCGGTTAGTATCCACATCAGCCGACATATCCGAATCGGTAAAACCGTCAAGTTCAGGTTTACCGGAGCCGAATCAGAGACACATATTCGAAGTTCCCTTCAAGTACCGGAGTATTAATTTGACCGCGTTCTAGTGCTCCTTGCCGAGATTGCTCATAAACCGGCTCACCACTCCGATTGCGTATCCAATATCTGGTCGAGTACATACCATTGCGTACATTAAGCTCCCGACGGCAGAGGCATATGGAACCTTCATCATATCCGCCTTCTCTGCTTTTGTCTTCGGGTTTTGTTTACTGGATAATCTGCAGTTTGCCGGGAGTGTCGATCCGACCGGCTTTGCTTCTAACATGTTGAACCGCTTAAGCACCTTTGTCACGTATTTCTCCTGTGACAACCACAATTGCTTCTTTGACAGGTCCCGGATGATGTGCATCCCCAGTCTCTGTCTTGCCGGGTGTTGAAGACAAGGCCGTCAATGCGGAAGATCAAGTAGCATTCGATTGGGATTGAGTACCTGCGTATGACAGTTTCTAAGATCGTGCACAGAGAGAGAGAGAGAGAGAGAGAGAGGAGGCACAAAAGACTCTTTCTATTCAATAGAAACAATAATACAACCCAACCTTACAAAAAGGTTACTAGGTCACTTTATATAGTGACAAACTTAGGGCAACTACCATTTATGCTAATTACACAAATGGCCCAAACTTGAGCTATACAAAGGGATAGTGTGAATACGTCCATTATACACTTGTATTCGACACTCCCCCGTAATGGGCGTATACATGGGTTATCTAAGATTACAGGTATAAACCTAGGTTCTCGGACATATCAGTTTTGTTCGAGTCGGCAGGGTCCGAAGGCAGAAGGCCGGACTGGTCGGGTCGGAAGAGTTGAAGCCGATCATTAAGGAACTGATGTCGGTTGTCTGAAACCATCCTGCGCTGTGTCCGGCTCTAACCGGACTGGTTTGTCGTTACGCCCATCTGATGCCGAAGGGACCGAAAGCGGTGTCGTGAAGAAAACCGTCCATAGGCGGAATCGGCGCACCAAGGCGTGGGAACCGGTTCTTCACGCGCGCACGCTCCGAGTTGTACATAGAAACGAATTGAGAGGATAATCGGCAGGAACGGGCCCTAACTCAAGTGGAGACAAAGACCGCGCGAACAGTCTTTTCGGTCGCGCGCGCGAACTGTACGAGTCGGCGGCGTAACTACGCGGATCCGTGAAAAACGGAGCGGATCCCTGTCCAAAAGGGACAGGGAATAAAGCTGACACGACGGCCTGTTCGTCGACCTATATAAGGAGCGGGAAAGAGCTGTTGCAGGGACCTGGCGCGGAGAGGACGAAGTGCTGTCGGACCGTTTCTGGACGCTTCGCTCCCTCTGTTTCCTTCCTTCTGGAGCTCCAAAGCTTTCTGTGCAGGGTTCCGGGGAGGCTCGCGCTGTTTCGAGGAACGCCCGAGTGCTTCCGGCAGCACCTCCGACCTGCTACCCCCCCCCATTTCCCCGTTTGTGCGTCGAAGCGAACAGGCATCGGCATCTGTTCGCCGGCCTGTTCGGTTGCAACCAACCTGTGCCCCATCGGGGGTTGTAGTCGTGTTAGCCATTTTGTTAATACACATATTTAGTCATTCGCATCCGTCTGTGTCGGTGTCTGTTCGCGTTCTCCGTGCTGAAGGGCCGTGTCCCTGTGTATCCCCGGTCCTGCGTAGCCGGTTCTCTCTCTTTCTCCTCCCTCGCTTGCTCTTTGGTTCGAGACCCCCGCGGTCCCGCCTCTATTCCACACGCACTTGCGTAATATCTCGACATCTTTGGTGAACCCGACGTGAAAGAGGCGGCAGAAGAGCAGAAGATGAGGGGGTCGGATCTCGCAGAGGCCATGGCTTCGGCCGTGGATCGGATCGTAAACGCGCGCGAGGGTACCGGTGCCCTCGACAGAGCTATTGAGGCGGTCGTCGGCACGATCGGCCGGTTCGATGGGAGGGATGCCACGAAGTATCTGGCGTCCTACGGTGCAGAAATGTTGATGCGGGACATTCCGGAAGAAAGGCGTCTTGCCGGTTTTCCCCGAGTGGCGATGCCGAGCATTCACGCGGAGGTGCTCGAGGTGCGGGCGGAGAGCCGTACCTGGGAGGAGTTCGAAGGTCGGCTCCTGGAGAAATACGGACTGGACGACGCGCTCCGGCTTTCGAAGCGAAGCTTCATGGAGTGGGTGGAGTCTCCCGGGAAAGGAAGGAATGCGTCGGCACTCCTCCGGGAGTTCGAGGAGAACTTCGCGCGCCTTTCGGCGCTTGACAGGATGGTCCTGGATACAAGCCGGGTCCTGCTGTTCGTCAAATCGGTTGACGAGAGGGATCGGAGTCACGTGGGCGCCCTGCTAGAAACCGAAGACGGGCTGACAGCCGACTGGGCGGCGGTCAAGAGAGCCTGCGGCCGTTTCGACAAACGGCGAGAATGGGAGGATGACAGAGCAACCGGTTCGGGCTCAGTCGCGGCGAGGAAACTCGAGCCGGCGCAGCCGGTGCGAAGGGAAGAGACTCGGGAGTGGCTGGAATCCGGTTCAGCTCCGACCGGCGTGATCAGAGGCTCGACTGGAGGAGCTGCGTTGGAGGAACTGACGAGGGCGATAAAAGACCTCCAAATCGCACAGGCCCGCAGAGAAGACGGAGGACCTGCTCGTGACCGACGGCCGGCGGCAGGGAACAGGTGCATGTGGTGCGACGGGGTCGGCCACATCCGAAAAGACTGCGGCGATTTCGCAGAGGCGCTGAGGAACCGGGTGGTGTACCTATGGGAAGGCCGGGTTCACGCCAACGACACGAGAAGGGCCCTAAACCGAAACGACGGGCGAGGCGGAATGAAGAGGTTGATGGAAGAGGCGGCGGCCCGACATGCGGAAACCGTCCACTACTCGGCGTCGGCCGGTATTCGAGTCGGGGGCGGCGAGGCCCGAAAGGAAAGCAAAGCCGGATTCTGGCCGACGATGCTGGGAGGCCTTGCCGGTGCAGGGCTTAAAAGGGAGGAATCGGACCGTGCGGAGAAACGGGTACGGGAGATGACCGGGTGGAGCGACCCGGTCGAGGAAAAGACGGGCTTCGTGGAAGCCGCTTGCCGGAACTACGAGGCTCTGGTAGAAGAGAAGCGGGTGGGGAAACCCGGGACGACCGGGCCCTCACAACGATACGAGACCCGGTCCGGGCCACGACGGGACGAAGCCGGCGGGGCCGGTACGCAAGATAAACCCCAGAAGGGCGGGTACCGTCTGGGGACGGAGATAGAAAGAACCACGGACTTACGAAAGGTCCTGGAGGAACGGATCCTCGACAGCAAGGTGGAGCTGTCGCTACGGGAGGTGCTTGGAATCGCCAAGAAGGAGTTCCACGACTCCATCGTGGACTTGGTGAAACGGAAGAGGCTGTCAACGGAGACAGAACCGGAAAGACCGGTGGAAGTGCGGACGACGCACCTAGACGACATGGCGCTGGGAGACGAGTGGGCGGAAAGCCACTATTCGAGACCGCACTGGGCCCGAGCGACCACGGAAACCCCGGTAAAGATCGGCGATGTCCAGGAACCGGTAGTAGCTTTGGTGGACCACGGATCGGAAATCAACCTGATGTCCATGGACTTCTATAAGAAGGGCAAATGGCCGATCAACACCAAGCACGGGTGGAAGATAAGGGCGGCGACGCGCGCCACCGAGGAACTTCACGGGGCCTGCCCGAATGTACGGGTCAAGATCGGCGATGTCGAGATAGACCAGCACTTCTTCGTGCAGGAGTCGTCATCGCACCCCGTCATACTGGGAGAGCCGTACATCACGGCGGCTCGAATGGAGACCAAGGTGCTGGACAACGGTTCGGCCTATGCGCGGGTCAAGAGCCAGGACGGGCGCCATTCGGTCCAGTTTTTGACGGTTAGGCCGAACCACGAGCGTAACCGCGACTCCCTCGGTTCCGATAACCGAGAGGATTTTTAGAGAGGGCTGCCAAGGCGTGGGGCCGCGACAGTCCGGACACCCCGGGAAAACCCCACACCTGTACGATAAAACCGAAGAAACCTTGTACCATAGGTAGGGAATTTTTGTTCTCCGACAGCGGAGCGTGTACGATAGTCGGCATCGGCGGCCGAGAGAAGACAAAGGCGGAGGGGAGACTTCGAGCGTGCGGAGTTCTCGGCCCTGACGAGGAAATCAACGGAGCCGTGGAGGCGGTCTCATTCGACGACACCTTGGGAATGCTGGGAAAGGTAGTCGAAGAAGGCCTTAACGAAGACCGGACGATACCGGTGTGTTCCGAGGAGATGTACGAAGTCATCGCGGACTTCGGTCGAGGGCTCGGGTCAGTTCGGACGGCCCACGTAAGCACCAAGTACAAGACTGTGGACCGGAAGGTAAGGCCAGTCGCGGCACCCTTACCGGAGGACAGCGCGTCGAGAATCAAAGGGGTTGCATCGGACCCTAGTCTACGAGATCCGGCCTGCATAGGGCACACCTTCACCGACGAGACGCTCCGAGAGCTCAAAATCGGTGGGGGCGGGTTCCTACTGCCGGCGGAGGAAGACCGGTTTCGGAGAATGCTCGGAAGGCACGGGAAAGCCTTCGCATTCTCGCCGGAGGAAATCGGGTGCGTTGACCCGACGATCGTGGAGCCGATGGTGATATTCACGGTACCGCATGTACCATGGAATCTCAAGCCAATCCCGGTTCCGAGAGCTCACATCCCGAAGTTGATGGAGCTGCTGAGGCAGAAAGTTGATATGGGAATTCTCGAGCCGTCGAGCGCCCCATATTCGAATCGATGGTTTACCGTACCGAAGAAAAACGGTTCGTTGCGCTTCATCCAGGACCTGCAGCCGGTCAATCGAGTGACCATTCGGAACGCAGGGATCGGGCCGACCATAGACGAGTTCGCGGAGGCCTTCGCCGGAAGGTCAATTTACTCGGTCGGGGATCTATACTCAGGGTACGACCAGTTCCAGCTTGCCGTGGAGAGCAGAGACATTACGACGATGCGAACTCCCCTCGGCCTAGTTCGGATGTGTACACTGCCGCAAGGAGGGACCAACTCGGTGGCCCACATGGTGAATGCGATGAACAAGGTTCTGAGGGACTGCATCCCGGACATCACCATGCCATTTCTGGACGACATCCCGATCAAGGGATGCCCGGTGGAAGAAAAGGACGAGACGATCGGGTCGGACGGATGCCGGCGATTCGTGGCGACGCACATCGACGACTGCGAGAAGGTACTGCAAAGGCTAGAGGATGCGAGACTCACCTTCTCCGGGGAGAAGTCGGCCTTCGGGCAGTCAGAGATCATGGTGGTCGGACACCTGTGCGGACCATATGGCCGGAAACCGTCTCCGGCAAAGGTAGAAGCCATCTCCGCGATGAAGCCCGACTGCAGCTCGGTCACGGAAGTACGGAGATTCCTGGGGGCATGCGCGTTCTATCACATATGGATCCCGCATTACGCACACGTCGCGGAGCCACTGTACGGGTTGCTGAAAAAGGGGCGAAGGTTCGAATGGCTAGACAAGCACGCGGAATCGGTCCGGAAGCTGAAAGAGGCCCTTGCAGCGGCACCGGCACTCCGGAAGGCGGTTTACGGGAAGGGTACCCCGGTATTCATAACGGTGGATACCAGTCCGACCGGGATCGGATGGGTCGTGAACCAGGAAGACGAGGACGGCAATCGGTTTCCGATCCGATTTGGCGCGAAAGTCCTCAGTGAACGGCAGCGAGGGTACGCCCAGGTTAAACGCGAACTCTGGGGTATTGTTTCGGCGGTTAAGGCCGACAAAGACTACCTGATAGGGACGGAAGTGATCATCGAGACGGATTGCCTGCCGATTCTCGGTATGGTTTCCGGATGCGCGACTCCGGACCTGGCGATGCTCAGGTGGATAGCGTACATCAAGTCCCTGGACCCGGAAATACGACACATTTCCGGGAAAGACAACGCCATGGCCGACATGCTTTCGAGGGCGAGGTTCGACGACGAGGGCGGCATGGTTTCGGAAGACGAAGAAGTCGGCGTGGATTTCTTCGAGGCGGCATACATAACGACCGACGGGATGAGCACTCCGGCGCTTAACGAGTTCGACGCGAGCAAGTACGACGGGGAATGGCTGCAGATCGGCGGGTTTTTGAAGACGATGACGCCCGATGCGTCATGGACGAAGGACGAGGCCAACCGGATCCGGAAGAAAGCATATCGATTCTTTCTCCGAGATGGGCATCTATGGAAGCACCCGAAGAAGAGGGACGGCGTCCCGCTCCGAGTGGTGGCGATGAAGGAAGAACAGGAGGAGCTACTGGCGGCCTACCACGACAGCCCTTGGGCTGGACACCGTGGAACGTGGGCGACGTTTGAGAAGCTGAAGGGAAAGTACTGGTGGCCGGGATTGTACCGGGACGTGCATCGGTTCGTGTCAACTTGCGAGAGTTGTCAGATGCACTCGATAGTCCGACACCGGGACGGGCTTCACCCTACGTACCCTCCGACTATCCACTTCAAATGGATGGTAGATCTGGTGACGATGCCGATGGGGGTAGGACAGATGCGGTATCTGGTCCTAGCGCGGGAAGACCTGACGAACCAGGTGGAAGGCCGAGCCCTTCAGAACAAGACGACCGCGGCCGTGTGTCGGTTCCTAGTCGAGGACGTGATATGCCGGTACGGGTGCGTCGGGAAGATCGTGGCTGACCGAGGGGAGTTGGACGCCGAAGAGGCCGCGGAGCTGTTCGACCGGCTTGGAGTCAAGCTCTCGCTCACCACTGCGTACAATCCGGAGGCGAATGGAAAGGTGGAGCGCGGACACGGACCGATCGTCAAGGCGTTGATTCGGGCATGCGGAGGTCAAGTCGGTAACTGGCCGCGGCTGCTACCTTATGCTTTGTGGGCAGACCGGACCACGCACAGTTCGGTAACCGGGTACATGCCGACGGAGCTCATGTTCGGCCAGAAGCCGATCATGCCGATTGAACGGACGATCTCCTCGTGGGCAACGGTCGACTGGAGGGACGAGATGAGCCGGGAGGAGTTGTTGGTCGCACGTATACGACAGCTCGAGCGGAGGCCGGAGGATGTGGCACTGGCTACGGAGAAGCTCCGGGTGGCGAGGACAAAGAACAAAGCCCGGTTCGACCGAACGCACCGGCTACGACCGAAGAAAATCGAAGAAGGTGACTGGGTGCTCGTCTACGACAGCAGCCTCGACAACCAGCACCGAGCCGCACGGAAGTTCGCACGAAGGTGGTTCGGGCCTTACGTGGTACGGAGCGCCAATGACAACGGGACATATCACCTGGCGGAACTTGACGGCACGAGAATGGCGATACCGGTTGCGGGGAAGCGGATCAAAGCGTTCAAGAAGCGACACGACGACGAGCCAGACCCGGCTCTCCTGGTCGGCAGTGACGAACGATCCGAAAATGAAGAAGAACCGACGGGCGAGGAATGAAGACGGGCCGGTTTTCTCCGTCCCAACTCTCTTGGCGCATACCGGAGGATGCGCGGTTAGGTGGGGGCGGATGTCGTGAAGAAAACCGTCCATAGGCGGAATCGGCGCACCAAGGCGTGGGAACCGGTTCTTCACGCGCGCACGCTCCGAGTTGTACATAGAAACGAATTGAGAGGATAATCGGCAGGAACGGGCCCTAACTCAAGTGGAGACAAAGACCGCGCGAACAGTCTTTTCGGTCGCGCGCGCGAACTGTACAAGTCGGCGGCGTAACTACGCGGATCCGTGAAAAACGGAGCGGATCCCTGTCCAAAAGGGACAGGGAATAAAGCTGACACGACGGCCTGTTCGTCGACCTATATAAGGAGCGGGAAAGAGCTGTTGCAGGGACCTGGCGCGGAGAGGACGAAGTGCTGTCGGACCGTTTCTGGACGCTTCGCTCCCTCTGTTTCCTTCCTTCTGGAGCTCCAAAGCTTTCTGTGCAGGGTTCCGGGGAGGCTCGCGCTGTTTCGAGGAACGCCCGAGTGCTTCCGGCAGCACCTCCGACCTGCTACCCCCCCCCATTTCCCCGTTTGTGCGTCGAAGCGAACAGGCATCGGCATCTGTTCGCCGGCCTGTTCGGTTGCAACCAACCTGTGCCCCATCGGGGGTTGTAGTCGTGTTAGCCATTTTGTTAATACACATATTTAGTCATTCGCATCCGTCTGTGTCGGTGTCTGTTCGCGTTCTCCGTGCTGAAGGGCCGTGTCCCTGTGTATCCCCGGTCCTGCGTAGCCGGTTCTCTCTCTTTCTCCTCCCTCGCTTGCTCTTTGGTTCGAGACCCCCGCGGTCCCGCCTCTATTCCACACGCACTTGCGTAATATCTCGACAGCGGTCTGCCGAAAGACACTTGGTCATTCCATCTGCGACATTGTCGGTTGTGGATATTTTCTCTAGACCGATTTTCCCTGAAATGACGCAGTCTCGAACGAAGTGATATCGAACGTCGATATGTTTGGAGGCGTTGTGGTGAACCGGATTTTTTGACAAGGCAACAACACCTTGACTGTCGCTATAGACAACCGGGGCCGAGTCATGGTCGACTTGTCGAAACGTGTGCGCCAGCCGGCCGAGCCACAAAGCTTCTTTTGCAGTGTCGGACGCAGCTACATATTCTGCTTCGGTCGTTGAGGTCGCTGTGCACTCCTGAAGTTTCGACTTCCACGAAATTGCTCCATTGCCGAATTTGAAGCAATATCCAGTTGTTGATTTCCGACTGTCTATACAGCCGGCGAAGTCCGAGTCGGTGTAACCGACTACGCCTGAGGTTGAGTTCGGACCGAAAAGAATGCCGTGGTCTTTTGTGCCAGCCAGATATTTGAACACATGCTTGACTGCGTTCCAATGCGATCGGCCAGGATTGTGCATAAATCTGCTAACGACTCCTACGGCATGAGAAATATCAGGCCGTGTCGTGACCATCAGGTACATAAGGGAGCCGACTGCCGGTGCATACGGTACCGACTTCATATCTTCCCCCTCCGGACCGGATGTCGGGCAGTCTCGCTGAGAGAGCCGAAGATTCATGGGGAGCGGGGTTGAAGCAGATTTGGCTGATTGCATGTTGAAGCGTTCCAAGACACGTCCGATATAGTCGGTCTGAGACAAAAAAAGATGTCGTTTATCGCGATGCCGACTAATCTTCATGCCAAGTATGTGTCGTGCCGGACCGAGGTCCTTCATGGCAAACTTCAACCGCAATTGCCGAATGAGATCGGCAAGTTCGCCCGCGTGGCGTCCAGAAATTAGCATGTCGTCCACGTAAATGATGAGGAAGATGGGTGATCCATCTTGAGCGGTGTTGGTAAAAAGACAATGGTCCTCATCGCTTTTGGAGAAGCCGATCGATTGGATGAAGTCGTCGAACTTCTTGTACCATTGTCGCGGTGCCTGTTTGAGGCCGTATAGACTCTTCCTGAGTCGGCAGACTAGATGTTCTTGGCCAGTTGCCACGAAGCCTTTTGGCTGCTCCATATAAATTTCCTCTTCAAGATCACCATGGAGGAAGGTTGTTTTGACATCTAGCTGAATCAGCTCCAAGTTGTCGGCTGCCACTACGCCGAGTAGAAAACGAAGGGTTGTCATTTTCACCACTGGTGAAAAAATCTCGTCGAAGTCGACGCCATATTCTTGTCGGAAGCCCTTCGCAACTAATCTGGCCTTGTACTTTGGGGTGGTCGAATCAGACGTCTCTTTTAGTCGATAAACCCACTTGCAAGGAAGAGCACGTCGATTCTTAGGTAATTCGACCAAATCCCAAGTCTTGTTTGCCCGAATGGAGTGCATTTCCGACTCCATCGCCAGATGCCAGGTGGCTGAATCGACAGATGTCGATGCTTCTTCGTAAGACGTCGGTTCGCCGGCGTCGGTGAAGAAAATTCCAGGAGAATACCTCTCCGGAGGTTGCGACAGTCTCTCGGATCGTCGAGGTATGATTGGACTGGTCGTATCGGGTATCGAGGTCGGATGGTCCGAAAGCGAGTTATTCTGCTGTGCCGAGTCAGAGTTGTCCGAGTCGGTAGTGTAAGGTTCAGCTACCCGTGAAGCTGACCGTGTGTTAGGAGCGGGGCCTTCTTGAAGGGTCGGCACATCGGAAAATGTTACCCTTCGGACTTCGATCGGTGTTTCGACTAATGGATTCATAGCCGACTCGTTGAACACAACGTCCGAACTTCGAATGATTTGCCTGCGTTCGGGGTCCCAGAGTCGGTATCCCATTTCGCCGTTTGATCCATATCCAAGGAAAATGCATTTCCTGGACCGAGGTGCAAGTTTTCGGCGATCATCTTTCGGAATAAGGGCGTACGCCTCGCATCCGAAGATCCTCAGCTTGTCGTAATTCGGCTTACTGCCGATCCATAGTTCCTGAGGAATTTGAAGTCCTAGAGGTCTGCTTGGCGACATATTGATTATGTGTACTGCCGTGAGTAGAGCCTCTGCCCAGAAGCCATCCGACAGTCCGGAGTGTTGGAGCATGGAAACTATCCGTTCTTGGATTGTCCGATTCATGCGTTCTGCAATCCCGTTTTGCTCCGGACTGTGTGGTGCCGTAAATTCACGTCGGATGCCGCGTTGTCGGAAGAATTTGACGAATTCTTCTGATTTGAACTCTCCCCCATTGTCGGTCTGAAAGCATTTCAGTTTTCGGTCAGTTTGATTTTCTACCATAGCGAGCCAATCGGAGAAGATCGAGAAGACACGATCTTTGCTGCGAATTGGATAAGCCCACACCTTTCGAGTCGAATCGTCAATAAAACTGACGAAGTAAGAGGCACCGCTGAGAGACTGATGCGGCATTGGGCCACAGACGTCCGAGTGGACTAAATCGAGAGGTCTCGTTTCTCTTGGTGCTGATGTCGAGTGTGATGCGGCTGCTTGTTTGCCATACTGGCAATGTTCGCAGAATTGATGGTCCGAGAAGGAGAGTTTAGGGATGTATCCGGCTCTAGATAGGTGCGTAATGCCGGCCTTGCTGAGGTGTCCTAATCTTCTGTGCCATAGTGATGACACAGGAATATCCACCAAAAACAGGTTACCCTCTCTGAGCGTAACATGTAACGGATACAGTGAGTGTATCTTGGGTCCTCTAGCAAGCAGGAGGTTCCCCCTGTGGAGTGTCCACCCTCCCGAAGAAAAACCGGCACGAATGCCGTCTTCATCTAGTTGTCCGACTGAGATCAATGGCCTTGAGAGCTCGGGTACATGTCGGACATTGTGAAGTACAAGTGTAGAGCCACCTGCAAGGTTGAGCTCTACTGTGCCGATTCCAATGATGTCACAGTGTTGCGAGTTGCCGACTCGAACTGAGTCGGAGTGACGGATCGTATATTGCCGAAATTGGGATCGATGAGGAGTCACGTGAAATGACGCGCCCGAATCTAAGAGCCATGTGCTCGATTCTTCAGTCGTGAGCAGAACTTCTGATCCGACTGGATTTTCGATTGATAGTATATTCGGGTCGTTTGGTAGCACATCAGCTGAGAAGCTGACGTAATTGATCTCCTCATGCCGGCCACTCTTCTTGTCTGATTTCTGAGACTTGTCGTTCTTGTTCTTGAGTGCGCGGCAGTCGGCTTTGATGTGTCCGGGTTTCTTGCAATAGTTGCAGATTCGATTATCCCGTGACTGGCTCCGTCTTCGCTGATTGTTCGGCTGCCGTGAGGAATCTCTTCCTCGTATGTTCGATCGTTCTGTCGAACCTTGTACTACATAAGCGTCGTCTGTTGAGTCTTTGGCGAAAGACTTTCTCCGAGCTGCTTCGGTCAGGATTGCGCTCGTGACTTCGGAGTATTTAACAGCCGTGGTTGACGCGTTGCACACGGTTGTGACGAAAGTTTCCCATGATGAGGGAAGGCTGCTCATGAGTATCATTGCTCTGAGTTCATCCTCGATTGCCGTCCCCTGAGATGAGATTTGGGAGCTTATGCTTTCGTACTCATTGAGATGTGCTTAAACCGAATCTGATTCTTTCATCCGCAAGTTGTAGAGGCGCCGGATCAGAAACATCTTCGTTGCAGCGACCTTCTTTTCGTAGGTGTCTGACAGTGTTTTCCACAGTTCGAATGTTGTCGTACACGATTGCACCGTAAAGTATACCGATTCCGATAGGTGCATCCGAATCGTGGCGCGGACGATTCTGTCCAGCTTCTGCCACTCAATTGGTTTGTATCCTTCTGGAGGTACTTCATTTTCGATGGGATCGATTTGCCCCTTGACTATGAGATAGTCCTGCATTTGCTCCTTCCAGAAGTTGAAGTTCGATCCATCGAACTTTCGTAGACTCATTTCTGACGAGCCGGATGTTGATGTCATGACTCTGCCCTAAGTCGGCTACGAACTTTGGTGAAGTGCAGCGGTTTGGCCCACTCAGTGTCGTTCTAGCCGAAGTTGGACACAAGTGATGTTGATTACGGAGAATCGGGGATTTGGTTCGGATTGACTACCGACAACTGTCTTAGTCGAGTTGAACCTAGATTTAACGATCCGACAGTACTTCAAGCCGATTCGGTTTCGGTTGACTGCAACGGTGAGAGCAATGGAACCGACTGGTCCTTCCGATTATTGTCCAATCGAATGAAACACGAACTGGGGTTGTCCTTGAAGTCGTCGTTGTGCAGGAAGCCCACCTCAAGCAGTTACGATCAAGGAAGTAGAGTACAACCGACTGGTTTACTCCGAGTGATGATCTAACGCAGCGAGATTCAAGCTTGTGTTTGCCTACTTTCTTCTCTGTTTCTTCGAGTGACGCAAGAAACCGAATGCTTTGCAGACTAGGATGAAGCGAAAGGCCGAATACTGTGCAGGCTGTGATGACGGCCGACAGCGGGTTGAGGGACCTTGCTCTGATACCAAATGTTGAAGACAAGGCCGTCAATGCGGAAGATCAAGTAGCATTCGATTGGGGTTGAGTACCTGCGTATGACAGTTTCTAAGATCGTGCACAGAGATAGAGAGAGAGAGAGAGAGGAGGCACAAAAGACTCTTTCTATTCAATAGAAACAATAATACAACCCAACCTTACAAAAAGGTTACTAGGTCACTTTATATAGTGACAAACTTAGGGCAACTACCATTTATGCTAATTACACAAATGGCCCAAACTTGAGCTATACAAAGGGATAGTGTGAATACGTCCATTATACACTTGTATTCGACACCGGGCCCAAGTCTTTCATTGAGAAAGTTCGGTTGAGAGCCTTCTTCAGCATCCGTATTTTGGCTTGGTCCCGTCCGACGATCAACATGTCTTCCACGTACAGAAGGAGTATCAGGGGGTCGCCTCCTTCGAACTTCTTCAAAAAGACGCAGTGATCGGTTTGTGTTTTGTGATACCCTTAGTCGATCATGAAGGAGTTGAACTTCCAGTACCATTTTCGGGGAGCCTGCTTCAATCCGTACAGGCCCTTCTTCAACCGGCAAACCAAGTGCTCCTTCCCTTTTTCCACGAATCCTTCCGGTTCCTGCATGTAGATCTCCTCTTCGAGGTCACCGTGAAGGAATGTCGTCTTCATGTCCAGCTGCTCTACCTCGAGGTCCATGCTTGCCGCTATACTCAGCACCGTCCAGATGGAAGTCATCTTTACTACCGGGGCAAATATCTCGTCGAAGTCCACGCCCTTCTTCTGCTGGAACCCCTTCACCACGATCCTGGCTTTGTATCTCAAGGGGTTGCCGACACCTCCCGGTTTCAACTTGTACACCCACTTGTTTCGGAGTGCCCGCTTTCAGCTTCCGGCCGGTTTCTCCTTCCACTCTCACGTGGAGCTCTTTGAAGACAGATAGCACCTGATCCTTCGTCTTCAACGGTGTGGCCCACAGCTTCCGGTTGTGATCATCTATGAACGTCACGAAGTACTGCGATCCGGCATGTGACTTCGTGTCCACTTGACACACATCGGTATGCACCAACTCCAGTGGTGCATTACGTCTCATCGGTGGCCTCGATTGGAAGGAGGTCCAATTTTGTTTACCGGCTAGGCAGTCGGTGCACCTCTCAAGATGCACGTTCTTCACTGGAATGAGGTTGTCATTGGCAAGCCTCTTCATCCCCTTCACGCTCATGTGACACAGTCTCTTGTGCCATAGCTCACCGGCAGTGTCGAAAGCCACGTTCACTTCTTCCGGGCATAACCGGGCATTCATCATGTACAACGTATTGACCTTCCGGGCCCGAGCCACTATCAGGTTCCCTTTGCTGAATTTCTTGACTCCGTTCCGGATGCTACCCATGTAGCCTTCGTCATCTAGCTGACCGGCTGATATCAGGTTCAGTTGAACCTCTGGAACGTGTCGGACATCCTTCAGCAGCAACTTGCATCCGGTTGGTGTTGTCAACCACACGTCTCCTATGCCGACAATTTGGCATGTACCTTCATTCCCCATCTGGACGCAGCCGTGATCACCGGATGTGTAGAATGAGAAGCATTTCCGGTCCGGGGTAAGGTGGAACGACGCTCCGGAATCGACAACCCACATTGTCTTGTTGTCGGCAAGGTTCAACTCACTCTCCTCAGTGATGAGCATCAACTCTTCTTCACTTGTCGCGATTGCCATCGTTCCCTTTCGATCCGGCCCCCTCCGGTCTTTACCATTCCGGTCCGGTGTCCGCTTCAAATCGGTACCGTTGGTTTCCTTGTCTTTTCGGAAGTGCCGACAGTTCTTCTGGAAGTGTCCCGGCTTGCCGCAATAGAAGCAAGTAGGCTTCCCCCTTGACTTTGATCGTGTCCCCGACTTTTCCCGGTTATGGGGACTACGGTTCCTTTGTCTTCCGCGTTCCGATTCGGTAAGGATGTTGCCTGGTGTATCAGCCCCTGGAAGGCGTTCATGTGCTCCGCCATGCTGGAGCCATCTTGGTACCGGAGTCTTACTAGCTTCCGAAATACCGAAACCTGATTAACAACATTTTTGTTCTGAAACATAATGCCGATCTTCTCCTAGAGCTCATGAGCCTTGCTCTCTTCATTGAAGTTGTTGTATAGACTCATGTCGATGAAGCACCGTATGTACGCCGTTGTCTTCATGTGCATCACCTCCCATATCGTGGCATCGATTTTGTCCAGTCTCTTGTTCCCGAACTGAACCGACAACCAAAGATCTTTAACCACGAGCATGTCCCTCATCTTCGACTTCCACACTGAATAGTTGGAGCTGGTGAGCTTGAACATGCCTCCCAATGAATCGTGCATTTTTCTGTGTCGTTTTGCTTTGATACCAGTTTGTAGTTCAAATCGTTGCCGGCCACAACCGGTTGTATATGTGCGAAACAGAATACAGAAATTGATAATGACACAGATTTTAACGTGGAAACCCGAACTGGGAAAAAACCACGTGGAGTCCACAAACTCTGAAACAGAACACTATGAAAGAAAAGAAGAATACAATCAGAGATCTCAGAGGCAACGACCTCGAGATCCTGCTTCGCCAATAGGCGGCTATGGAGCTCACTCTCTCCCACTTACACTCGTTTACACTTACGGTTACAGAGGCCACGGCCTCGACAACAGTAACTTTACAATACTACACACTCAAGTAGCATGATTGCTGTAAGTACTTATATACCAATGTAACCTTTCGACTATTTACAAGTTTAGCCCTTCTGTGTTGGCTATCTCCACGATTTCCGGTTTCGGCCTCAGCGGAGTTGCTCATCAACACGGTTCTTCTTACTTCCCATCCGGAAGGACCTGCTTCCTAACACCTTTTATAGTCATGCAAATGCTTTTGGTAATTTTCTTTATCCTTAACTACATCCAAAACCATAAGGCACTTTCGAGCTTCATGAATTCTTTATCAAACCATTTTTTCTTACATTTCTTAGTGCATTTCCATGATGTGCGGTTGGTCGAAAAACATTTGTTTGTACAAGAGAGAATGACATTCTTAAAAGCTTCCCATTTGCATTTTAGTATGGCACCATGCTGTGTCTTTGTCATTTGTAACAGATCCTCAACCATCTTGGATTACATGGGCGCTCGCTTAAGATTCATGCTCAAGTGCGTTTGTTTACTATCTTCAATGACCTTCTCGCAATCAAAACTATGCATACATTTGAGATCAATACATAAATTCCTATGATCGGATTTCGATGTCCATTCCCCGAGTGAGAATTTATGTGTACGATCCAAAATACCTTCGGAAAGTAGCACATAGTCAATCACACTATTTCCATTGTGTTTTCTACATGTAAAGCTGTTAGTATTGGGCCATAAGGAAACACCATTTGCAATAAGCAATCCTGTACTATTGCACATTTGTAGGAGTAGTTTCCCAATTTGGTCTGGATCTTTTTCATCGCTAGAAGATCAACTATACATTTGCATATCCTCTTGCATCCTTGAGATATGTGGCATGAAAGATTCTTGTGAATCAAGTTGGAAACTTATTGTACGAGCATTCATGTCACCAAAGACAATAACTTCCCCTTTGGATTTGAAATAAGCAATATCATCTTCTAGATTTGCAAAAGGTTGATCTTTATCCAAACAAGCATAGAAGTTAGAATCTTGATGAGGAATGTAACATCCAATGACAAAAGCGGGCAAGTCATTAGGTGTTTCTATTTTGAGCCATATGTAGCATTTATGTTCATCATTTTTTACGATTGACACATATTTCTCTATTTCCTTCTTAATCAAACATGCCACCCCTCCTTGTCCTCTTCTTTGTCTTGGATTTTTCTCCCATATCAAAGAGTGTACATTATAGGTTTCTAAATCTTGAATCCTTTGAGTATCATGCTCCCATGTATCAACAAGAAGTGTGATATCCGAGTCATCGATGAACTCCTCTATGCCGAATCCTGCATTCCATGGGTATCCATTGCAATTCCAAAAACATAGTCGTAAAAGGCATGGTTTAGTCTCATAGGTCACGTGTCCCTATTTGCCTACATTTCCATCTTTAAGCACATCCTTAACCTTATTTTTTCAATCTTTCTTCATATGCTTTATGACGGGCATTTTGTTGTGAGATAGTACGATCTTCACTCATAAAGCATTGCATACCTTTGAGGTATATACCCAACTATTTTCGAGTATGATCCGCCGCTTTATATCATTTGTCATTGTGCATACAATGAGCCTTTCCCTGAAGCGAGTAACACCGTGTTTCTCAACTCGGTGTGCCCCATATACATTCGCATCCGACATCCCATAATGCATGCTAAAAAATTCACCAATGGCCTTTCCAACTATTTTCAGATAACAATGTTCTTTGATCTTCGTTAATGCTCTTTCAATTCGCGAGTATCTATGCTTTCTATATTCTTCTCTTGATGCATCACATGCATATTAGATGATTTTGGTACCCCATCCCCACCACATACATCGGCCCATGATTTTGTTGTACATACATTTTTCATCTCACTTACATCCCCCGCCTCATTGTGTCTAATTTTTCTTCTTTTAATGTTTCCTTTAACTCAATCTTATTAAGGCGCTCATTTGTTTCGAAAGAAGCTCTTTTACATTCTTGAATATCTTCCTCAAGTTTTGCAACCACTTTCTTAAGAATTTCATTCTCAATGGCAATAATTTGGAGCTTATCATTCTCTTTCATTAAATTCCTAATCTCTTCACCTTGCTGGTTTATGGTTTCTTGAAGAGAAATCAAGTGACTCATAAGCATTTTGTCCATTGTGTTTATTGCATTGGAATCAACATTTGTTGGTGATTTCGGTTCATTATCAATCATACTCCCAAACTTTGAGGCGGCCTTATGAGTGTGTGTCATTGTAGGACCAAACCCTACGAGAAGAGAGAGAGGGAGAGAGGGAGAGAGGGAGAGAGAAAATGTACCTTTCACTTGATTTAGGGCTTCAAAATCTACCTTGTGTTTGAGGAGCCGTGGGGCAAAGATGGATACAGACAAAATGCTCATAACTTCTCGCCATGGCAATGGAGAGAGAGAGAGAAAGAAAGATATATTAACGTCTTCTAAGGCCAAATTTGGCCCATGAGACAATTGGGTTACAACAAAAATGAGTGTTTATCCAATCATCAAAACTAAAATAAAAGAAAATAGCTTAAGCTAAGAAAGTTCTAGTAGTGTACAAAACTTTGCACTAAGCCTAATCTCATTTCCACCCAAGTCTCTCAAAAAGAAGTGGGAGGTCAAAAGTTTTTGGTGTGGGTGTGACCCATGGTCTCGATGCATAGAGTGCCCTAGCCATGGCTATGGTTTCTAGGCGGTGTAGTTCACGTTCCCTTATTTTCTTTATTGCTTCTACATCTCGTCGAGTTGCTTTGAAACCCGGCATCCAAGGGCGTTTGGTTCTTCTTTGATTTTCTATTTCATCAAGGAAAAGCCCGAGTGGTGCAGGTGTGTCGACATTCATTGTCTCCCCCTGTTCCTGAAAAACTTCATTTGTTACATGTTGGTAAACATTAGTAACATTATTATCAACGTTTTGTAACTTATTCTCTCTGTGTTGTTTCAATTCTAAGATGTATCTACCTAATTTCTTTATATCTAGTGTATCTAATAGTTTAGGGAGGGTGGGAGAGGAACCAAGTATGTCTTGATATTTTGCCCTTATCTCAGCATAGGTGGGGCATTTGCATGTAAAATGGTACTCATCCTCTATCTCTATGTGGCATAACCTACATATCCTTTCCTCCCTAGGGACTCCATTAGTACGTCCATTCTCAATCTCAAGTTGGTGAGATGATATTTTAAGTTGACTAATGGCAACTCTTAGTGCATGTGGTAAGAATACATCTAGATATTTTGGTCGCGTGATAAAACCTAACTTAGAGAAATGCATAAAGTGTTCCTTATAGTACGACATTTTAGATGGGAGTGGCTCTAGTGGGGTGATCCATTTATACCGAGTATAAATTTGCCATATTTCTTGGCGTATTACTTTATTACGGTCCTCATGAGAGATTAAAGTGTTATCAGTCGTGTGGTCGTACTTAAGGGGGGGGAGGTTATTAATGTCTAGACTGTTGGCAAGAAGCCAACTCACCATCATGCCATACCATGAGCTAGTATAGCCAGACTCATACAGTGCTCGAGAAGCCTTAAAGGCTTGGTGGGATATTCTATCAAGTGGTTAGTTATGTATCCTGTGGATAAAGACTACAAGTTGAAAAAGTGCTTCTACTAACATAGGGGGTAGAGTGAACTCAGCCCTAATAATGTCATGTGGGACTGGCGATTTGCTTTGGAGTTGGCGTGATAACATCATCACCAATGGTCTCTCTAATTGCGTCCACATGAAAGATGGTAGTCCTGGAGCCCAAACTGCTGATGCATACATGAGAGAGGGAGTCACTAATGAGTCAAAGAGCCACCCTTTAGTTCGTGGCTCTTGGAAGTATGCTTGGTGGCATTGTCTCTCGAGGAGTGAGAGGGATGCATGTCCTCTTGTAAGTCTATCCTTCGCTGCTTGTGTCATCGAAAATTTACCTGAGTGGGCACTGAAAGTGACTTCGAGATAGACATATGATCCAACCACCTCAACTGGGCTATGGGAGATAGTTAGGTGACACTTAGCTCTAACTTGGGCCGACGTGTGGACGATAAGGACTTTAGTTTTCCCTAGATTCACTACCAATCCTCGTTGTGTGCAAAAGTGATCTAAGGCATTAAGGTGCCTTTGTAGGTCGTGTTCGGATTCAGAGAGCAAAACTATGTCGTCTGCATAGAGCAAGATACGCACCTGTGTATCCCCAAGGACTATTCCATTGCCTCCCTTACGAGCAATAAAATCTGTGATCTCATCAATGTAGATCCCAAAAAGAGTCGGAGATAAGGGGCAACCTTGTTTTACACCAATAGTGCTAGTGAAACTATCGGATATGCTGCCTGGGCATCGAACACACCCGGACACTTGTTCATATAGTGCGTAGATCGCCCAAACCATGTCATCTGGTATCCTCAAGCTCTTAAGCCTATCAAACAACCGCTTTCTAGGGACCGTGTCAAAGGCTTTGCGGAAGTCCACAAGAGAGAGAGAGAGAGAGAGAGAGAGAGCATTATATTCATGGTAGATGTTACATTTTTTATACGTAGAAGAGATAATAGAGAAGTTTGTGTCGTGTGGGAACGTTTCATTGTGATAAAAGAAATCTCACAATGAATGAATGTGTTGTAACTTGTAACCTTGTCACGCTGAACAAAAAAAGTCACATTAATTTTTTTGGAAAAGAAAAGGTCACATTAATTAATAGGTGGTTACATTATTTTCTTTAGGGAAAAGTATTAGGATACCCCTGGAAATTCGTCTATTTACCGAAATGCCCCTGGAAGTTCTAAATTTACCAAACTACCCCTATGTCAAAAAAATTACACTTTATAAAGTAATTATACACTCAAATATTTGGTAAATAGGGCTAGTTCGGGTTCATTTCTTCCATCTTTGGTAAATAGGGTGTGTAGATTTGAGTGTATAATTACTTTATAAAGTGTAATTCTTTGGACATAGGGGTAGTTTGGTAGATTTAGAACTTTCAGGGGTATTCTGGTAAATAGACGAACTTCCAGGGGTATTTTGATACTTTTCCCTTTTCTTTATATATGATAATCCATATATATATATATATATATATCTATAGGAAATTGGTAAATTCACAGTTTTTTCTGTATTTTCGCAGTTTTATTTTTGAGTTCAGAAATATGATTACCCCGCTAAAAAACTGTGAAAATACAGAAAAAACTGTGAATATATATATATATATATATTTGTTATTTATAATAACGTCTAATGCTTCTAATATTTAAAGTTCTGACACTTTAACTTAACACTTTTGGTGCCTACCACACTTATCACTCCTCCCCAAAATTCTCCCCCAACGAGCGAGCGAGCCAGGGAGCTCTGCCCAGCTATGGTGAACTCAGCTGCTGCTGCAGGATTTGACCCAAAGACCTTCATCTTCACCTCCACAAGAGGAGGGAAGCTGAGCATCCCACCGGACCTCACCATACCTTCCTTCCTCTTCCAAATCACCTCTGCGCGGGCCTACCATCACCGAATCGCCATAGCCGATCCTTCCTCCCAACTCTCCCTCACCTTCTCCCAGCTCCGCTCCTGCATCCTCTCGGCGGCCCGGGCCCTCTCCTCCCTCGGCATCTCCCACGGCGATGTCGTCCTCCTCTTCTCCCCCAACTCAATCCACTTCCCTGTCCTCTTCTTCGCCATTCTCTGGCTCGGAGCCGTGGCCACGACCGTGAACCCCGTGTACACCCCGGGCGAGATCGCGAGGCAGGCCCACGACTCGCGCGCCAAGCTCATCCTCGTGCACCCCGACCTCCTCCCCAAGCTCTCCGGCTTGAGCCTCCCGATCCTCGTCATCGACTCCGGAAAGAACCCAGCCGTGAACCATCATCTTCATCATCATCATCGCTTGTTGTCCGACGCCGAGCGCCTCTCGGCCGCCCATGTCCCCCCGCCCGTCCACATCCGGCAGACCGACACCGCCGCCCTCCTCTACTCCTCGGGCACCACGGGCCTCTCCAAAGCCGTCGTCCTCTCCCACCTCAACCTCATCGCCAGCGCCATCCAGACCAACTCGGATGCCGTCCTCTTGGGCGAGAAGGACCTCTCCTTCTTCGTCCCCCTCCCATTCTTCCATGTCTATGGCCTCTCCGTCGTCCTCTTCGCCCAATTGCAGCGCGGCAACACGATCGTGACCATGCCGAGGTTCGATTTCGTGGACATGCTGAAGGCCATCCAGGATTACCATGTCACCAGCCTCCCCCTCGTCCCGCCCATCATGCTCGCGCTCGCCAAGCATGATTTGGCCCTCAAATATGACCTCAGCTCGGTCATCGAGATCACATCAGGTGCCGCCCCTCTCGGTAAAGAGACGGTCAAGGAAGTATCTAAACGATTCAAAATCCCCGATGTCCGCCAGGTAAGAATCCGGTTTCATGAACTCTTCTAAGTTTTCTTATATACACAAAATTCATGCATATACAAATTTTGTCGCTGCCATCTACGTTAGATCATGCGTGTGAAGTTATGATGTTTCTCTCATTTCTCTTGAGTATGGCATGAAAACTTAGGGTTATGGAATGACTGAAACTGCGGGACTCATATCCATCTTCCCTCTTAGGACGGAGGCAAAGAACTTCGCCACGGTCGGGCCGTTAGTAGCGGGAATGGAAGCCGTGGTGGTCGATCCCAGCTCAGGCAAGCGACTGCCTCCCAACAAGCAAGGGGAATTATGGGTTAGAGGACCCAATGTAATGCAAGGTCTTTTATTCTAACACTAAACCAACAAAAAACAAAACTTCTATAACCAAAATCAAATATGTACATTGGGGATCTGTTAGGTTGCTAAAAAAGAAGAAGCAAGAAAGATAATCTTGACAATTAATTTTAAGTGACTTTGGAATTGGGTACATCTAGGTTATCTAAACAATCCCAAAGCAACTGCTTCGATTCTGGAGAAAGACGGTTGGCTCCACACTGGTGATCTTGTGTACATTGATGATGATGGATATATCTACATCATGGATCGGTTGAAGGAGCTCATCAAGTACAAAGGCTTCCAGGTATTGAATCCCATTCAAAATCTCGGGGTTGAGGAAACATTGGGGAGGTGGGGGTGGGGTTCCTTCGCCTACATGTTCAAAATATGTTGGAATCGAGTAGACATTTTGTATGTTGTTCGGATGGACACCGAGAGAGAACCAATTTCGCAATTCAAAAAAATATATTATTCCGATGGTTGAGAATCAAATTAAAATGTTTTTTTTTTTACTCTCTGCTATGTCCAAGGTTGCACCGGCTGAGCTCGAGGCATTGCTCTTGACCCATCCCGAGATTGAAGATGTTGCAGTGGTGCCGTAAGTCCGAATGGAATATGTGAGCCATTTTGTAATGTGTATATATTAGTGTATACTTATATACGGTATCTTTTTGTTAATAGGCTGCCCGATGAAGATGCCGGGGAAGTGCCGTTTGCATATGTTGTCCGAGCAAAGGGGAGCTCCTTGCAAGAGAGAAATGTCATTGAATTTGTGGCTCCTCAGGTCTTATATCGAGTTGCAATCATTGTGTTCTATGTAATCTCCTTGGAAGATGATTGAATTCATGGGCTTCCATTTTTTTCTATGTGGGACTTTTAGGTTGCTCCATACAAGAAGGTGCGGAAGGTAAGCTTTATTGATGCAATCCCAAAATCAAGTTCGGGAAAGATCCTACGCAAAGAACTTCTGCGGAATCCCTCATCAAGGCTTTGAATCATGTCCCCTCCTAGATATATTTCTTGTACATGCCCTTGCAATTATAAATTCTATGCGGCCTCATTGAGAAGACTTTGTGGATTTATATAATTCTTTTATGTTTTAATTTAGGAGATGTCCTTAGAACAAATCAACCAAGTTTTCTTCACAATTTCAAACGACGCATGTGCTCCAGAAGCACGAGAGTTGCGCCACTTTTTTCTAAGGACAGATGATTCTTTGAACATTAAACATTAAGCAACTCGCACCATAGGTTAGTCCTGAGTAATTATCTGGTGAAACCTTGAATGTTAAACATCATTGAACAACTGGCATGATGGTGGTTTACTTTTGAGTATTATCTATTGAATCTCTTAACAGCGAACATTGAGCAAATCACATGATTGTTACTGTAGGGCAATTCTATAGTTAGACTTTGAGCATTAAACATTTGATAACTTGTAATCCAATGGATCATCGACCATTGTGTACGATGATGTTGTGTGCGAAAATACAATGTGAAAGCATTGCATTTACACTTGACAATTTGGATGTTATAGATTGCATTGTAACGATTCATTGCATAGAAATGTGCAAACACGATGCCATAGATTAGCTTGTGTTGTTATGTTATGGTTATCGTTGCATGTTCCCAAAAAGAATGGTTTTTACACCTTTGAGATTGTTGCGAGAATAAATATGGTATTGTTGGCCTTTACTTCAAAAAAATGCTTTGATATTGTCATACATCAAACACGAGGGTTTTATTGGTTAAGGAAAACTGTAAGGAAAAGCAAAGTTAAAGATGTAGGACCACATGTATGCATAAGGAGTATCGAGTTTGTGGTTTTTGTATTCAATTAGCTCAAGGGTGTGAAAATCGTTGAACACGAGATAACATTGCCTTTTGAGGAACTCCTAAAAGTATGTATGTTGACATCATTGACATTGTCACATTTCCAATTATCCGTATTTGCAACTCCAAAAAGAATGCATTGCAACTTTGTCAACAAAGAGTGAAAATGAATTTAGTATATATTGTTGCCAAACCATATCAATATGTAGTAAGTGGTTGCTTAGTCACAAATTATCTTGCACAAATCCACCAGCCAAACCATATCAATATGTAGTTAGTGGTTCCTTAGTCACAAATTAACTTGTAGAAATCCACCCAATGTATGTTTGTCTTAGAAAAGCGGTTTTTTGTATGAATATTTTTTGCTGAAGCTGCAACTAAGTTAAACATGATTTTTCTTGATGAACTTAACATAAAAATCGTTCTCAACATATTGTCCCCACAATGTCATCAAGGTAAATGGAGCCAATAAGAACATGACGCTTTCTTACTAACAACTTGGGAAGGTTTCTTAAATGTTTTCAAGAAACAATTCTTGCAGCCACCTTCTCAAATTGAACAAGCGCAAGACTTGCTCACATTGTCGAGCAAGCCATTTACTGCTCACGACGATTATGTACATCATGCTTGGACCTAGATCCAAAAATCAAGACTTACAGATGAGAAATGGTTTATTGGTTGTCTTTTGAGTGGTATTCCCAATGGGGATTACTATTGGATTGTCCATGAAAAGGACCTCACAACTTTCAAGGACGTTGTCAACATTGTAGTTCGGTACCATAGGACTTCCATGAAAGACCACAATAAACCTGTGCGTCAGAACTCTGAATATCAACTTCATTGGGAAACGTAAGCAATCAAGTACACTCTTGACCATGACTCAAAGAAACCAAACCTCTTCTATGCGCATTGCAAGAAGTAAGGTCACACAAAGGATACATGTCGTCGTCTTGAGAGGAAGTCAATGGACACACCTCCTCAAGACAAATCTACGAGTGTTTTGATGTTATTGAAGTTCATACCAACCATTTAGTTCAAGTGAATTCACTTTTCCTTCACATTTACTTGGACCTAATGGTTTACTTCGAGCACTCGGGTATACCAATGGAACATAAACACATTGCTTGTTTGATTCCAGTAGTTCTCACAATTTTCTTAATGATCACTTGGTGCAACAAATGCCACTCCACCTAAAAGCAAGTTCGCATGGAAAATGGCATTGTTTGTTTGTTGCCAATTCAAATAGACACATCTGGAGAAGCTTGACTTTCAGGTTGTCATGAAAATCCGCCAATATGTGCGGATCATGAGGCGGAACCATCGGGGTTTTGGACCGGAAGGCATTAGGGCTTATACACACGGCATGAATGTTCAAATGCTTTGTGAAAAGGAGAGGTGCATGAGCATGTCCAAATCAACCCCAAGTCACAAGATGAACAAACACACAAGAGAAAGGCTTACATAGAAGCCACGAAAGTTCGAACTTCTTTGTGAAAAGGAGAGGTGCATGGGCAAGCCGAATAAACCCCTAGTCACAAGACGAACAAACGCACGAGAGGAAGGCTTACACACAAAGCATGAATGTTTGAAATCCTTTGTGAAAAGGAGTGGTGCATGGGCAAACCCAAATCAACCCCTAATCACAAGAAGAACGAACACATGAGAGGAAGGTTAACACACAAATATAAAGAAAACAACACTTAATCACAAAGAAAGATTGTCTTTTATAAAATAAGGTTCAAGTTACAATGGATTTTGTTATAAGGAAGATAGTTTATGAAGGAAGGTGACATTGTTGCCTTTTCTCGATGTTAATATCCCTCTTCTAATTCTTCCACCCCTCAAACGGCAGAGCTTTCACGTCTTCTTCTCCTCCCCCCCTTTGTGCTAAGAATACACTCTTATTTATAGGTTTTTGTTTGTGTTGTTCTTGCACTTTTTTTTCTAAAAAATAGCTTGAGTCTATGTGAGGCGTTTTTCTTTTTATCACAATTTCTCCTTTGTAATCTCAAATTTAGCAAACAAAATATTTTGGACACCTCTCCTTGTCAGCTTTCTTATGAATCTATTCTTTTTAATTTTGGATATCGAATTAAGAAGTTATGATTTTTTTTCTTTACCCAGATCTTTATATCTATGCCTTGCTTTTTTTCCCTACTTTTTCTACTTTTGAAAAACACTAACTTTATATCCCTTCAAGTTCCTACCTTCTTTGAATCTTCCATATCGCGGTTTATTCTTTAACGTCTTTGCATTCAATGTATTTTCAGACGAACAAAATTGACTTCACAATAATGGTTTAATTGAACTACTATTTTATTCCCCTTTTAGGGTGATTTCACACATTGTTGAAAACATCGCGACAATGTTATGAAACTACAATCCGTAGATGTCATTTTAGGATACCCTTGGTTTTTTAATAAAAAACCTCATTTGTCCATTGCTTGGGTTAATCACACAATCACATTTGAACTTAATAATTGTAAGCATTTTATTCAATGTTTCAAACTTCCTTCTCGTTCACTTGTGTCTTAAACATATTTAAGTGAGTATACTAGTTCATCAAGTTATTTGTGTGTAATTGATCTCGCGCTTCAATTTATTATTTAATATTGATGCCACACCCTCACCATATTATGACCGACAATTACTTGATTCTATTTTTGATGATTTTCAAGACGTGCTTCCGAATTAATTGCCGCTTTACCACGAAAACGTAATGTGAGATTGAACTCATTCCTAGTGTTGCTCCTATGAGCATTTCACCTTATCAACTTAGTCGATTAGAAGAGGATGAGAATGCTAAACAACTTAAGGAATACTTGAGTATGGGCCACATTAGGTATACTAAACCACCTTGGGGTACACCAATTCTTTTAGTTAAGAAGAATGAAGCTTCATGGAGAATATGTATTAACTGTCATTGTTTAAATAAAGTGACAATTAAAAATGCATATCCCTTACCTTACCTTGTCCCTGAGCTCTCAAGACCTTTGATCTCAGTCAGACAATTGGACAAAGATGGCATCCATGCCGGCTTCGTGGACACTCCACAAGGGGAACCTCCTACTTGCTCGAGGACTGAAAGCACATGTATTCGTTGTACTCGTTATACGTCACACTTAGAGAGGGTGACTTGTTCTTGGTTGACATTCCCATATCATCACTATGGCATGGACGACTTGGACACCTCAACAAGGCCGGCATCATGTATTTATCTAGAGCCAAATACATCCCTAAACTCTCCTTCTCTGATCATCAATTTTGCGAGCATTGTCAATACGGCAAACAGATAGCTACATCACATCCGACATCAGCACCCAGAGAATCAAGTTCCCTCGATTTGGTCCACTCGGACGTCTCTAGTCTTATGCCACATCAATCTCTCGGCGGTGCCTTGTACTTCGTCAGCTTTATTGACGACTCGACCCGGAAGGTGTGGACTTACCCAATTAAAACTAAAGATCGAGTGTTCTCGATTTTCTCCGATTGGCTTGCTATGGTCGAAAATCACTCCCGCCGAAAACTCAAATGTCTTCGGACCGATAATGGAGGAGAGTTCAAATTTGAAGAATTTGTCAAATTTTGCCGACAACGCAACATTCGATGTGAATATACGACACCCTATAGTCTGGAGCAAAATGGAATTACTGAGCAGATGAATCAAACAATTCAAGAAAGGATAGTTTCAATGCTCCAAGTTCTAACACTTTGAATTGTTGGATGGCTTCTAGGCGGAGGCCCTACTTACGGTAGTACACATAGTCAATATGTCACCGAGTAGGCCTCTAGGACTTCAAATACCTCAGGAATTATGGACCGGTAGTAAGTTGAATTACGACAAATAGAGGATTTTTGGGTGCGAAGCGTATGCCCTCATCCTGAAGGAGGATTGCCAAAAACTCAAACCACGGTTCAAGAAATGTGTTTTCCTTGGTTATGGACCCGATGGCGAAATCGGATACCGACTCTAGGACCTTGAGCACAGACAAATCGTTCGAAGTTCGGACGTAGTGTTTAATGAGTCAGTTATGCATAAGAAGATTGAAAGATCTATTGAAGTCGGAAGGGTAACCTTTTCCAAAATGCCGACCCTTCATGAAGGCCCAACCCATAACACGAGATTGGCTTCACAGGTAGCCGAATCCTCCAACCCCGACTCGGCAACGCTCGACTCGGAATAGCCGAATGGTTCGGTTCTGGACACCTGGTGTGACTAGTCTAGTTTTACCTCGAAGATTCGAGAGACTGTCACAGCCCCTGGAGAGATACTCTCCTGGAATCTTCTTTACGGATGTTGGAGAATCGACGTCATACAAAGAAGCATCGGCATCTGCCGATTCGCCCACATGGCATCTGGCAATGGAGTCCGAGATGAACTTCATTCGAGCAAACCAAACTTGGGACTCAGTCGAGCTCCCGAAGAATCGACATGCTCTTCCGTGCAAGTGGGTTTATCGTGTCAAAGAGACGTCTGATTCGGCTACCCCAAAATTGAAGGCCAGACTCGTAGTTGAGGGTTTTCGACAGGAATATGGCGTCGATTTCGACGAAATCTTTTCATCAGTGGTGAAAATGACAACCTTTAGATTCATGCTCGGCGTCGTGGCAGCCGAGGACTTGGAATTGATTCAGCTAGATGTCAAAACGGCATTCCTCCATGGTGATCTAGAGGAGGAAATTTATATACAGCAGCCGAAAGGCTTCGTGGCACCTGGCCAGGAACATTTAGTCTATCGACTCAGGAAGAGTCTATACGGCTTGAAACAGGCACCGAGACAATGGTATAAGAAGTTCGACGATTTCATCCAGTCGGTCAGCTTCTCGAAGAGCGATGAGGACCACTGTCTCTTTATGAAAACAACTCGAGATGGGTCACTCATCATCTACGTGGACGACATGCTAATCTCCGGTCGACAAGCCAGAGAGATTGTTGAACTAGTTCAACAATTGCGGTTGAAGTTTTCCATGAAGGACCTCGATCATGCAAGACACATTCTTGACATTAAGATTAGTCGGAATCGAAATCAAAGACAGTTGTTCTTGTCTCAGTCCGACTACATTGGACGTGTCTTAGAATGCTTCAACATGCAATTGGCAAAATCTGCTTCAACCTCGCTCCCCATTAGCACCCGATTGTCTCAACGAGACTACCCTACATTCGGTTCAGAGAGGGGAATTATGAAGTCGGTACCGTATGCACTGGTAATCGGCTCCCTGATGTATGCGATAGTCACGACACAGCCTGACATTGCTCATGCAGTAGGAGTTGTCAACAGATTCATGCACAACCTTGGCCGATCGCACTGGAACGTATTAAAGCATGTGTTCAAATATCTAGTAGGCACAAAAGGCTATGGCATTCTTTTCGGCTTGAACAAAAGTTCAGGTGTAGTCGGTTACACCGACTTAGATTTTGCTAGCTGTGTGGATAGCCAAAAATCGACAACCGGATACTGCTTCAAATTCGGCAATGGAGCAATGTCGTGGAAGTAGAAACTTCAAGAGTGCACTGCCACATCAATAACTGAGGCCGAATACGTAGCCGCGAAAGAGGCTCTATGGTTCGGTCAGTTAGCGCACACGTTTCGATAGGTCGAATCCGACTCGGCTCCAATTGTCTATAGTGACAGTTAGGGCATGGTTGCTCTTTCAAAAACTCTGATCCAACACAACGCCTCGAAGCATATCAACGTTCGATATCACTTTGTTCGGGACTGCATCATTTCAGGGAAAATTGGCCTCAAGATGATATCTAGAATCGATAATATCGCAGATGGAATGACCAAGTGTCTTTCGACGGATCGATTTTGATCTCTACGACACCAGATGGGCGTAACGAATAATCGGTCCGATTGAGTTGAACATTCGTAATGGTTTCAAACAATCATCCTCGACAGTTCGATGTTCGGCCTCAGTTCCTCCAACTTTGGATGATTCGGCCTTCTGTTTTTCGGAGTTTACTGACTTGAAATAAACTCCAATTTGTTCGAAAACTTTGTATCAATTTGTATTATACATTTATTTCTATTTATAGATTTTTGATGTATACGCCCATTATGGGAGAGTGTTGAATGCGGGTCTCTAATGGACGTATTCACATTGTCTCCCTTTGTACACACTAGGTTTTGTTGGGAATTCGGTCCCTCCGGATGGGATCCAAATGAGAATCGAAGGAGTCGGATCGGACGAACCAGATGAAGGAACTAGATCTGGAAAGGTTCCGGATGAGACCCGGAAACTGGATTGAGTGAATCTAGATGGATCTGGTGCAAACCGGATCCAAGGACATATGTGTAAATATGTTTCATGGTGAGCCCATCGAGGCTATATTTATAAATATCCCTAAAGTCATATAAGTATAAATATGACTTAGGGCAATCACTTTATGTGGGAGAAGTGGTTGTATCATTGTTGTACACAGAGTGTGAGAAAGAGAGAGATATATATATACAAAACTAGTTTTCTATTTGTAACCGCCATTGGTGAAGACATAGAGCTCAAGGTCATTGCCTTTAAGTCTCACTTTATATTCCTCCTCTCATAGTGATAGTTGGAGTTCGTGGGCTCCCCTGGTTTTTCCCGTTTAGGGTTTTCCACGTAAACATCATGTGTCATCTCGGTTTTAGTTTGTTCTCTTCCATTCCTTGTTGAAGACTCAGTTGTGTCTAAGTGTTATTTCCGCAAAATCTGGTATCAGAGCAAACAAAGCAAATTGAAGAATCATTCAACGGCATGTTCAAGCTCATCGGCTCCAACTACCCAGTCTAGAAGTCGAAGATGAGGGATATGCTCGTGGTCAAAGATCTCTGGTTGCCGGTATAGTTCGGGGACAAAAACCGGATAAGATCGATGCCGTGACATGGGAGGTGATGCACATGAAGATGACAACATACATCCGATGCTTCATCGACATGAGCCTATATGTTGTCTGCCTGGACGGACTAGCCTCAACACAGGTGTCTATCTGACACTTCTCCAAAGGGGTGGTAAGGATTGGATGCTAGGTTACACGCGTAAGATGATTACAATTAAGCACATACGGTAAAACAATACAAAGATACAGATAAACACGCAATAATTCTATTTGTATTACTTCCGTCCAAAACCTTTACAAATCATCGGATCCTTTTATAGGCATCCGACAAGGTTACAATCGGTGCGCTTAGGCAATCGGCATCCGAATCGGTTCGGATCTGGATCGGTACAACTGTACCAGATCCGTCACTCCAAATAATTATTATACTATTATTTACTTCCTATTATCCGATCCGACTCTACCTTCCCACTTGTCCTTGCTCTTCTGACCGGTCAACACATGGCACGCCCGTGGGAAAGTGCCTTGCACTTCGAATCCACTCCCGGCCTCATTCTTCCTCCAAAATATCGAGCACACTCTGCTCGATGGGGTCAAGTGGTGCTTCTTCCTCCAATTCCTGTTCCTTGCTTGCCTGGTCTCCGACCTCCGGTTGGGTTGGCTGTTCTGTAAAAATTTGCTGCTCCGGCTCTGCTTGATTCTGTGGTACCGGTTCTTCTTCACCGCTCCGTCCGGGTTCTTCCTGTTCTCCCTACGTTCCAGGCTATGTTTTGTTACCAGTGTCGCTTTCTCCGGTCTCGACTGGTCGGCTCGGTGCGCCTTCTTCCTCTGCTCTGGTGTCTTCCGGTCTCAGCTCTTCTTCTTCTTCGGCATCGGTCTGCTCCTGCTCTTCTTGATTTCCTTCGAACGGAAGTTCTTCTTCAGGTATTCCTTGTCGGGGTTGTTCGGTGTCGGTTAGTTCAACTTCAGCCGGTCGCTCTCCCTCACTTATAGTGATTGGCGTCGTTCTTCCCTTGGCTTCCTGTCGTAACCGGTCCTGCTCGTATTTCTCCAACTCCAACTGAGTTGCGAGCTGCCCGTCATCCAACCTCTCTACCAACCCTCAGATTTCTTTCAGATGTTCTTCTGCTAAAGCGTAGAAATCCTCCGACAATTCTTCCCGAATGGCGACGATACTTTCTTCATCCATCTTGTAGAACTTGTCACCGGTCTTCCTCCGATTCTCGGCATCAGCTCGGAGTGTCTGCAGGTCGGCTGCCTGTTGTGACCACTCCTTCCATAGCTTTTCCGTACTTTCATTGATGCTTGCCTGAGCTCGGGTACTCCAACCTGACATGATGAGCTTGATCCGGTCAACCCCCGCCTTAGCATGCGCATAAGCTTCTTGCTTTTCCTTCCTTGCCCGTTTTATAATGTCGGCCATTATCTGAGCCTGGGCCTCGTAATCCGCTTTCTGCTTTTCATAGGTACTTTGCAGTTTGTTGATCGTGAAGGTCGATCTTTCCTTTTCTTCATTCCTGATCTTGGTCAGATCCAGCTTTTCCCGCCTTAGCGCCTCTAATTCCTTCCTTCTCTCCGCCGCTTGGGTTATTTCCGCCGACAATGCTTCCTTTTTGGCACTAACCTCATCCATTGTGTTAGCCAGGTCTAATCGGGTCTCTTTGAGCTGTTCTTTCAACTTCTCTATTTGCCGGTCGTAGTCTGCTGCCCGTTTCTTGTTGTCCGACTCGACCTGCTTGTGATCTCGGTAGAGATGGTCGAAGTCCTCCGTCTTCTGCTTTAGGCGTCGGTTTACCTGAGCTCTTAACCGGTCGTCCTGGTCCTTCTGTTGTCGGAGTTCTTCCTGCAGTCGTTCTATCTCCTGCTCGGCATGTCGACGCAGTCGGTCCTTCTCCTTTTGCAGCTTCTCTTTTTCTTCTTGCAGTCGGTCATTAGTGGCTCGGCCTTGTCGGAGGCCTTCTTCCATTTTCCGTCTATCGTCCTCCACCGCTTTCCGCTGCTCCCTTTCTTTTTCCCTTAATGCCTCCTGAGCTTTTAACTCCTCTCGTAAGGTTTCTATTATTTTTTCGGTCTCAGGGCCGGTTTGCAAGGCTACCGGTTCCGGTTCTGGTTCTGGTTGCTTCCTTGTTGTCCCGACCGGCTCAGTGACAACTTGTGCTTGTTGAATTCCTTCCCTTGCCTGCAACAGCTCCCCTTGCAATTCCTCGATCTGTGTTCAGAGCGCGACCAACTCCTGGGTTGTTGTATGCGTCAGATGTTGCCTACACGTTTCTTCTTCCTCTAACTGGTCCGCTACTCCCGATAACTGCTCCGAAAGCCATCTCAGCCATTGTGGCTTTGTGCTTCTTGTGTCGGGGTAGCCTTGCTCACTTCTACTCCTTAACTCAGGCTGTTTTTCCGGCCTTTTCTTTGGCTCCGGCGCTTGTTCATTCCTCTTCTCTAGGATGACCGGTTCTCTGAAGTCCGGCAAAACTGGTGTCGGTGCTGCTTTCCTCGGTACGGGTTCCGGTACTGCTTTCGCCCCGGTTACTGGAGGTGGTCCTTGCGCCCTCTACTGAGTTTTGTCGACTGGTGGAGCCGGTCCTCTCGCCCGTCTCTCCCGACCTTGTCTTGCTGGGGGTCTTACCAGTGGTTCGGATGAGTCTTCTGTTTCAGCTTCCTCCTCCGGTGCGGCTACCAGACGGACCTTTTGTATAAAGACCTCTGGTTCCGGTTCCGGCTGTCGCAACGTTATATTGATTGGTTTGAGCGCTACCGGTTCCTCCTCGGCCGATTTTCCTTTGCCTTTTCCTACCGGTTTTGCCTTTGTTCTCGGTTCCTGTTGCTGTCGGGATGGTCCTTCCTCCCGCTGTTCTGCTTCTTCCTGGGTCCATCTTGGGGTGTGTTTCTCCAGGATATGTCGGCGCTTTGTGACCTTTTTCGGCGTCGTCTCCTGCCGACCTCTTTTCTTTTGTTTGATGGGGAGCACCGGTGGGACTAACACCGTTAGCCATTGTGCTATCCCGGCCCATGGCTTTTTTCCTTCCACAAGGTTCTTGATGGCCTCCTTCAATCCTTCGGTTATGAAATGGATCCAGTCCACTTGTAATCCTTCGTACGTTGCAATTAAGAACGCTGCCCGGTACCTGGCTATGGCTGGGGGACGAGAATTCATGAATCCGTATTCCATCAGGGCGCGGGCCACTTCTCCGAACAACAGGTTCTCTCCGCCCTGTGTTCGGTACGCCTTGCTGCTGATGGAATACTCACCGAAATATTCGAACAGGATTTCACTTGAAGGGTTTTCGATCGTTTGAAGTCCTCCTGCTTTTATCCCCGTGAGCGCTTGCACCGCTCCTTCCGTGATTTCTGATAAATCAATCGATGCTGCCGCCTGCTCTGGTTTTGCGTGTGGTGGAGCGTCGGCGATCCGCAGCAATCCTTCTAACCCGTTCTCCATCATCCATTGGCGTGCCTCCTCCGACAGTGCCATTGGTTCGAATTCCTCTTCTACTGTCTGTTGTTCGGGATTGGGATGTGTGTGCGCTGTGCGTCGGATGGCTCTTCTGTGCTTCTGCGCCTATGTGTAGGAAAATTCATAAAAAGTAAGTCCTTCGCAGGCCTGTGTCTTATATAGTGGCTTTTGCTTCGAGCCGTCCTTTTTCGTTTCCCGCACATGTCCATCTCCCGCCATAATTAGTATGTCCTTTCTTGCTTGCCGCGTGTGAGTCGGTGCCCACGTTCCATGCTTTAAATAGCAAGTACACGCACGTCCTCCTTTACTGCATAGCGCCTCTTCATTGCATGGTGGCGCTCCCACCTCTTGTGATCTCCCCATCATTACCATGATTTTTTTTTTTTCCTGTTTGTTTGGACCACGTCATTTTCTGGTCCCCCCTGATTTGTTCGGGTCGGTTCGCGCTGATACCGGATCCTTCTGTCGGTTTTCCGGGATAGTCTTTGTCAGTATCGGTGTCGGTTCTTCCTCGTGCTGGATTTCCTGGTTTTGCTTGAATGGGTTGGCTGGCATATTTCCCTTATACGGCTTTAGCCGAAACCCATTTGCCCATTTACCGATGACTTCTCCAGACAACGTGCCGAGCTGATACGACCCATTGTACTCCTTGGTGATCCAGAACAGTCCGGTCCACCGAAACCGCAACTTTCCCGGCATGTTCCCCATCCGTGTCTGGAACAGTAGCACCGGTTTCCCGACTTTGAACTCCTTTTCGTTGCCACGCCGGTGTCGGTCCACGAAAGCTTTTCTCCTCCTTTGCTCCAGTTCGAGTTGTAGTAAGCTGGCTATTCGGTTTTCTTCTAATTCCAACAATGTCACCAGCCGGATTCGTTCGGACTCCTTCTCACTTAAGCGCTCCTTTACTTGGATCCGTAAGCTGGGGATCTGGAACTCTACCGGCATGACCGCTTCTAAACCGAATGCTAGTCGGAACGGGGTTGTCCGGATGCTGGTTTTGTACGTTGTTCGGTACACCCATAGCGCGCTTTGCAATTTCGTATCCCAGTCGGTCCGGTTCTCGTTGACGATTTTTCGTAGGATGTTCTACAGAGTTTTGTTCGTTGATTCCGCTAGTCCATTGGCTTGAGGGTAGTAGGGAGTACTCCTTTTATGTACCACCACGTAAAATGACGTCAGGCTTTCTACTACCTGCCCAAGAAAGTGTCCTCCTTGGTCACTTATAAGCTCGATCGGGCATCCATACTGGCACCATATGCACTCGTACAGGAACTTTGTCGTGGACGCGGCCGTGTTGTCCCGTAAGGCCTTTGCTTCTACCCATTTGGTGCAATAGTCGGTCGCCACTATGACATACCGATTTCTGGTTCGCATTGCCGGTGGCTTGAAGGGACCGACAAAGTCCAAACCCCACTTTTGAAACGGTTCCAATGGCAAGACCGGGTGGTGTGGCATCTGGGCCTGCTCCGTGGGTTGGCCCAGTCGTTGACACAAATCACATTCTCTGCTATACTTCACGGCATCTTTTAGGGTGGTGGGCCACCACAGTCCGCTTTGCCATATTTTCCGAGCGGTTGCGTCGCCGGCATAATGCCCGCCGACAATTCCACAGTGGGCTTCCCTGAGGATTAGATCCTTCTCATCGCTCCGCACTGCTCGTCTCCAGATGCCATCTGCCCCCTTGTGATAGAGGGTGTCTCCAACCAAGCAGAAATGTCTGCTTCTTACTGCTACCCTTTTCCTTTCATCACGGTCCATGTTCTCCGGGGGTACTCCGGTGCTCAGGAACTGATGCATCTCAGTTAGCCACGTGTCTTCATCGGCTACCGTTGCATCCGTTGCCGGTTCCGTCGTGATCCGGAACAACTCGGCGTCGGGGAACTCATCCTGGACGCCGTCCCCTGCTTCTCCGGATTTGAGTCTGCTTAGGTAGTCCGCTACCGCATGCTGCGCCCCGGGTCGGTGGAAAATGTCGAATTCAAATTCCTGTAACAACAGTGTTCATCGTGCAATTTTTCCCGTCAGGGATGCCTTCGAGACCAGGTAGAGTAGTGCCGAATGGTCGACATGGAAGGAAAACTTCCTTCCGAGCAGATAGTGCCTGTACTTTGTGACACTATACACCATTCCAAATGCCTCGCGTTCTGTCGTACAGTAGTTCCGTTCGGCTTTTGAGAGTTTCCGGCTTGCGTAGTACACCGGTCGGTACCATTTCGGCTCCGTGATTTGCATCAGAACGCTGCCGATTGCTACGTCCGACGCGTCGACGAAGACGTGAAAGCTTTTACTCCAATCCGGCGGTTGCACCACCGGAGCTTGCGACAGCATAACCTTCAACGCTTGGTAGGCTTCCTCCTCCGTCTCCGCCCATAGGAAGGGTACCCTGTGTACGGCGGTATGCAAAGGTGTAGCGAAGTCTGCGAGGTGCCGTATCCCGCGCATGTATGTGTGATTTTCGGTTATCCGGTACCGATACCGGGTTGTCATTCCTTGCTGCCTCCCGACGTTCCTCCCTTCGGAAAAATCCACGCTTCTGATTCCGTCGGAAATTTCGGTTCCCTTGTCGCCTCTCTTCTCTGCGTTGTTCGTATTCCGGGGATTCGTCTCGGTCGTACCGGTCCCGAGGGTAGCTATCTCTGCGTTTCTCCTCTCGGTCATAGCTATCGCGTCTTCTATCAGCGTATCTGTTACCGCGTTCGCGTTGGTAGCGGTCGTCTCTCCGGAATCGATCCTCATCCGGGTTCTGATTGCGCGGTTCTATGTGTCGAACCGGTGCTGCTTGCCGATTTAACAGGTTATATTCGCATCGGTCCGTTGTATGGGCTCGAGAGTTGTAGATCATACATTGTGTCCGCAGGGTGCAGTCTACTGTTGAGTGGCCCGAATTTAGGCATGTTGTGCATTGTAAGGCCTGTCGGAACCTCAGGTCTTCCTCCTTCGGGAGTGCCCGGTGTAACATCCCCATCGACAAGAAGGAGCTAGTCTTGTCCATTTCTAAGACCCGATCAATAACTTGGTCCATTGTGCTGGTGTGGAAATCAAGGACTCCGCACATTGTTCGAAGTGGCTCTTTCAGCGCGGCCAAAAAGATTGCTTTGGCTTCGTCTTCGGGTGGTGCTCTCGTCAGTTGGCTGTGCAGGGTCTGAAACCGAATGATGAATTGTGGCATAGTCTCGTTCTCTTCCTGCCGGGTGGTGTAGAACTGCCCGACCAATTCCCTTTGCTCAACTTGTCTGTGAAAAAGCCTGAGGAATTTGGCCTTCAAGGCATTGAATGTGGCAAAGCTGCCCAGTAAGTGCTTTGCGTGCCATCGGGCCGCCGGTCCTTCTAAGGTCATGCCGAATTCGGCGACTTTGGATCGTTCGGCTTCGGGCTCCGTCAGTCTTTGGGAGACATGGTTGGCTTCCCATGTTTGGAGGAATGCGTACACGTGTGCCTCCGCGTCGGGCTCATCCCGGTACTTTGGGTATGGGTACGACATCGTGTCGTCCAACTGACTCTCCTGCTTTCTCCGCTCTCTGTACGCTGTTGGCGTCGGTGTGAGAACCTTTGGTTCCTCCGCGGTTGATGCCGGTATCTGCTCCTTCAGTTCCTCCGCGGGTGTTGCCGGTGTCCGATCCTTTGGTTCCTCCGCGGGTGTTGTCGGTATCCGCTCCTTCGGTTCCTTTGCGGGTGTTGTCGGTATCCGGTCAGCCTCCCTCGGCGATTGCCGGTCACCGAACTCCAAGGTTATTTCTTCCTCTGGCTCCGGTGTTACTGAGTCTTCCGACCCCTCTTCCCCCGGGTCGTTTGGTGTGTCGTGGCTGCTTTTATACCGGGACGCAACGCTTCCGTCGCTTTCCGACTCCGCCTCAAGTGTTGCGAATGCTTCCGAGTCCCCGTCGCCCTCGACGAGCGTCTGTAGTATCGTTTCCGCCTCTTGCAGGCTTGTTATGCTACTGCCTTCGTCGGGGACTTGCAGAACCCGGAATTGAAGTGCTTCTTCTGCGACTCTCCGAAGAGTTCTGGAGAATGACCGATCTCGCCGGATCTCGTCGACGGCTTGCTGCAGGGCTTCCCGTCGTTGCTCTCGTTTGGTGTATTGTCTCCCTCGTTCGGTGATGTGGTCGTCGTTTGGTCTAGACATCCATCCCCAGGTTGTCCTCTGCACTTTGCAGGAATCGTGGTCGCCAAAATGTGTTATATGTTTTATGGTTAGGGTATGATAATGATAAAGATAGGAATAGGGCTAGCAATGATGGTAGATTGATAATGAATGTGTGATGATGAGAGAGGGCGTGAAGAACAAGACAACCATTGAGGGGTGGGGGGTGGTGCCTAGAATGGCTCCACCCCCCTCCCAAGGGGGTTCAACGTTAAGGGGAGAGAGAGGAAGAGAGATGACAAAGTGAGAGAGAGAGATTAAGAGAGAAATGTTCATTCATGTTTCATTCATTCCCCATAAGGGGTTAAATAGGTACAAAGGGGTAGATCCACAAGGGTGCAAGCCCCCTTGGCATTCACACCTAGTCACTCACTCACACCTCTTTGTATCTACCACACTCACACTTACATTCACGCTCATAATTGTATAAAATCACACATACATATCAACACATTACATCTTTCACCCTCACTTATCACATTTATCAATCACCCGTACATCTCGTATGGTAACACTATATAACAACTTCAATGAAGAAAGTAAAGCTCATGTACTCTGGGAGAAAATTGGCACCATGTTGGAGAGTAAAAACGTTGTAAATCGGGTTTCGATATTCCGGAAGTTAGTGAGACTTCGGTACCAAGACAGATTTAGCATGGCGGAGCACATGAACGCATTTGAAGGGCTCATAAACCAAACAACTTCACTCGAAGTACCTCTAGCTGACGAGGTACAGTAACCATTCGGTTAAGTTCGCAATTTGAACGCATGGGTGAAGTGCGCACTTAACCGAGCTGCGCATTTAGGGGTTTTTTGAAAATTTTTGGGGCTTTTTGAAAATTTTCAGGGTTTCTTGAAATTTTATCCTTCTGTATTCGTATCATATGTTTCTTCATTAGAAAAGTGATCAATTAATGTGATATAATTGACCTAAAATTTTTATGGTTTCAACATACTCTTGTTGGATATCACTTTTTCCCGATTCCATATTACCTAGAGTTTTTGCCTTTTTGCTAGGCCTACCTAATGAACTTCCTTGGATATGATGAGATTTTTCCTTGCATTCTCTTCCTAGTGGCAGGAGGTTTGAGGAATCGTGGTACAGATGAAGATGGAGGAAACTCGAAAAGAGAGAGGAGGAGGAACGGAGAAAGCATAGGCTGGAACAAAAAGAAAATAAACGAGATGCACAGAAAGAGAAAGAGAGGGAGAAGTGAGGGAGGGAGTGAAAGAAAGAAGGAGAAAATTGATTAGGAACGAAGGCGGTGGCGGGAGGTGGTGGTGACGGTGACGGGAGGAGAGATGGAGAGAAAGAAACAAAATTAAGAAAGTGAGGGAGGGAGAGAAAGAAAGAAAGAAACATAATTAAGAATAAATGAATATGGAAAAGGAAATGGATAATTGGGTTAAGTAGGAAAGTTTATTTCCTTTAATGAGAATCAAAATTACCGACTCGCCAAAACACATACAACACATAACACGCACACAAATGCTACGAGATTCCGAAATTTGGTTCTTTTTTCCCTTGCATTTCCAGGAGATCCCACCCACCATCACGTAACAAATTCTTTTAATTTATTTTTTTGTTAGAAACCCCTTTCCTTTCTTGTTTTTTGAATGTTTGGAACATAGTTTTAATTTCGTTCGATGTAATTTCATCATGAACAATGTAATTTTTTTGATCTAGATTTTGACCTCTATAAAAAGTGCACTTAATAGAATAGTGCACTTAAGTGGGCACACTTAACCGAATGGTTATTGTACTGGCATTGCTCCTGCTCGGTTCCCTCCCGGATAGTTGGGAGATGCTAGTTGTCACTTTGGGCAACGTTAGGCCGAAAGGAAAGCAGTTGTCCCAAGCAAGGGTAAGATCAAGCTTGCTAGATGAAGAAGCTCGCCGGAAGGACCGGGAGTCCGGAACCGATCCGAAGGACTTGTTCATGGAAGATGACCATTACTGAGGAAGACGCCGGTATCAGAGTTCCTTGCATCCGGGACAAATTGGGGACGAGGTCGAAGTCAAGGGGGAGGCCTACTTGCTTCTACTGTGGGAAGCCGGGGCACTTCTAGTGCCGATTCGAAGAAGGGTTCAGACCGGAAAGGCTCGGATAGGAAGGGAACATTGGCAATCGCGACAAGTGAAGAAAAACTGATGCTCATTACCGAGGAGAATGAGTTAAACCTTGTCAGCGACAAGAAAACGTGGGTTGTCAATTCCGGAGTGTCGTTCCACCTGACACCGGACCGGAGATTCTTCTCATCCCACACAACTACAGATGACGGTTGTGTCTGGATAGGGAATGAAGGGACATGCCGAATCATCGGCATAGGAGATGTGTTGTTGACGACATCAACCAGATGCAAAATGCTGCTGAAAGAAGTCTGACACTTTCCGGAGGTTCGGTTGAACCTGATATCAACTGGTCGGCTAGAGGATCAAGGCTACACGGGTAGCATCCGTAATGGAGTCATGAAGTACAACAAGGGAAGCTTCATTGTGGTGTACCTAATGCATGCCCGGATATGCCGAGAAGAAGTGAACGTAGCATCTAACACTACCGGTGAGTTGTGGCACAAGAGGTTGTGTCACATGAGTTAGAAGGGGATGAAGAGACTTGTCGAAGAAAATCTCATTCCGGTGAAGGACGTGCAACTTGAGAAGTGCACTGATTTTTTGGCTAGCAAGCAAAATCAAACCTCCTTCCGGTCAAGACCACCGATAAGACGGAATGCATCACTGGAGCGGGTGCATACCGATGTGTGTCAAGTGGACACGAACTCACATGCCAGATCACAGTACTTCGTGATGTTTATAGATGACCACAGCCGAAAGCAGTGGGTCTCACCGCTGAAGACAAAGGATCAAGTGCTATTCGTCTTCAAGGAGCTCCACGCGAGAGTGGAAAGAGAAACCAGCTGGAAGGTGAAGGCGGTTCGAGTAGATAACGGAGGAGAATACCGGGGGTAGTTCGAGGAGTACTGCCGATCGAAGGGAATCCGGCTCGAATTTACCGTGCTGAAGACGTTGAAATTGAACAGGCTGGCTGAACGGATGAACCGAACCATAATGGAGAGAGTCCAGAGCATGCTAGCACATGCCAAGTTACGCAAGACGTTTTGGGCTGAGGCGTTGATGACGGTGACGTATGTGATGAACAGGTCACCCTCTGCACCCTTAGAAGGAGACTCACCGTAGAAAGTATGGACCGGTAAAGATGTATCTTATCGGCATCTAAAGGTGTTCGGGTGTCTCGCCTATGTGCATGTTGCAAAGGACAAGAGAGAAAAACTGGATCCGAAGTTCAGGCCATGCATATTCCTTGGATACGACGATGATGAGTTTGGTTACCAGGTGTGGGATCTGGTCGACAAGAAGGTATTCCGGAGTCGGGACATTATCTTAATGGAGGATAAGACCATTGTCGACTGGGAGTTGGAGAAAAAGATAATGAATTCCGGGTCAATAGGCAAATATCAGTTGAAGGAGCTGAGGACCCATCTGGCCGGAAGCCGGATGACACTTGAAGAACCGACTGAATTCGGACAACAAACCGAACTGACCGAAGAAGAAGAAGAAGAAAACATCGGAACTGGATAATATCTTAAATGGGATTCGGATTCGGAACAGATGGAGGAACCGGTTGCTGAATACCAAGGTCGGAGATATCCTCTCCGAGAGAGAAGAGCCCCCGGGAGATTTCCGGATGCAGAGCACGTATTGCTGACCGATGAGGGGGAGCCAGAAAGCTTCGAAGAAGCAAAGAAAGACACCAACAACCGTAAGTGGTTAAGTGCCATGCCGGACGAGATGGTTTCCCTGCATGAGAACCACACATATGAATTGATGGAGCTACCGAAAGGAAAGAGAGCACTTTGGAATAAGTGGGTGTACAAGCTGAAACCGGGAGACGCCGGAAATCCACTGAGGCACAAGGCCCGGATCGTGGTGAAGGGTTTCTAGCAGAAGAAAGATGTGGATTTCGATGAGATCTTTGACCTGGTAGTAAAGATGACATCCATCCAGATGGTATTGAGCATAGCGGCAAGCATGAACCTCGACGTAGAGCAACTGGACGTTAAGTCGACATTCCTACATGGCGACCTCGAAGAAGAGATCTACGTACATCAACCAGAAGGATTTGAGAGGAAAGGGACGGAGCACCTGGTATGCCGGCTAAGGAAGAGCTTATAAGGATTGAAGCAAGCCACCCATCAATGGTACCGGAAGTTCGACTCCTTCATGACTGACCAAGGGTAGCACAAGACGCAAGCGGACCATTGCGTGTTTGTGAAGAAATTTGACAGAGGCGACTTCCTGATACTCCTGTTTTATGTGGACGACATGTTGATCATTATATGAGACCAAATCAAGATCCGAATGCTAAAGAAGGCTCTGAACCGAACCTTCTCCATGAAAGATCTAGGTCCGGCAAGACAAATCTTAGGGATGCACATCATTCGGAACCAAAAGAAGAAGCTATTGTGATTGTCACAAGGAAACTACGTGACAAAGGTGCTTCAACAATTCAACATATCGGATGCAAAAACGATCGAATCGACACTCCTGGCAAACTGCAAGCTATCTGAAAAGCAAAGCCCAAAGACAAAGGCATAGAAGACGGATATGATCAAGATACCATACGCCTATGCCGTCGGAAGCTTAATGTACGCAATGGTGTGCACCCGGCCGGATATTGCATATGTTGTCGGAGTAGTCAGCCGATTCATGAGCAATCCGAGAAGAGAGCATTGGAACGAGGTCAAGTGGATACTCCGGTATCTGAAAGGCACCTCGAGTATGTGCCTCCGGTTTGGATCCGGTAAACCCCAACTCGATGGATTCACGGATTTGGATATGTCGGCTGATGCGGATACTAGTCGGTCAACATCCAGATATGTGATGACTTATGCAGGGGGAGCCGTATCGTGGCAGTTGAGGCTGTAGAAGTCCGTGGCACTATTGACAACGGAAGCGGAGTACATGGCAGATGTGGAAGCTAGCAAATAAGTAATCTGGATGAAGGACTTCATCGGAAAGCTAGGGATCCGACAAGAGGAATACAAGCTCTACTGCGATAGTCAAAGTGTCATCCACCTTGCAAAGAATGCGGCCTACCATTCCCGGACTAAGCACATCCAGCGGAGGTATTACTGGATCCAGTGGAGAGTAGAAGATCAAGACTTCGTGTTGACAAAGATCAGATATGCTGACCAATGTGCTATCAACCGACAAGCTGGACGCGTACAGAAGACGGATCATATTAACGAGAAATCCCACGTCGGAGTGAAGGGGGAGCTTGTTGAGAATTCGGTCCCTCCGGATGGGATCTGGATGAGAACCGGAGGAGTCCGATCGGACGAGCCATATGAAGGAACCGGATCCGGAAGGGTTCCAGATGAGACCCGGAAACCGGATCGAGTGAATCCGGATGGATCCTGTGCAAACCGGAGATTCCAAGGAAATATGTGTAAATATGTTTCATGATGAGCCCTAAACTCATATAACTATAAATATGACTTAGGGCAATCACTTTATGTGGGAGTAGTGGCTGTATCATCGTTGTACATAGAGTGTGAGAAAGAGAAAGAAAGAAAGAAAAGAAAGAAATATTAACGTCTTCTAAGGCCAAATTTGGCCCATGAGACAATTGGTTTACAACAAAAGAGTATTTATCCAGTCATCATAACTAAAATAAAATTAAGTAAAAAATAGAACTTAAACTAAAAGAGTTCTAGTAGTGTACAATACGTAGTATACTCGAAAGTGACTATACACTAAGCCTAATTTTATTTCCACCCAAGCCCCTCGAAAAGAAGTGGGGGGTCAAAGGGTCTTGATGTGGGTTCCAATGTAGAGAGTGCCCTAGCCATGGCTTCTAGGCGGTGAAGCTCACGTTCCCTTATTTTCAATATTGCTTCCACATCACGTCGCGTTGCTTTGAAACCCGGCACCCGAGGACGTTTGGTTCTTCTCTGGTTTTCTGCCTCATCAATGGAAAGGCCGAGTGGTGCAAGTGTGTCGGCATTCGTTGTCTTCTCCTGTTCCTGAAAAACTTCATTTGTTACATGTTCGTGATCATTAGCAACATTATTGTCAACATTTTGTAACTTATTCTCTCAGTGTTGTTTTAGCTCTAGAATGTATTTGCCTAATTTCTTTATATCTAGAGTATCTAATAGTTTGGGGAGGGTGGGAGACGAACCAAGTATGTCTTGGTATTTTGCCCTTATCTCGGCATAGGTTGGACACTTGAATGTAAAGTGGTACTCATCCTCTATCTCTATGTGACATAACCTACATATCCTTTCCTCCCTAGGGACTCCACTAGTACGGCCATTCTCAATCTCAAGTTGGTGAGATGATATTCTAAGTTGTCCAATGGCAACCCTTAGTGCATGTGGTAAGAATACATCTTAGATATTTTGGCCGCGTGATAAAACCTAACTCAGTGAAGTGCATGAAGTGTTTCTTATAGTACAACATTTTAGATGGGAGTGGCTGTAGTGGGGTGATCCATTTACACCGAGTGTAAATTTGCCATATTTCTTGGCGTATTACTTTATTGCGGTCCTCATGAGAGATTAAAGTGTTATCACTCGTGTGGTTGTACCTAAGGGGAGGTAGGTTATTAATGTCTAGACCATTTGCAAGAAGCCAACTCACCATCATGCCATACCATGAGCTAGTATAGCCGGACTCATACAATGATCGAGAGGCCTTAAAGGCTTGATGAGATATTCTATCATGTGGTTGGCTATGTATCCTGTGAATGAAGACTACAAGTTGAAAAAGTGCCTCTACTAACATTGGGGGTAACATGAACTCAGCCCTAATAATGTCATGTGGTACAGTCGATTTGCTTCGGAGTTGGCGTGATAGCATCATCACCAATGGTCTCTCTAATTGCGTCCACATGAAAGATGGTAATCCTGGAGCCCAAACCGCTGATGCATACAGGAGGGAGGGGGTCACTAATGAGTCAAAGAGCCACCCTTTAGTCCGTGGCTCTTGAAAGTGTGCTTGGTGGCATTGTCTCTCTAGGAGTGAGAGGGATGCATGTCCTTTCGTGAGTCTATCCTTCGCTGTGTGTGTCATCGAAAATTTACCTGAGCGGGCACTAAAAGTGACTCCGAGATAGACGTATGATCCAACCACCTCGACTGGGCTATGGGAGATAGTTAGGTGACACTTAGCTCTAACTTGGGCCGATGTGTGGAAGATAAGGACTTTCGTTTTCCTTAGATTCACTACCAATCCACGTTGTACACAAAAGTCATCTAAGGCATTAAGGTGCCTTTGTAGGTCGTGTTTGGATTCAGAAAGAAAAACTATGTCATCCGCATAGAGCAAGATACGAACCTGCGTATCCCCAAGGACCACTCCGGTGCCTCCCTCACGAGCAATAAAATTTTTGATCTCATCAATGTAGATCCCAAAAAGTGTCGGTGATAGGGGGCAACCTTGTTTTACACCAATAATGCTAGTGAAACGATTAGATAGGCCACCTGGGCATCGGACACACCCGGACACTTGTTCATATAGTGCGTAGATGGCCCATACCATATCATCTGGTAGAGAGAGAGCGAGAGCGAGATATATGCAGAACTAGTTTTCTGTTTGTAACCGCTAATGATTGGCGAAGACATCGAGCTCGAGGTCGTTGCCTTTGAGTCTCACTTTGTATTCCTCCTCTCATAGTGATAGTTGGAGTACATGGGCTCCTGTGGTTTTTCCACGTAAACATCCTGTTTCATCTTGGTTTTAGTTTGTTCTCTTCCATTCCTTGTTGAAGACTCGGTTGTGGCCGAGCGTTATTTCCGCACAGGTTTAGGCTATTTATGTAAATAGTGAGAAGGGCAATTTCCCTAAGTTAGTCAGTATATAAACAAACCCTAAACCTAGTTTTTGTAGTTCTAAATATAGTTCATCTTGTGCCTAACGTCTCTCCCTTGAGTTCTTGTTGATCTTCCTTCTAGATTCTGCCTCTAGTTGCCATCAATCTTCTACATTGCATCTATTAATGATCTCCTCATAGAAAAGTGTTGAGATTGTTCCGCACCTAGACGATCGCGTTCTCAACAGGACTTTGGTCTGACTATACACATTCTGGGGACGAAGATTACTGGGCGTCGAAATCAACAACAATTATTTTTGTCTCAAGTTTACTATATTGGACATGTCTTGGAACGCTTCAACATGCAATCGACGAAATCTGCTTCAACCTCACTCCCAATTGTTGTCCAGAGGACAGAAATGTAAAATTAGGAAATTAGCAAACGCCGAGTCCGAGTATCACGGGCCACCGATGGCTCAGCTGGGTATTAGGGGAAAAGTTATTTAAACGAGGACCAATACCTCAGAGAAGAGAGAGGAAAAAATTTAGGCGGAAGCACTAGCTTAGTCCTTCGTAATTAGATAAACTTGTAAGGTCACCGGCCATAGGCCGTGTTCTGTAATCTTTTTTGTCATAGTAATATATCTTATTTGTGCCCATTTTGCTCCATGAGTCTGTGCTTTGATCCATACCTATGAGTTCAACGCCGCCCACGTCTATCAAGACCTCGCTAGTGTTTTCTCTCTGAGCCCTGTATCTCTCTCGACGCCTATGTTACGAGCCTTCACGTACCACGCCCTTGAAGACCGATAGCCGCAGATCTATCGAAGGTGTTCACCCAAAGGAACGGGTAACACAATTTGGCACGCCCGGTTACAGTTGTGAGTGCACAGCGAACTTCGTTGAAGGTAACCACCAACCGCCGTTACGGCGCCCTCTCGCACCACGAGGTCTCGACCACCCGCCCGACGCCCTGAGCCAGTCGAAGGAACTTCCGACTCGGCGGTGTCGTGAAGATTTTCGGCAATAGTGTGAAAATCCCATAAAACGTACGAAATCGAGTATGAATCACGTAGTATAATAATTGTGAAGATAACATTTTAAATAGATTTAATATCTAAGTACAAAATGATGGAGGTTTCAAATGCACTTTATTACACGAGAAACGGACAACTAAATGTCAAGATATGAGGGTATAAAGTTTGTAAAAGGAAAGGAGAAAATTGTGAGATATCCCACATAGACACGACAAATACAGCTCTCATCATATATAAGGTGGAGCAAAAGATATTATCTTTGTGTCTATGTGTGGAGCATAGAGAGTTCAAGGTAACTTGAACTGAGAGTGGAGGTGGGCTAGCTACTCGTAAAGGGTTTTGGCCAACCAAAACCGGACCGACGATGGAGCCGGTGATCCGACGGTATCCGGCGACGCACCGGTAACCGACGGCAACGGCATCCGACGAACCGGCGTCCAGCGACTACGGCATCTGGCGACGCACCGGTAACCGACGACATTCGGCGACGGTATCCGGCGAACCGGCGTCCGGCGACTAGATAAATAAATATATAAATATATATACATATTTACATATACAAGGAGGGCAAGTAAGGATTCGAACTTGCACCTCCAAGTTAGGAGTCAATTGGCTTACCATTAAGCCATGCTATTTAGTTGAAATTATATTTCTATCATTGTACTTTTACATATAAATTCTCATACATGAGAACTAAAATGAGTGACATGGTTATCATGCACCACATGTAATACATAAGCGCCAAATGGCAAACATGCAATTTATGCATGTCTTGTACCCTCACATGCATCATATGCATGAGAGCATCTATAAAAGAGAGAAGGGGGAGGAGAAAAAAAGACGGTTTTTTTTATGAAAATTAAGAGGAAGAAATTCGTTATCAAATTGATCGTGTAACTTGTTTCTTAAATCTAAAGTTAAAAGTTCAATCAATCTCTCTCAATCGTGTAATCTCAACTTCTCTCTTTCCCAATCTATCTTAAGTACTTTCTCGCCAAAGCTTGTATCGACTCTAAATCCTTTTGGTCCAGAACCCCGGCGGTTCCACCTCACGATCCGCGCGTAGTGACAGATCTTCACGACATCGGTCACTGACCAATCCTTTCCCGATCAATCGGAGGCTTGTCCAGTGCAATCCTCGCCACCGGACACTCGATCGCGAGTTGATTCACCACCAAAACCCCCGTCGAGCCCTCCGGAGGTCAATCAACCGGAACTAAACCCTTTTCCGGTGCTACCAGAAGACCCACAGTACAACACCATGACGTACCCATACCCACGATACACCGACGGAACAGACGCGGAGTCACACATCTGTGCCTTCATATCCACGTGGCAGGCTAACCACTCCACACACCGCCTCACGCCGGCCCAAATCGATGCCTCGAAGATTGCCGAGTTCACACTCTCCCTCGATGGAGCGGCCGCACGATGGTACTCTCACCTCGAAATAGGAGAGGCCACCACTTTCCAAATCGTGCGCACAAAGTTCCTTGAACTTTTTCATCGTGAGGTGCCTAAACGGGAACTGCTCCGGCAATTCTTCTCTATATGCCAGGAACCGCACGAAACGGTCGCGCAATTCATGATCCGGTTCCAGGATCTCTACAGACAAGTGGCCGATGATGTCTCGGCACAACATATACCGGACACGTTCCTATCCAGTTTATGAGAGCCTCTACAAACGACTCTCGCACTTACAAATTTCGCCAACCATACTATCGAACAAGTCATAGCCCGCGTTCTCGCCCTCGAGTGGAACCGGCACGGCACGGCCTTCTCGATGTCATCCTTGCAAAATGCTCTTCCCCAAGAGGACAATCGCTTTCACCAAGCCCTCCAATGCACTGCGTGTTCAGGATTAGGGCACCTGGACCTCGAATGTCCCCACCGACCACAATGTCCGATCTGTCAGTCTCGAGCTCACACGGTCGAGCAGTGCGAATATAATATGCTGAACTGCACAACGGCGGCACCAGTCCACCAGATCGAGCCACGAATTACATACTCTCGACAGGACGAGCGATATATCTACCGAGACCAGGATAACGACCAACCGCGATCCCCGGATCGACGGCGCTGAGACGACGACTACCGACGTGATAACCACCGTGATCATTATCGCGATGACCGGCACGACGATCATGCCCGATATGATGACGATCGCGATGACCGGTATGACCGACAGAACTTACGCATTGATCGGCGAAACGGCAACCGCAACACACTCAACAATAGAAGACCTAATGACAACCGTCGACGGGACGCTCCTCAAAATGACCAGCGCAACTCCAACGCACCTCGCAACAACCCACCACCAAACGAGACCGAGAATCAACAACAACAACGTCCACACACAGACTGAGAGGACACCAGCAGCTCGGCCAACATGACATGTTTTAAATGTAATCAACCAGGCCACTACACCACGCAATGTCCGACAACCAACCGTGTCAAGGCACCCATGGTGAACAGTATCATGGCCGATGTTCAAACGGTGTCCTACCCGGAGTAAAGCGCAGACTACTCACTGGAAAATCCAGGATGAAGTATGTCAGGCAGCAAAAGAATGGATCGACACGGCCAATAAAAATAATGTTGTACGCATGCAAACTGAGATGAGAGAAGGGCCCAGTGAAGTACCACAAACCTTGGCACCATCCATGTCGTCGGAGGACGACCAGCTATGGGATGTTCTTACCAACTCCCGCATCTCGCTGCCCTTACATAAACTGCTACCACTCATGCCGAGATTTCGGGATACCCTGGCGGCACTCCAAGCGAATACTAACCTCGTGACGCCACCGATACACCTCACCGAAGCAGGAACCGGTCCACCACTCATGGATTCTCAGAACCCAGCCGTGCGAATCATCATTAAGGGACAAGACCTGCACGGATGCATCATCGATGGCGGATCCGGCGTAAACATTATTAGGGAGTCGACGTGTCTCAACCTCGGCTTGAATCAATGGGAACCATGCCCATTTTGGCTTCGGATGGACGACACCCGCTCCGTTGTCGAGGTATTCCTCGCGGATGCGTGGAGCGAGGCGGGACCTCGGGGGTCCTGTACCGAAGAGTAGGAGAGAGGGAGAGAGAGAGAGAGAGAGAGAGAGAGAGAGAGAGAGACTACGTGCGAGCGTAGATTCACTGGGACACGACCCTTCGACGCAAAGACGCGATTGGGACAGCGACACAGAAAGACACGAAAGTATGTATGTATTGACAAGACAAACGACAAGAACACGAAGACAACAAAACACGAAGTCGGTTACAACCGAACAGGCCGGCGGACAGATGCCGATACCTGTTCGTGAACACACAGAAAGGCAGGAATAGGTTGGAGGTGCTGCCGGAAGCGCACTCGGGCATTCCTCGGAGCAGCGCGAGCCTCCCAAAACCTGCACAGAAGGAAGCTATGGAGTCTGCGAACCAGAGAGAGAGAGAGAGAGAAGCCTTCGCGCCCAATCCGACAGCACTTCGTCCTCGACTCTCCGCGATCCCTCTACCCTCCTCGTCTCCTTCCTTTTATAGGCAAGGAAGGAGCCGTTTCCCCTTTACTCCCTACCTACCGAATCTACATAGGATCTCCTATGTACAACTTAAGGCGCACGTGCATGTCCGCGCTCCACCTTTCCATTCGCCTCCGGATTGTACGCAGTGGTAAGCGAGAGCTTGACTCCTAGCCGGTCGAACAGCTCCTCGGCCTCTTCGGCGTCCAACTCCCCGCAATCAGCCACGATCTTCCCGACGCACCCGTACCGGCATATTACGTCCTCGAGCAGGAACCGACATACGGCCGCAGTCGTTTTGTTCTGAAGGGCCCGGCCTTCCACCTGGTTCGTTAGATCTTCCCGAGCCAGGACCAGATACCGCATCTGTCCTACTCCTATCGGCATCGTTACCAGGTCTACCATCCATTTGAAGTGGATGGTCGGAGGGTAGGTAGGGTGAAGTTCGTCCCTGTGTCGGACTATGGAGTGCATCTGACAGCTCTCGCAAGTTGTCACGAATCGATGCACGTCCCGGTACAGTCCCGGCCACCAGTACTTCCCCTTTATCTTTTCGAACGTGGCCCAGGTTCCACGGTGTCCAGCCCAAGGGCTGTCGTGGTAGGCCGTCAGTAGCTCCTCCTGTTCATCCTTCATCGCCACCACCCGGAGCGGAGCGCCGTCCCTCTTCTTCGGGTGCTTCCATAAGTATCCGTCCCGGAGAAAGAATCGGTAAGCTTTCTTCCGGATCCGGTTGGCCTCGTCCTTCGTCCATGACGCATCCGGCGTCATTGTCCTCAAGAATCCACCGATCTGGAGCCACTGGCCGTCGTACTTGCTCTTGTCGAAGTCGTTAAGTGCCGGAGTGCTCGTCCCATCGGTCGTCACGTACGCCGCCTCGAAGAAGTCCACGCCGACTTCTTCGTCCTCCGAAACCATGCCGCCCTCGTCATCAAACCTCGCCCTTGAAAGCATGTCGGACATGGCGTTGTCCTTTCCAGAAATGTGTCGTATCTCCGGGTCCAGGGACTTGATGTACGCTATCCACCTGAGCATCGCCAGGTCCAGTGTCGCGCATCCGGAAATCATGCCGAGAATTGGCAGGCAATCCGTCTCAATAATCAGTTCCGTCCCAATCAGGTAGTCTTTGTCGGCCTTTACTGCCGAAACGATACCCCAGAGTTCGTGTTTAACCTGGGCGTACCCTCGCTGTCTCTCACTGAGGACCTTTGCGCCGAATCGGATCGGGAACCGAATGCCGTCCTCGTCTTCTTGGTTGACGACCCATCTGATCCCGGTCGGACTCGTATCCACCGTTATGTATACCGGGGTACCCTTCTCGTAGACAGCCTTCCGGAGCGCCGGAGCTGCCGCAAGAGCTTCCTTCAGCTTCCGGACCGACCCCGTGTGCTCGTCTCGCCACTCGAATCTTTGCCCCTTCTTCAGCAACCCGTATAGCGGCTCCGCAACGTGGGCTTAATGCGGGATCGATACGTGGTAGAATGCGCATGCCCCCAGGAACCTCCGAACTTCCGTAACCGAGCTACAGTTGGTCTTCATCGCGGAGATGGCTTCTACCTTTGCCGGAGACGGCTTCCGGCCATATGGCCCACATAGGTGTCCGACTACCAGGATTTCCGATTGCCCGAAGGCCGATTTCTCCCCGGAGAAGGTGAGCCTCGCATCCTCTAGCCTTTGTAGCACCTTCTCGCAGTCGTCGATGTGTGTTGCTACGAATCGCCGGCATCCGTCCGGCCCGAGTGTCTCGTCCTTCTCTTCCACCGGGCACCCCTTTATCGGGATGTCGTCCAGAAATGGCATGGTGATGTCGGGGATGCAACCCCTCAGTACCTTGTTCATTGCATTCACCATGTGGGCCACCGAGTTGGTCCCTCCCTGTGGCAGGGTACACATTCGCACTAGGCCAAGGGGAGTTCGCATCGTCGTAATGTCTCTGCTCTCCACGGCTAGCTGGAACTGGTCGTACCCTGAGTACAGATCACCGACCGAGTAAATCAACCTTCCGGCAAAGGCCTCCGCGAACTCGTCTATGGTCGGTCCGATCCCTGCGTTCCGAATGGTCACTCTGTTGACCGGCTGCAGGTCTTGAATGAAGCGCAACGTTCCGTTTTTCTTCGGTATGGTAAACCATCGGTTCGAGTATGGGGCACTCGACGGTTCGAGAATGCCCATATCTACTTTCTGCCTCAATAGCTCCATCAACTTCGGGATGTGAGCTCTCGGTACCGGAATCGGCTTGAGATTCCACGGCACATGCGGTACCGTGAATATCACCATTGGCTCCACGATCGTCGGGTCTACGCACCCGATCTCTTCCGGTGAGAATGCGAAGGCTTTCCCGTGCCTTCCGAGCATCCTCCGAAACCGGTTTTCCTCCGCCGGCAGTAGGAACCCACCCCCACCGATTTTGAGCTCCCGGAGCATCCCGTCGGTGAAGGTGTGTCCTATGCAGGCCGGCTCTCGTAAACTGGGGTCCGACGCAACCCCTCTGATCCGGGACTCGCTGCCCTCCGGTAAGGGTGCCGCGACTGGCCTTACCTTCCGGTCCACAGTCTTGTACTTTGTGCTAACTCGGGTCGTCCGACCCGACCCGAGCCCCCGACTGAAGTTCGCGATGACTCCGTACATCTCTTCGGAACATACCGGTATCGTCCGGTCTTCGTTAAGGTCTTCTCCGGCAACCTTCCTCAGCATCCCTAAGGTGTCGTCGAAGGAGACCGCCTCCACGGCTCCGCTAATTTCCTCGTCCGGGCCAAGAACTCCGCACGCTCGAAGTCGCTCTTCCGCCCTTGTCTTTTTTCGGCCAACGATGCCGACCATCATACACCCTCCGTTGTCGGAGAAGCAAAACCTCCTGCCTATCGTACAATCGTGGGGTCTTTCCCGAGTGTCCGGACTGTCTCGGCCCCACGCCTTGGCAACCCTCTCTAAAAATCCTCCCGGTTCTCGCCACCGAGGGACTCGCGGTTTCTCTCGTGGTTCGGCCGCAACGTCAAAAATTGCACTGAATGGCGCCCGTCCTGGCTTTTGACCCTCGCGTAGGCCGATCCGTTGTCCAGCACCTTGGTCTCCATTCTCGCCGCCGTGATGTATGGTTCCCCCAATATGACCGGATGCGAGGACGTCTCCTATACGAAGAAGTGCTGGTCAATCTCGACATCGCCGATCTTTACTCGCACATTCGGGCAGGCCCCGTGCAGTTCCTCGGTGGCGCGCGTTGCCGCCCGTATCTTCCACCCGTGCTTGGTGTTGATCGGCCACTTCCCCTTTTTATAGAAGTCCATGGACATTAGGTTTATTTCCGAACCGTGGTCCACCAACGCCACCACCGGTTCCTTAACATCTCGGATCTTTACCGGGGTCTCCGTGGTCGCTCGGGCCCAGTGTGGCCTCGAATAGTGGCTCTCTGCCCACTCATCTTCCAGCGCCGAGTCGTCGATGTGCGTCGTCCGCACCTCCACCGGTCTTTCCGGTTCCGTCTCCGTCGACAGTCTCTTCCGTTTCACCAAGTCTACAATGGAGTCGTGGAACTCCTTCTTGGCGATCCCTAGCACCTCCCGTAATGACAGCTCCACTTTGCTGTCGAGGATCCGTTCTTCTAGGACCTTTCGTAGGTCCGTAATCTTTTCTATTTCTGTCCCCAGTCGGTATCCGCCCTTCCTGGGGTTGTCTTGCGAGCTGGACCCGCCGGCATCGTTCCGTCGTTGCCCGAATCGGGTCTCGTACCGTTGTGAGGGCCCGGCCGCTCCAGCTTTCCCCACTCGCTTGTCTTCTACCAGAGCCTCGTAGTTCCGGCAAGCGGCTTCTACGAAGCCCGTCTTCTCCTCGACCGGATCGCTCCACCCGGTTATTTCCCGGACCCGTCTCTCAGCTCGGTCTGTTTCATCTTTCCTCAGCCGCGCGCCGGCGAGGCCTTCCAACATTGCCGACCAGAAACCGTCTTTACTCTCCTTTCGGGCCTCGCTGCCCCCGACCTGAATACCGGTTGACGCCGAGTAGTGGATGGCCTCCACGTGTCGGGCCGCTGCCTCCTCCATCAGTCTCTTCATACCTCCTCGCCCGTCGTTTCGGCTCAGGGCCCTCCTGGTGTCGCCAGCGTGCACCCGGCCTTCCCACAGGTACACCACCCGGTTTCTCAACGCCTCTGCGAAATCGCCGCAGTCCTTCCGAATGTGGCCGACCTCATCGCACCACATGCACCTGTTCCCCGCTGCCGGCCGTCGGTCACGAGCTGGTTCGCCGCCTTCCCTTCGAGTTTGGGCGATCTGGAGATCCTTTATCGCCCGCGTCAACTCCTCTAGCGCTGCTCCTCCGGACGAGCCATTGACCATGCTGGTCGAAGCCGGACCGGTTTCGAGCCATTCCCGGGTTTCTTCCCTTCGCACTTGCGGCGCCGGTTCAAGCCTCCTTGCTGTAACAGAGCCCGCACCAGCCGCCCCGTTGTCAGCCCATTCTCGCCGTTTGTCGAAACGGCCACAAACTCTCTTAACCGCAGCCCAGTCGGTCATCAACCCGTCTTCGGTTTCCAGCAAGGAGCCGACTTGATCCCGGTCCCGCTCGTCCACCGACTTGATGAACAGTAGGACCCGGCTCGTATCCAGGATAGTTCGGTCAAGCGCCGAAAGGCGCGCAAAGCGTTCTTCGAACTCCCGGAGGAGTGCCGACGCGTTTCTTCCTTTGCCGGGGGACTCCACCCATTCCATGAAGTCCCGTTTCGAAAGCCGGAGTGCGTCGTCCAGCCCATATTTCTCTAGGAGTCGGCCTTCGAACTCCTCCCAGGTACGGCTCTCCGCCCGTACCTCGAGCACCTCCGCATGGATGCTCGACATCGCCACTCGAGGGAACCCGGCAAGATGCCTCTCTTCCGGAATGTCCCGCATCAGCATTTCCGCCCCGTAGGACGCCAAATACTTCGTAGCATCCTTTCCGCTGAAACGGCCGATCGTACCGACAACCGCCTCAATGGCTCTGTCGAGGGCGCCAGTGCCCTCGCGTGTGCTCAATATCCGATCCACGGCTGAAGCCATGGCCTCTGCAAGATCCGACCCCCTCATCTTTTGCTCTTCTGCCGCCTCCTTCACGTCGGGTTCACCAAATGTCGAGGTATTCCTCGCGGATGCGTGGAGCGAGGCAGGACCTCGGGGGTCCTGTACCGAAGAGTAGGAGAGAGGGAGAGCGAGAGAGAGAGAGAGAGAGAGAGAGAGAGACTACGTGCGAGCGTAGATTCACTGGGACACGACCCTTCGACGCAAAGACGCGATTGGGACAGCGACACAGAAAGACACGAAAGTATGTATGTATTGACAAGACAAACGACAAGAACACGAAGACAACAAAACACGAAGTCGGTTACAACCGAACAGGCCGGCGGACAGATGCCGATACCTGTTCGTGAACACACAGAAAGGCAGGAACAGGTTGGAGGTGCTGCCGGAAGCACTCGGGCATTCCTCGGAGCAGCGCGAGCCTCCCAAAACCTGCACAGAAGGAAGCTATGGAGTCTGCGAACCAGAGAGAGAGAGAGAGAGAAGCCTTCGCGCCCAATCCGACAGCACTTCGTCCTCGACTCTCCGCGATCCCTCTACCCTCCTCGTCTCCTTCCTTTTATAGGCAAGGAAGGAGCCGTTTCCCCTTTACTCCCTACCTACCGAATCTACATAGGATCTCCTATGTACAACTTAAGGCGCACGTGCATGAAGAGTCGTTTTCTACGCTCCGGTACACCGATTCCGCTTGTGGACGGTTTTCTTCACGACACCGTTCGCCCCATTGGTTTAATCCGCCATCTTGACTTCACACTCGGAGGCCACATGTTCACGATCTCGGCCATCGTGCTAAGACTAGAGACCCAAGGCGCCTACCCAATGTTACTAGGTCGACCATGGTTGCGTACAACGAATATCAAGCAACATTGGCAACGCAACATGATCTCGTTCCGAAGAGGAAAAACAAAAGTCCGAATCATCACTGAAGAACGAGTCCCTGTCGCCCTCAACACTTCGCCGTTATACGCGGAAGGGGTCCATATGCTCGACGGGTTGACCGATGAGGAGGTCAATGACTTCCTAGATGATCATCCCACGATCATCCCTCTCTTCGAAATGAATGCCTTACCAACCATCGAGCCATCTAAACACGAGGAAGTCACGGAGGAGTCACCACCCCAGGAGGAACAGGCATGCCAATAATCTACCAACCGGAGAACAGGCATGCCTCGTAAAATTACTCACCGACTACCAGGATGTTTTCGCTTGGTCTTACACCGATATGAAGGGGCTGGATCCTCAATACTACCAACATCAAATTCACATCTTACCCGACACTCGACCGGTTCAACAGAGGCGCTACAGGATGAACCCCAACTACGCCGCTAAAGTCAAAGAGGAAATTGACAAATTACTCCGAGTGGGCTTCATTCGCCCAGTTAAACGGGCTACATGGTTGAGCCCGATCGTAGTGGTCCCAAAGAAGAACAGAAAAATCCGCGTCTGTGTCGACTATCGGAAGCTTAACGCGGCAACAGTCACCGACGGTTTCCCTCTCCCATTCACGGATAGCGTCCTCGACACGGTAGCCGGCCACGAATGCTACAGTTTCCTCGACGGATCAGGAGAAAACCACTTTCGTCATGGAATGGGGTGTTTTTGTAGCAGAAGTTATGATGTTCGGTCTAAAAACGGCGTCGGCTACGTTCCAGCGCATCATCACCGAAATCTTTCATGACTACATCCTGTCAGAACCAAGGATAAAAGATAGAGTGATGGAAGAAGGATAGAGAAGAATGGATGTATAAGATAGAGAAAGAAAGAGAATGGATACAAGATATGTAATGAGAGCTAAAGACTGGTGTTGATTCGAATTGATTTGAGAATACATGTATGCGCTTATTTATAGGTTCCTATAGAATAGCTTAGAGATTTCTAGAATGTTCTAGAATGCTCTAGGACATTCTAGAACATTCTAGAATAATCTAGAGTTTTTACAATAATCAATGTAATACAAGAAGTAGCTTTTATTGTTTCATATAACAATAAGCTATCTTAATGGTTGAGGTTTTCAAGTATGAATTACAAGGTTCGAGGTTCAAGTCCGGATGACGCCATAATGGTCATGTGTTCATGAAACATCCCGGAGTTCATGCAAGTCTTTCTCGACGATTTCGCCGTGTATTGCAATCGACGGGAACACATGACCCAGTTACGACTCTGCCTAGACCGATGTCGCCAAGCTCGATTGAGTTTAAACCCGGCAAAATGCGCGTTCTTAGTCACCAACGGCAACCTTCTCGACCACATTGTCAGTCAAGAAGGCATCGCTATGGACCCGGATAAAGTAACGACAATCCTGAATGCCACCACACCCGCGAACGCTAAGGCACTAAGCCGATTTTTGGGACAGATTCGGTGGCATAGCCGAATGATACGACACCTGGCCGATTTCGCGACACCTTTTCACGCGGAAGTCCATCGCATTCCTTTTCAATGGACGTCAATCGAGGACACCGCCTATCAGACCCTGAAACGAATGTTGTCACATGCCCCGGTGGTCCAGTCCCCAGTTTGGTCCAAACCATTTCATGTCTTCGTAGATGCTTCAGACATCGCCATCGGAAGTGCCCTGATGCAATGCACACCCCCGAATTGGTATAGGCCCATGTACTACGCCAGCCGACGGCTCTCGACCGCGGAAAAGAATTACTCCACCACCGAGCGGGAGGCCCTCGGTATGATTCATAGCATCAATAAATTTCGGCATTACCTCTTGGGCAGAAAATTTGCCTTTCACGTGGATCACTCGGCCCTTCTTTATTTGGTCAATAAACAAGTCCTCACCGGACGGTTGGCTTAGTGGATGCTCCTACTACAAGAGTTTGATTTCCAGATTCAGCATCGACCCGGGGTACAACATGCTGTCGCCGACTACTTGAGCCGTCTTGAGTCAGGAGAACCGGCGAAAACAACGTACGACGAGCTACCGGACGCCAGCCTATTTAACCTGACCACGATACCAAACGATAACGGAGATGAATGGATCACGGAGATGACCCATTTTCTCACTACCGGTGTACCTCCTGAGCACATGACCCTTGACACGAGAAAACGCCTAGCAGTGGCCGGAATTTTTGCCTCGTCTCAGACATTCTCTACCACAAAGGCTTGGACGGCATATGGCGTCGTGCGATTCGGCAATTCGAGAAGAACGTCGTTCTTCAGGAAGCCCACCAGGGAGTAGCTGGGGGGCACTACGCCGGGGATTCCACAACAAGGAAAGTTTGGCAAAGTGGATTGTGGTGGCCGACAACGAAGAAAGACGCTCACAAGTTTTGCCGGCAGTGCGATTTGTGTCAATGACTGGGGCAACCAATGGAACAGTCATGGATGCCACACCAGCCAATTCTTCCGTTGGACCCATTTCAAAAATGGGGTTTGGATTTTGTAGGCCCTTTCAAACCACCCGCGGCCCGAACAGGGAATAGGTATATTATCGTTGCCACTGATTACTGCACCAAATGGGTCGAGGCTAAGGCACTCCGAGATAACACGACGGCATCCACGGCTAAATTCGTGTACGAGCACCTCTGGTGCCATTACGAATGCCCAATCGAGCTCGTTAGTGATCAAGGTGGGCACTTCATCAATCATATAATACGTGAGCTCACACACCACTACGCGGTGGTGCACAAGAAAAACACACCATACTACCCGCAAGCGAATGGCTTGGCGGAATCGACCAATAAAATCCTCCAAACCATACTGAAGAAGATCGTCAATGAACACAGGACCGATTGGGATGACAAACTCCAGAGCGCGCTGTGGGCGTATCGTACGACTTTCAAAACAAGCATCCAATCCACCCCCTTTCGAATGGCGTTCGGGTTAGACGCCGTAATGCCCGTCGAGTTCCAAGTCCCGAGCCTTCGAGTTCAAGTCAAAGCACGGCTCCCCGAGGCCCAATCCGAGCAATACCGGCTGGAACAACTCCTCGAACTCGGCGAAGATAGGATAGAGAGTATGACCCAACTCGAACAACGCCAACAACAACGCAAGGTTTTCGTGGATCGACATCGACACGGGCTGGAGAAGGAGCTCACCATCGGCAAACCAGTTCTCCTTTTTCAAACACGACTCGGGTCAATGCCGGGAAAATTAAGATTTCGGTGTACCGGTCCATTCTGGATTATCGACGAGGTCAACGGGACGTTCCAGCTCGGCACACTCGCGTCACTGTCAAAAGTTGGGCCAACGGTTTCTGACTTCGACCATATCGAGGGACTACACCACCCAACCCGTTTACCGAGCCACACACGGCACAAACGAGTTTCGGGAGACCACCACGGAGGACGCCACGTGTCCCCCTGAATAAGGACTCACCCACCTTCTTGAAATTAATAAAAGTAGTAGTAGGTAGGATTAACCATAGTTTAGCCACTGATTAGCTACACCTACACCAACCACCTAGGCACCCACAATTTTAGGAGCACCCCACTCACCTTCAGGACACGTGGTGCTAGTCACTTATTATGGCACCCACGACTTAGAATCTTCAGGATTCGCTTCAGGCACAAAACCCTAGGAGTAAGTTACTAAAACCGTTTCCAAAACACAACACAGACACAGAAGTTCATTATCGCTCCCCATCTCCATCGCTCTCAAGCTCAGAAACCCCGTCCCGCTTTCGGGGAGATTGCTCGTATATTAATGGAGTATGCGTTCGTGCATACGAACCCAACGAGCATGGCACAGAACAGGGCAGCCATCATCATCAGCGCGTATGAAGGAAACATATTCGATTGGGGAATCATCACAAGCGAGGGACTCCGCGCCGCCTTAGCTTCATTTCAGTCCGGTAAGAAGATGTTGTCTGTTCTTAACCACTTTTTGATGGTTCTATACCCACCCTCTTCTCTTCATTCCCCTCGCACACTCACGTCCCCACCACCACCACGAAGGTAGAGAGAGAAATTCGTTGCCATCAGCCACGAAGCATGGGAGGAGTCCACATCGCCTTCACCTCCTACCGCCGACCAAAACCCCGCATCTGCACCACCAACCACCCAACCCCAACAAAAAAGGGCAGTTTCAGAGACCTGCAAAGAATGGGAGGAGGCGGTAGCCGCGGAAGACAACACGGCCGATGACGTCACCATTTGACAGCCAACGTCGCGCCCCTCGGTAACGTCCCCAGGGCCTAGCCCACGCCCCAACACACAGCAGTTTGCACCACCACGACCCCAGAAAAGGAAGCAGGCGGAGGAAATGACACTACCGGCCCCGGAACCCCAAACACAGCCGAGCAAGAGAAGACGGCTTAACCGCGAGTCCTCGGAAGAACAGAAAGAGCCACAACAGGAGCAAGCCTTAGTTGTCAGACAGAGCAACCTGGCCATCATCCTTGAGGAGGCATCGCTGAACCAGGGAAAGATCGAGCATGGGCAGACAACGCAGGTCTCGGAGGATGAAGTCCTCGGGTATAAGGACCTCCCCGCGGAGGCTTACGAATTTAGTGCGCTCCTACGCCTCGGTACGACATTCGAATTGGTCGACTTCCTCTCCAGAGCCCAAGTCGCGGTAGCCGCTCGAATGGCGGAGGAGCACGCCGAAACAAAAATGATTCAACGCGCGCTAATCGGGGAAATTGAGCCCTAGCAGGACAGGGCTTTAAAAAAAATCGGGAGGAAGAAGCAGGCAAAACAGGCCGCTCTCCTCATGGGGGTCCCCGAGTTGAACACGGCCCTTATCGAGGCATATCGGGACCTGGATCGCACTACGCGGGTAGCCAAAGACATGGCCCGAAAGATAAAAATAGCCCAAAAGCAGGCTAAGATGGCTACAAAATTATGGCAAGCTGCGAACCAGAAGCTGGCAGCCTGGGAGCAAAACCGGCCGGAACAACAACTCTTGAGCCTCCCGGTCACGACCACTGAGGCCCTCCCAACGCCTCCACGCATAACAATGATGGATGAAAGCACCATCACCGACTCGGTGCAGGCCAGTACACAAACGGACTCGTTACAAATGGTCAATGCCTGCACAACAACTGAGGAGGCCACGGCCATGGAAAAGACCGAGATACCACCCCCTCGTGCACCCAAGGAGGTGGCAACCCAGACAGAACCCCCGCTCCGGGATTACCGCGCGGAGCTTAAAGAAGAACAACGGCTAACTGAGAGACACGAACGACATCAAGAGGCGATGGCTCGCCTAAAAGAAGAAGCTTCCAAGCAGATGGCCGAGATGACAGCCCAGGCCGACCAAAGGATACACGAGCAGAACGAAGAACTGAGTCGGGTACAAGCGTAAGCCGCGGGCAAGGAAGCCGAACTCAAAAGCAAGTTGGAGGAATACGTAGCCACAGTGGTGAAGAAAGAGAAGGAGGTTCTAGACCTACAGGCCGCGCTCGACAATGCGAACGACTGGAACCATCGGCAGGAGGAAAGAAATCGCCAACGGGAGGAGAGGATGATCGCGGAGAATGCCGAGCTACAGAGTCAGCGTACGACCCTTAAAGAAATGGCTAACGAGTTTTTCATCAAATGCAAGAGACTTTCGGAGCAAAAAGACGCATTATTGGATTCCTACTTCGCCCTACAAGAAGAGAGAATCGTCGAACAGGAACAAATCTGGGCCACGTGTCAAAAAGAACGGGAGCAAGCCATCGAAGAACTCACCAAGTGTTACGATCAAGCTCTCCAGCTCGTAACCGCGGATGCAAAGAACACTCAAGCCATTTATGAGCTAAGAACACAGAAGATTCAGGCCGAGGTCAACGGCTTAAAACAGGAATTAGCAGCCATCCGAGCACAACCCGGCATGGATGAGACACGCATCAGAATACTGATCGAGAAACAGCGCCAGCACCTTACCAAAAAGGTCGAGGAAACATTAAGTCGCGCAGGAGACGAATGGGCGGCCCAAGCTGCCGAATTGCATATTTTACGCGCCGACGCCGAGAACCGACGGAAGGAGGGCCGCGGCTTCTACAAAATAGACGAAGCCAGCATACAAAACCTGCATGTAGATTTAACCGAGGATTATCAGTCCTTGGCAAAATCTCACACCGCAGCAATCGAGCAAATAATGGAGGACTTCAATGACGGTTAGATGTTGTTTTGCCTCGAAGCAGAAGCCTTCGAACGAGAACGACTCGCAGCCATCCCCACCAGCCCTCCAACGGCCACAGAGCAGAAGGAAGAACCTTCCAGCAAGGAGATCACGGACACAGCACAGGAGGAACTTGCCCCGGCCAACAGACATCCCATAGACGCCCACACGGTACCAGATCCAATCGAAGTAGAGGTCAGCGCCCTCGAACCCACACCTCCACCAAAAGAATCGGCCGCACCTAAGGCAGATGTCCGAGAAGATATGACACCCCCGGACCAAACTCAAACCCCCGCACCGACAGTCCAATCAGACCACCCTGCCACCACCCCAGACCCCGAAAGCATCCTCGACATCTTAAAAGAGGAATGAAACGAGGATCACGCCTAAAAAGGCAATTTTTATTAAATCGTTAGTATTTTGTAAGTTGTGGGTCCGACGGACAAGGTTCTGTCCCACGGGCGTGCCAAGTGTTGTCCAGAGGACAGAAATGTAAAATTAGGAAATTAGCAAACGCCGAGTCCGAGTATCACGGGCCACCGACGGCTCGGTTGGGTATTAGGGGAAAAGTTATTTAAACGAGGACCAGTATCTCAGAGAAGAGAGAGGAAAAAATATAGGCGGAAGCACTAGCTTAGTCCTTCGTAATTAGATAAACTTGTAAGGTCACCGGCCATAGGCCATGTTCTGTAATCTTTTCTGTCATAGTAATATATCTTATTTGTGCCCATTTTGCTCCATGAGTCTGTGCTTTGATCCTTACCTATGAGTTCAACGCTGCCCACGTCTATCAAGACCTCGCTAGTGTTTTCTCTCTGAGCCCTGTATCTCTCTCGACGCCTTTGTTACAAGCCTTCACGTACCACGCCCTTGAAGACCGATAGCCGCAGATCTATCGAAGGTGTTCACCCAAAGGAACGGGTAACACCAATTAGCCTTAAGCTATCTCATAGAGTCTGTTAGTCATCCGGTACAGAGGTTAAAACTATGAAACCAATACCTTACACACTGGTTGTCGGCTCCTTGATGTATTTGATGGTCGCAAAACTACTAGACATAGCTCACGTTGTTGCGGTATTCTGCGAGTACGTGTAAGATCTTAGGCGGGACCACGAGGGTCTTGGACTAGGGAGTATAGGGGGAATGGAAACTTAGCTCGCGTGGAGAGGAGAAAGAATAGGACATAAACATAGAATGGATGGAGGCAAGATACACAAACGAGTTATATTAGGAAACACCAAATGCTTTACAACCATGGCCTCATAGATTGAACGAAACACTATATGGAACCCTAACTACATAAGTAAAGTAAAGAAGATGATGAAGAGGAAACCCTAAGCAAAACCCTAAACTTGAAATGTTATGAAGAAGAAGAAGAATAGTAAAACCCTATATGAAACCCTAAACCCGAAATGGTATGAAGAAGAAGAAGAATAGTAAAACCCTATATGAAACCCTAAAACCAAAATAGAAACCCTCAACCTAAGTGTTATACTTCTCTCACTCAAAATAGGCAACCCCCCCAAACAAAAACTCACAAGAGACCCTCCCTTCCTTTTATAGCCCAAGGAGGGAGGGACGTTACAATGTGGGATAAATTCTCCCCCTTATTCTATACACCATTTTCCTACTATACATGTGCACATGTTGCACATTGCCGACTTGCCCATTCCTTCCCGGTTTCACACCAAAGTCGGAAATCTTCACGACATCCACTCCCACCAAACCGCACATCCACCGGTATGTGCAATGAAAGGAAAGGGTGAGAGATTTCGACGACGGTGATCAACCGGGTTCTCCGCCTTGCCAGCTCCTACCAACCTCGATCCATCGACTTCAGGGAGCTCGCCTCCGCGGCTATCCTTGTTGACCTTGCTCGACTTTGTCTTCCATTTCGAGCATGATCGTCCCTTCCACACGAACCACCGTAGCTTCCCATTTCGCCGTATCCGCTGCACATCCCCGAACCATCGTCTCCATCTGATCCGCCATATCCGACGCTCACACCTTCCCAAATCGGTCCTTCCGAATACCGTTGCCGATCCGGTCGCTCCTCCTTCGTTCGTCGGGTATGCCCTCCTATTAGGCCCACGATCACTCCGGTTGTACGCCGGATTCCGTGCCCCACATGTCGCATCTGTCCCTCCTTTGGTTTGACCGTATCCTCGTCCCGAGTACCTCAGCACGCCATCTCTCTCCGTTCCGCGCTTGCCTTTTGTAGGCTCTTCCCGTACGTCGATGTCGTCCTCTGAATACGCGCTCGTTCTTCGGTCCTTAGGTGACCCCATTACGCGCTCCTTGTTTCTCCCTTGCTCACCGTGCTCTCTCGTGGTAGAGCGTACCGTCATCCCGACCTTCGTGTCAGGGTCCTTCGCGGCTCTCATTACCACTTCATCCCGACTTGCGCCTTCTTGGCCGCTTGGCCTTGCCGCATTTTCTCTTCCCGGTGCCTAGCCCTTTGCTCTCCATGCACCATCCTCCGCTCTCGCCGTTTATCCGTTGATCCCGGCAACTCACTGCTCCACCTTCCATCCCATGCTTGCCTCTCAAAGGCTCGACCGGACCGCTATTACCGCTCACTCGTTGCCACTCTTACAGGTGCACGCTTGTTTCTTGGCCCTTCGCCGGCCGTAGTGCATGCTCCGTTTCACGCCCTTTACTCACCGTAGTCCCAACCTCCGCGTCAGCCTCTTCTTCCTTCATCGTCACAGTCCTTTCCAGCTCCGTTTGGCCCTCTTGGCCCCGCTCGTTTGTCTTTCTGCACCGGATACCCGTTTCAGTAACCTCGTCCGCTTCAGCCTCCGACTGCTCGCCGCCACCCACCATCTCTCTAGTCTTACGTTGATCCACAACCGCCAAAGTCTCTAGAATAGGTGTGGACGGTTCCTCTTGTTTCCAGTCTTCCACTGGACCGTAGCCGTCGCACCCGCTTGGCCTCCTTCTCACGCTCACCTGCCCCCACCGCGTGTCATTGCTCGTGTACCTCGACCTCCAATCATTTTGGCATAGCCCTTGCCCAGATCGGTCTCGGCCGATTGGGTTCCGGTTCGGTCGGCTCTCTTCCATGATCGTAAACGGCCGGTACGGGTTCGACCAAACAATCCCGACCTTGCCGGCTCTTCTTCGGTTCGGGCCCGGTTGACCGGGCCCCACTCCAATCTTCTTCCGCGTCGTGTCGGATTACTAACCGGTTCCTCTTCTGGTCAGGTCGGTTCCCGACTCTGTCCTCTTTGCCACTCTCGGCCTCCCTTTCGGTCCTTCCGCACGTGCCTGCTCTGGGCCTTGCATCCTCACGGCCACCACCCATCTCTCCAGTCTTATGTTGGTACGCAACCGCCGAAGTCTCCGGCCCCGGTGTCGAGGGATCTCTCCTTCGTCCGCTACAATCTTCCTCGTTCTCGTTTCGGTCACCCACCTTGACGTCGCCACCGTCCGTCATTCTAGGTTTCACGTCGGCACTCGGGCCGGCCGCCGGAGTCTCTAGAACCGGTGTGGGTAAGGTCCTGGCACCACCACTCATCGTGTCCGTAGCCACCTTCATCCGGACGTCGTTGTCTGTGGGTACCCCGTCCCCGATTACGCAAGCCACAATTACACTTGACTCCTCCTCTTCCTCGTTCTCCTTGTCGTCATTTTGGTTGCCCGCATTGCCGCCGCCACCGTCCGTCACTCTAGGTCTCACGCCGGCACTCGAGCCGACCGCCGGAGTCTCTAGAACCGGTGTGGGTAAGGTCCCAGCACCGCCGCTCGTCTCCTCCCCGCTTGATGTTTCAGGCCACCGTGTCCCAAATCCTCCGCCCACTTTCGAAGTGGCGCTGCCCGCTCCGTAGTCAACGGCCTCATCCATGGCCGTCCTTTCACCGTAAGATGAGAGGGTCGCTTGCTCCGCACCCTCTCCCTCGTTACCGTCATACACTCTTTCGGCCTCCGCATAGGCCCTGTCCTCCACACGTAGGGAAGCTTCTTCCTCCACATCCTCCGATCCTCTCGGGCCCGACTCCGCAATAGACCCTCCTTCGGCTTAGAACTTCGCCTTCACGATCTCATATGCCTCCCATACCAACGCCTCTAGGCTTTACTCCTCTGATCCATCACGCGTCGATCTCTCCTCTAGCGGTAGTGCGTAGTCACTCACCGCCCTCTCTTCTCCGCCGCTCGTGGGTCGTGTTGTGGCCGACCGCTGGCATACCCATTGTAGTTTCGCGTACCCATACACCTCCAATAGAGCTCCCTCAAAGGACTCCCACGAATCGTGAGCTTCTCGAAGCTCCTTGACCTCTCTATGCGTCGATACGGCCGCTACTCGACAAAAATAATCTAGCCTCATCGCTTCGTCCACGCCCCTCTTCGTCATCTCGGCATTGTACACTTCTAAAAATCTCGGGACATCGTCCCCGTTGAACCAGCTGACTCGATTGACCCGCCTCTTGACAGCTTGTTGAGCCACATCTCGCCTAGTCTTCTTCCGTCTGGCATCCATCACAATCTTTGCCATCATCTCCGCAAAGTTGAAGTCTTTGTCTTCCATCTCCGTCCTCCCTTGCCGCATTTTCACGTCGGGTTCACAAAAGATGTCGTGGTATTCCATGAGTACATGTAAGATCGTAGGTGGGATTGCGGGGGTCTTGGACTAGGGAGTAGAGGGGGAATGGAAGCTTAGCTCGTGAGGAGAGGAGAAAGAATAGGACATAAACATAGAATGGATGGAGGCAAGATACACAAACGAGTTATATTAGGAAACACCAAACGCTTTACAACCATGGCTGCATACACCAAACGAAAACATTATATGGAACCCTAACCAAATAAGTAAAGTAAAGAAGATGATGAAGAGGAAACCCTAAGTGAAACCCGAAACCCGAAACGGTATGAAGAAGAAGAAGAATAGTAAAACCCTATATGAAACACTAAACCCGAAATGGTATGAAGAAGAAGAAGAATAGTAAAACCCTAGATGAAACCTTAAAACTGAAATAGAAACCCTTGACCTAAGTGGTATACCTTTCTCACTCAAAATAGGCAACCCCTCCCCAAAAAAACTCACGAGAGACCCCTCCCTTCATTTTTTAGCCCAAGGAGGGAGGGACGTTACAGTGCATGGCCACATCAACAACCGAGGCCGAATATGTATTCATGTCTTGTTGGCATAAAAGGCTAACTCCTTCCAAGTTGTATCCGTTCGTGTGTGAACTCATTAATAAGTTAGGGCTTAGTATATAAGAGAATACCTAACATTGTAATGAGTGATGACGAGAAGAGTATTGGATCTCTGAGTGAGAACGAAGTAATAAGAAGCTTTCCATTAAAGCTCGAAGCTGTCTAAGTCTTCATTCACTGTATTTTCTGTGTTGTTTTCCGAACCTAAGCTGACAGGTTCGCAAACGATTCCGCATACGTATACATATATATATATATATATCAACAATTGGTATCAGAGCGAAGCTTTGCTATTCAGCCGCAACAGACAATAGAAGAAGCTGAAAAAAAAGACCAGGTTAGAAATCTCAAGTTCAAAAATAGAATTAGGCTTCAACATCCGGAATAAGTGTTGAAATTAGAAAATTCGACGACAAAAACTTTTCCTTGTTGAAGGAGATGATGCAGGATGTGCTGATCATTCGGAAATAGGTCAAAGCCATTCGACACAGTGAAAAACCTACGTCAATGACAGCCGAGGAGTGGAGATCAACGGACGAAATCGCACGCTCCACCATTCGAATGCATCTAGCCGAAAACGTCTATTTCCGTATGGTGAAAGAGATGACAACGTTCTCATTGTGGGAGATGCTACAGGCCGTTTATGAAAAGAAGTCCTCATCTTCAAAACTTATTTTGATCAAACAATTGTTCAACATGAAGATGAGAGAGACCGATCCGGCAACCTCCCACATCAACACCTTCAGCCAGGTGTTATCTGAGCTCTCGTCACAAGGGATCCACTTCGAAGAAGAAGTGAAAGCCCTTGCCCTCCTATTGAGCTTGCGGGCGAGTTGGGAGGGTATTCTGTATGACATACGCCAATAGCCGACCGATCCTAAACTTGGACGAAACAATGGGCCAAGTCCTCACAGAGGACATCAGGCGAAAATCGATAGGACTTACCATTGATGAGTCGGCTCAAGCCCATCACTCGACCGAGTCGTTCGACCGACAGAGTTGAACGAAAGAACAAGCTGACAAAACCAGTCGACACTACAGCCGATCGAAAACAAGGGGAGACCAACAGTGGTCGAAGTCGAAAACGGGTCGATCAAGTGAGTATTGCACACACAGCAGGAAAGTTGGCCACAATGTTTTCGATTGTTGTTCATTAAAAAGAAAAGAGAGTGGTCGGAGATCCGAGCGGAATCGGGGACGTTCCGACTCAGACCACTCTCCAGTCGGCAATCAGATCAACGTTGCTGACACCCGATCTAGAGAAATCCTCTCCTTAGAGGGCTCAATGATCAGAGAAGTCCTCTACACTGCACAAGTTGCACACACATGGAAACTAGACCCTAGCGCCACATTTCACATGACCCCCAACATTGAATGGTTCTCGAACTATTCAGCCGACCCCAACGGCACAGTCCAACTAGGAAACGGGCAGAAGTGCAAGAAAGCTGGAACCGGGGAGGTTCCCATCAGATTACCAAATGGCAACACAATAACCCTGCATCGAGTTCGGCATGTACCCGATCTAAAGAGGAGTCTGGTCTCCATCAGCATGTTGGCAAAAGGCGGGTATCGAACGACTCTACACGAGTCGACATGGGTGATTAGCCGAGGAAACCTCAAAATCGGTAGCAGGCACAAGTATAATAATCTATACCCATTGATGGCGATCAACCCTGAAGGGGCCGTGAACATAGCCGAGCAAACCGACCCGAACTTATGGCATGGCCGACTTGGCCACATGTCTCAAGCCGGACTTGATCGGCTGATGTCTGTTAGCTACATTCCGAAACTCCAGGCAAAGACAAACTTCTACGAGCATTATCGATATGGCAAAACAGACTCAAAGTCCACACTCTCTCCACTATGAGATGGTATGACAACCCCTAGAGCTCGTGCACACAGACATATGTGGGCCCATGCCAGAGCGATCACTAGGAGGCTCCCGGTACCTCATCACATTCGTAGATGACTGTACACGGAAAGTTTGGGCATACTCCATCAAGTCCAAAGATGAAGCGCTTGAGGTCTTCACTCGATGGATAACTGAAGTGGAGAACCGGTCAAGATACAGAGTGAAGATTCTTCGATCCAACAACGGAGGTGAGTACACCTCTAGAGCCTTCAAACAGTACCTGTCCGGAAAAGGGATCCGACACCAAAAGACCGTTCCCTACACACCCATGCAAAATGGAGTGGCAGAACGGTGTCGTGAAGATTTTCGGCAATGGTGTGAAAATCGTGTGGAACAAACAAAATCGAGAAAGTGTAATGAGCACTCAAAACATTTGTAAATAAAATAAGACTAAAGCCTAGTAACCTTGAGTCCATACAAAGGGGTGCAAGCAAGGCTTGAACCTTGCACCTCCATGATAAGAGATGAATTAACTTACCACTAAAGCCACTACTAAGTGCTTTAGATTTTGTATATTTTCTTCTCATATTCAATATTTCGTAGGAAGCAAACATATAAAAACTGTGGGCACAAAACCATGGTTTTAGCCCGTGGTTTTAGCCCATGGTTTCAGCCCATGGTTTTAGCCTGTGGGTTTAGCCTATGGTTTTTGCATGGAGAGACCTATAAAAGCCTATAGTGGGGCTTGTGTAAGAGACAAGTGATGTAATTAAAAAAGAAACTTTTAATCAAAATCTGAGTTATCCTAATGGTGACGTATCTTGTCTCGTAAAACTAAAGTCAAGGGTTCAATCTCTAACTCAATCTCTCTCTCTCTCTCTCTTCATCCATCTATCTATCTTCAATACTTTCTCGCTTACACTACTAAAAACTTTGAATCCTTCCGGTCCAGGACCCCGGTGGTCCCACTTCATTTCGCGAACAAGCGAGGATTTCCTCAACAAGGGATCAATAGGACGATCCAGGAGAGGGTGATGGTAATGCTCCAGCAAGCCGGACTGAAGCTGGAATTCTAGGCCGAGGCATTGCAGACGGCAGTGTACCTGATAAATCTAGCGCTGTCAAGAGCAATCAAGCTCGAAGTGCCACAGGCATTATGGCCAGGCAAACAACCAACCTACGATAGGCTCCGTATATTCGGATGCGAAGCCTACGCATTCACCTCTATGGACAAAAGGACGAAGTTTCCGCCCCTTGCAACAAAGTGCATATTTCTCGGTTATGGAACCGATGGGGACTTCGACTATCGGTTATGGGATCCTGAGAACCGGAAATTGATCTGGAGCAGTGACATAGTCTTCAATGAAGACTCTATCTTCTCTCAGTGGAACCAACAGAAAAAAGTTGGTAAGAAGGTATCCTTCGAAGATGACAACATTATCGTAGAAGGACCGACACTCCGGGCAGAATCGGAATCTCGACAAACATTCAAACTCCAACAAGCTACCAACTTCCCTACCGACACCGAATCAGCGACAAGTCCTATCGTCGAACTCAAAGACAAAGTCATCAAAGACACAACCGAATCGACCAGGATCGATAAAGGCAAGGTCACCAAGAGATAAGTCAGAAAAGAGTCGACGACAACCACAGGGGAGGACAACCAAACACCGTCGAAATCCCAATATGGGGGCAAGACACTTAACAAGACTCCTGATACAGATGGTTCAACTAATATCGATGGACCAACAGAGCTAATTGAAGGATCCGAACCAAACATCTCGGCACACATAAGATCTAGACGAGCTCAAAGGAGAATAGAGTTCTACCAACCAGGACTTGACTACGTCAACTACATGGATGCAGGTGAACCAAGCACCTATGAAGAAGCTATGGCCACATCGGATGCCGAAACATGGCTACAAGTCATGAAATCCGAAATGAACTCGATTCATCTGAATCAAACATGGGAGCTGGTCGAACTACCTGTTGGATGGAAGCCGCTACCTTGGAAATGGGTTTTCCGATACAAGTATGTATCCGACTCAGAGAAACCCAAGTACAAAGCTCGACTTGTCGCGAAAGGATTCAAATAGGAATACGGAGTCGACTACCACAAGATATTCTCACTAGTAGTTAAGATGACCAAAGTCATGGCGACAGAAGATCTAGAGCTCGAGCAGATGGATGTAAATACAACATTCCTACACGGAGATCTGGAAGAAGACATATACATGTCTCAACCAGCAGGCTTCACAACGACGGGGGAGGACAATCACCTCGTATGTTGCCTAAAGAAAAGTCTATATGGCCTAAAACAAGCATCGAGAATGTGGTACCAGAAGTTTGACTCCTACATGCGGCAGCTTGGATAGAATAGATCAGACTCCGACCCATGCATATATGTTCGGCAACTGGCCAACGAGTCAAGGATCTATCTGATCCTATACGTCGACGACATGTTGATTGCAGGAAGCAATCAAGCAGAGATTAGTAAGCTGAAGCGGAGCCTTCACGCAAAGTTCGCGATGAAGCAACTCAGACAAGCCCGAGACAAATTGGGCCCGAGGATGGAGCGAAATAGGACGACTAAAACTCCCAAGTCTCCAAGTCCGAATACATCCGCAAGGTGCTGAAGCGCGTCAACATGGAGAATGCGAAGCCAGCACCGACACCGCTTCCGACGTCGAGTGGACTATCGGACAGAGACTCTCCTTCACCGGACAAGGAGAGAAAACTTAATGGAAAAATACCCTATACTTCGGCAGTAGGAAGTATCATGTACGCAATGGTGGCGACCCGACCTGACCTAGATTATGTCGTAAGGGTGGTCAGCAGGTGTCGTGAAGTTATTGCTTCACGATGTCAAAACAATGTCAAAAAACTATAGAAAGAAATTTCCTATATGGAGCTTGTGACGAGGAGCATGTGCAAATTTTCGGTTTGTGAATTGGATTTTAGGAGCCCAAGATACAAGCTTCAGTAGGATTAATGTTACTCGGGACACAAATGTAATTATGTCAAAAGGGGGAGTCAAAATTAAATGAGGGCTATTTCTATAATTTCTCAAATGTACAACTACAAAATTGAATTTGTAGAATCAATAAATAAAATAATAGTAAATAAAAATAATAGAAATAATAAAAATACCAACCGCCTCAAGAGGGTGGTAGGGCGGTTGACCACCCTATATAACCCACACCCATGGTGGCTAAAGGGGGAAAGAAGGGGAAGAAGGAGAAGAAGAGGAAGGAAAAGCAAGTGAAGAAGCTCGCGTGGGTGTGGGATGCAGAGCTCGCTAAAGAAGATGGTGGCCTGCTTAAATCAAGACAAGAGTTATAGAAAAGAAATATAATATAAGAAAAGGATGAAGTTGAATTGGTGTATTTCAAATGCCTCTTTGTAAACAAAACGTCATGAGTTTGATTCCTCTTAGAGCAAGTTCTTTTGGTAATGAAAATCTAGTATTTATAAAGTGAAAGAGAAAGAGAAAAACAAATAAATAGAAACCAAGGAGATTGAAGTGGTCTATCTCAAATGCTTCTTTGCAAATAGAGTTTGTGAGTTCAAGTCTTGCCAAGTAACTTTTGGCAAATAAATTCTAAGTGGTTGTTTTACAATAAAATCCTTTTCGCGACAACATCGCATCTATCTTGCTTTCTCGGCTTCTTGTCATCGCACCATCTGCGATTACGCCTTGTCACTTCGATCATCCCCGAGTCACAGAACCCCGGCAGTTGCGACACACAACCACAATCTTCTCGACACAAATTTGGTGAACCCGGCGTGAAGTGTTGCTGACAAGGGGAGTTTCAGAGTTAAAGTTTTCCAAAGAGAAGGTCGGAAAATCAAAGAAAATGGCGGATAAAGGTGCCAACACAGAGATGGCAAATAAGGGCTTCAATAAAGAGATGGCAAGTTTCATGATGAGAATGATGAATCGGATGTTTCAAGAGAAAAGTGCAATGAACCGGATGGAAAGTGAGTTAACGGTCGCCGTACAAACGGTCATCGAGAGGATAAGCATATTTAATGGCGAGGACATCACTCGGTTCCTCGAGGTCTACGAATATGAGATGGCCAGTAGAGGGGCAACCGGGGTACAAATAGTGTCACATATCAACTGGGTGTGCACACTTAATGGCCGAGCAAGGGTAACAGAATTATCGGAGAAATTCCGTGAAGATTGGGCCGGGTTTCGTCAAGCATTGCTTGATGAATATATGCTAGACGACCAGACCAGAATGTCAAAGAAAAGCTTTCTCGAATAGACCGAGAAAGGGGGTAAAGGACTCTCAGTGTTAGAGTTGCTGAGAGAGTTCAAGAAAAGATATAATGATCTCTAAATGAAAGACCGAGAACTATTACAGTCAGAAAAGGTGGATTTATTCATCCAAGCGGCAGATAAATCTTTTAGAAAAGATATCACTATCCTTCTAGAAGACCAGACAAGCGCAACCGGTTTGGTGTCCGATTAGGCGAAAGTACCCAAGGATTGTCGAGTACTAAGAAGGAGGGAGCTAAGGATGGAGGATGGCTATGACAATAGAATAAAGACAACAACCAAAGAACATCCAAAACAAGAATCGGGAACCCAAATGGATGTTGGCAAAGGAAAGGTGCTAGAATCTACGATTGATGAACTGATAAAGGGAATGTGGGATCTACAACTCAAGTTCACAAAGCTTGAGAAGGGTGAAAGCTCGTGTGTTAGACAAAAGCCCAATGAAGGAGAGAAGGGTGAATTCATCCGCTGATGCATATGGTGCGGTAGCATGGAGCACCAAAAAAGGGATTGTTAGAGCCATAAGGAAGCATTAGAAAGAAATGTTATCTTCTATCAAAATGGGAGAATCCACTCCTCGGAGACCCGACAACCCCTAAAAACCAACTTCAGCAAAGGTGGGATGAAGAAAGTGATGGAGGACGAAGAGTCAAAGAATGTTCAGGCAATGTACTTTTTTACTACCTCCGGATTCAAGGTTGATGATCCCCAGATTGGATCGGAATTCTGGGGAAAAGTGATAAAGTCTGCTACTAACAAAAGAGTCCAGCCACAGGACTTACGAAAGGCTGGTGACGAGATAAGGAGTAGTATTGGGTGGAATGACCCATTAGATACACACACTGCGATCGCCAAGATAGCATGGGTGAATGCCCACGAGGTGACAGTCGAAGAAAAACGAAGGAGAACTGAAGAAGCGGGGCCTTCTATAAAACCGGAGACCCAAGAACAAAAGAGACGAGAAACTAAACGAGAAGAAGAGGAAGGAAAAGCAAGTGAAGAAGCTCGCGTGGGTGTGGGATGCAGAGCTCACTAAAGAAGATGGTGGCCTGCTTAAATCAAGACAAGAGTTATAGAAAAGAAAGGAAATACAAGAAAAGGAAGAAGTTGAAGTGATGTATCTCAAATGCCTCTTTGTAAACAAAACATCATGAGTTTGATTCCTCTTAGAACAACTTATTTTGGTAATGAAATTTTGTAATATAAATTTATTATTTATAAAGTGAAAGTGAAAGAGAAAAACAAATAAATAGAAACCAAGGAGATTGAAGTGGTCTATCTCAAACGCTTCTTCTCAAATAGAGTTCATGAGTTCAAGTCTTGCCAAGTAGCTTTTGGCAAATAAATATTGTAAGTGGTTGTTTTACAATAAAATCCTTTTCACGACAACGTCGTATCTATCTTGCTTTCTCGGCTTCTTGTCATCCTGCGATTACGCCTTGTCATCCCGATCATCCCCGAGTCACAGAACCCCGACGGTTGCGACACACAACCACAATCTTCTCGACACCGGTACATGTCAAACCTAGGAAAGAAGAATTGGGAGGCCGTCAAGCACATCCTTAGGTATCTAAAAGAAACCCTGGATGCACAACTAACTTTCAAACTGACAACCTTAGCCGAAGTCGAAGGCTACACCGATTCCGACTATGCCGTAAATGCAGATAATCGGAAATCGACATCAGGCTACATCTTCACCTATGGTGGCAGGGCGATATCATCGAGGTCGAAACTTCAAGAGTGCATGGCTCTGTTTACCATAGAAGCCAAGTACATAGCAGCATCGGAAGCAGCGAAGGAAGCAATCTGGCTTCACCGACTGGCTACCGACGTCAAAACTGCAAACCGAAACGACCGACCATCTATTGTGACTCACAGAACGCAATACACCTCAGCAACAATCCCGTCTATCATGCGAAGATGAAGCACATTGAGGTGCCGTATCATCATATCCGAGAGCTCATAAATGAAAAGAAACTCAAAGTCCAGAAGATCGACACCGAGGTGAACATCGTCGATTGCTTGACGAAGCCACTCCCAGATCTACGCTTCAGAGCACTAAGGACGAAAATGGGGCTACTACAAGCGACCGAGCAGAAGAAAGCCGAACGAGGAGTAGAAGGTAATATTTTATCAGAACACTAACGACACATCCTATACATCTACCGACTTGACTGCATGATGACTGACTTGTAACATATAAACTTAGATCAATTTTGTAATCTAGGCTAATGGGGGAGATAACCCAAATACTTGTACATGCAAGAAAGAGTAGTCCTTTTACGGGGGAGTTTGTTGGCACAAAAGGCCAACTCCTTTCAAGTTGTATCCGTCTGAGTGTGAACTCGTCAATAAGTTAGGGATTAGTATATAAGCGAATACCTAACATTGTAATGAGTGATGGTGAGAAGAGTATTGGATCTCTGAGTGAAAATGAAGTAATAAGAAGCTTTCCATTAAAGCTCGAAGTTGTCTAAGTCTTCATTCACGGTATTTTCTGTGTGTGTTGTTTTCCGAGAATAAGTGAACAGGTCCGCAAACATTTCCGCATACATATACATACATACATACATACATACATACATATATATATATATATATATATATATCAACATGTCTGATGCGGCCAAACAAGCCTTATGGCTCGGTCGACTAGCGTGCACGTCTTGACCAGCTGACTCTAATTTGACTCCAATTCCTATAGCGACAGTCAAGGTATTGTCACTCTGTCCAAAAATCCGGTTCATCAAAATGCCTCAAAACATATCTATTCGATATCACTTTATTCATGATTGCATCATTTCAGGAATAATCGGCCTTGACAAAATATAAACGGCCGATAATGTAGCAGATGGGATGACCAAGTGTCTTCCAGCAGACCAATTCCGGTCTCTTCAGCACCAAATGGGCATAAGGAAATATCATCCCAATTGAATTGAACACAAGGATGCCTACGGACAATTGGTCTTGACACCTTTACGATTCTGCTTTAGCTGATCCGGCTTTTTGTTTCTCAGCCATTGCCGATTTGGCTACAAGCTAATTAGTCCAACACCCTCTTTGTATAAATCTGTAACCTTGCTCTTTAATTTACAGATTTTTGTTGTATACGCCCATTACAGGGGAGTGTCGAATACGGGTGTATGATCGACGTATTCACATTATCCCATTGGATAGACTAGGTTTAGGACAATTATGTAAATATGTCAAAGGGCAGTTACCCTAGCCCAGTTGGTATATAACTGGCTTTGTAACCTAGTTATTTAGTATTGTTGATAGTGTCATTCTAGTATTGTAACATTTGAATAATACAGTTACTCAGTTCGTGCCTCTTGGTGTCTCTTCTGTCTTTGTCTCTCCCCATTGTTGATCTTGACCCCTATCAGTTGCTTGTTGATTACTTCAATCTATTCATCTTATTCTTCTATTTAACATCAAGTCTATGTTTCCTAATACTATGATGTTGTGCTTGTTTCACCTCTGACGGTCTCCACTCCTAACAAAAGGGGTAGTGTCGAAGATGTAGGATGGTGTAGTTTGATTAGGGGCAGGCATAGTGAGTTGTCGACGGAGGAGGTAAGGATGACATTGTTAGATCAAATCATATTGATGGTTGGGGTACCACAAAAAGAAGTCGAAATAGACTAGTTTTAACCAATAATTTTGTGTACAAAGGGTATAGAGTTCAAATTTTAACCAATACAAGAAGGAGACTAGATTTTTATACATTTATGTAAAGCAAGTAACCAACCATTTAGTGCAATAGGTGGCACATTCTCTCTATAAAATGAGGGGAGGAGGTTTTCTTGAGAGCTTCATTTTTCTCCCTCAACATTAGGGATAACTGGGTTTGTCTTGATTGTAGAGTTATTGCTAGTTGTGAATTGCGGGAAGGGGGAGTGTTAGGGTATGCTTAAGAGTGTGTCCTTGTCTCTTGTCACATGGTGGATTCCTCATTAACATCGTCTGGATTAAATAAGGTACAACTGGACTCATTTGCATTTGAGTCTGCCCTCTTATTTGAGAGGCCCTATCTCGTGGTTCATTTGAATGTTTACTCCCTAGATGCATCCTCTTACAAAGTATCTCAAATGCAAACTTGTGTTCTACGAGGACCCCTTCTATTTCCTCGGTCACTGTATCAAGTACCCCCCACCCCCCCTTTGGCTAGTTAGGAGAGCCATATTTGGATTTCTTTATCTACATCCCTTAGCTCAACAATGAACTCTTGGTGTTGTTGCGCTAAAACTAATTGGTCTATGCCTAGGTTTTATGGGTGGGCATTGTGCAACAGGCACACCAGGTTCTTGTCCTCTATTGATATCAAGTTGTAGTGTTCCTCCAAGTGCCAACTAGCCTTTATAGCACCATTCCCAAACTTAGGTTCCTCCCTTGGTTGTGGTATATTAACCTCATTGTGTAAGGATTGTGTGGGTCAGAATTTGAACAAAGCCCCCATATTGTCTTTCCCACACAACATATTTAATTTGCATATACACTCATATCTAGAAAAGTGTTTTAATTCTGATCCTGTGTAAGGTTAAGTTTCAAGGTATGTCATTGAGATGGAGATCTTGTACCTTGAGCATTGGACTTGGATGCAAGTGTCGGGCTTGAAGGTTGAGTCCTCAACTCCAGCATTTTAGCTACGATGTCAACTGACAACAGCTCTTTGTACTTTATTTGAGATTTAAAAAATTTATTGATGGCTTAAATCTTTGAGTTTGTACCTTGTCAGTCAAATCAGCAAAACAAATAAACTTTAAATACGCTAATGACAATGAAAATGAAAGTTAAAACTAATCTTTGGCCCATTTGTAGGTAAGCCTAATCATTCAACTCACAATGAATATATGCGAGCAATGGCAAGAGAGAGAGCTCAAATATAAACCATTGAAAGGGCTCAAGACTAAGGATTGGAAAAATAACTAAAAAGTCAAAAAATGACTTTCATGGCTATTTTACATTGGGTTTGTCCCTTTCACATTGGAGTGACCATTTGACCTAAAGCTTTAGGAGCCAATTTGTTTTATCCCCTTTGACATTAGAATAGCCATTTGGTCTAAAGCTTTAGGATCCAATTTGTTCAATCCCCCCTTTTCTCTTCATCTTGCCCTTAATGTAGTACCCATGCCATGCCTAATATCTTCACATGAACACTTAACCATACGTAATAATTTAAATGAATAAACAACCAAGAATTGTACAATAAAATCAATAGACAGAAGATGATTGACACTGTATTCCTCAACTAGTCGAACGGGTCTATATTATTATCCAGCCGTAATAATATAGACCCTAAATATATGTGTAAAACAATCTATTCCTCAACTAGTTGAGCCTTACAATACAATGGGTAGATGAATATTAGAATGATTAGGCTTAGATGTAATGATTAGGAGATAAAGAGAGTGAGGGCTCAAAATAATTAAGAAGACGACATAAAAAGCTTATAGATTTTCTTTTATAACTATTTTGTAATATGTTTTTCTTACATGTATCCTTTTGTTTTGAGGGTTTACATATCTTTCTTGATCTTCTTTTATGTTCCATTCTCTAATTTAGCCTTAGATGGAGTTTTGTCCGTCCTAGGCTTAATAACATTGTATTCCACAAAGAGAGTTTGTATGACTCATGAAGTTACTCATAGATGTGCTCAAATTGATGGATTTAATAGCACAATGGATGTTTTAGTTCCATGAATAGATACTATATTACAACCATAAGTTTAGACAGATGAGTCATTGCTCCTCAACCTTTGCCATAATGTGTATGTGGCAATATCCTTGAAAGCCTTAGTATATTTATGTTTACATGTCTTCCCACTTATGTTGCTTTGTACACACATGCACATGCACATACATATCCATCTATAGTTACATATTATAAGCATGTATATACGTCTACTAACACACATGTACTAACAAACAAGGAATCGTGTCATTCTGAATTATGACACCAAGAAACGAAAGCGTCAAGTTCTTATTGGTTCCATTTACCTTGATGGCTTTGTGTGTACAATATGTTGAGAGCCATTTTTATGTTAAATTCATCAAGCAAAATCATGTTTAACTTCGTTGTATCTTCAACAAAAAATATTCTTACAAAGGCTCACTTTTCTAAGATAAACATACATTGGGTGGATTTCTACAAAATAATTTGTGACTAAGCAACCACTTACTACATATGGTTTGGCAACAATATATACTTTCGTTTTCACTCTTTGTTTACAAAGTTGTAACACATTCTTACAAAGACTCACTTTTCTAAGCCAAACATACATTGGGTGGATTTCTACAAAATAATTTGTGACTAAGCAACTACTCACTACATATGGTTTGGCAACAATATATACTTTCGTTTTCACTCTTTGTTTACAAAGTTGTAACACATCCTTTTTGGAGTTGCGAATACGCATTATTGGAAATGTGACAATGTCAATGATGTCAGCATTCTTTTAAGAGTTCCATAAAAGGCAATGTTATCGTGTTCAACGATTTTCATACCCTTGAGCTAATTGAATATAGAAACCAAAAACTCGATACTCCACATGCATATAGGTGGGTCCTACATCTTTAGCTTTGTTTTTCCTTACAATGTGCGTTGACCAATAAACCCTCTTGTTTACTATATGATGATATCAAAGGCTTTGTTTTTTGGAGTAAAGGCCAACAATACCGTATTTATTCTTCCAACAATTGCAAGGGTGTACAAACCATTCTTTTTGGGAACATGCAACAATAACCATAACATATAAACGCAAGATCATCTATGATAACCATAACATAACACCACAAGCTAATCTATGGCATCATGTTTGCACATTTCTAAGCAATAAATCTTTTTATTATAACATCCAAATTGTGAAGTATAAATGCGATTTGCTCAATCATGCGATTTGCTCAATGTTCAATGATGAAAGATTCATTAGATAATAGTCTAAAGTAAACCGCCACCGTTAAAATGTTCAATGATATTTAACGTTCAAGGTTTCACCAGATAATTACTCTCGACTAACCTATGGTGCAAGTTGCTTGATGTTAAATGTTCAATGAATCATTTGTCCTTAGAAAAACTGGAGCACATGCTGGTTTGAAATTGTGAAGAAAAATTGGTTGATTTGAGACACTCCTAAATTAAAACATAAAAGAATTATATAAATACACGAAGTTATACAGAATCTTCTCAATGCGGACTTATTGTATCTTTAATGGGGGGGCATAGAATTAATAATTGCACGGGCATGTACAAGAAATATTTCGAGGGGACATTATTCAAAGCCTTGATGAGGGAGTCCGAGGAAGTTCTCGGCGCAGGATCTTTCCCGAACTTGATTTCGGGATTGCATCGATAAAGCTTACCTTTCGCACCTTCTTGTATGGAGCAACCTAAAAGTCACACGCAAAAAACCGGAAACCCATGAATTCAATCATCTTCCAATGGTTCCGAACAAAAGATTAGATAGAACACGACAATTGCAACTCGATATAATACCTGAGGAGCCACGAATTCAATGACATCTCTCTCTTGCAAGGAACTCCCCTTTGCTCGAACCACATATGCAAACGGCACCTCCCCGGCATCTTCGTCGGGCAGCCTATTAACAAATGGATACCATATATAAGTACACACTAATATATACATATACACACACTACAAAATGGCTCAGATATTCCATTCGCACTTACGGCACCACCGCAGCATCTTCAATCTCGGGATGGGTCAAGAGCAATGCCTCAAGCTCAGCTGGTGCAACCTTCAACATAGCAGAGAGTAAAAACATTTTAATTGTTTCTCAACCATTGGAATAATATCTTTTTTTGAACTGGGAAATCGATTCTCCCTCGGTGTGCATCAGAACAATATACAAAATGTCTACTCAATTCCCACCAATCATGAAGACATATTTCGAACATGTATGCGAAGGAAGCCACCCATAACCCCCGGATTTTCAATGGGATTCAATACCTGGAGGCCTTTGTACTTGATTAGCTCCTTCAACCGATCCATGATGTAGATATATCCATCATTGTCAATGTACACGAGATCACCCGTGTGGAGCCAACCGTCTTTCTCCAGAGTCGAAGCAGTTGCTTCGGGATTGTTTAAATAACCTAGATGTACCCAATTCCAAAGTCACTTAAAATTGTTGTTTAGATATCCTAAGTACCCAATTCAAAGTCACTTAAAATTGTCGAGATTATCTTTATTGGTTTTTTTCACAACCTAACAAATCCCAATGTATTTGATTTTGGCTATAGAAGTTTTCTTGTTAGTTTAGTGTTAGAATAAAAGACCTTGCATTATATTGGGTCCTCTAACCCATAATTCCCCTTGCTTGTTGGGAGGCAGTCTCTTGCCCGAGCTGGGATCGACCACCACAGCTTCCATTCCCGCTACTAAAGGCCCTACAGTTGCAAAGTTCTTCGCCTCCGTCCTAAGGGGGAAGATGGATATGATTCCCGCAGTTTCAGTCATTCCATAACCCTAATTCATGTCATAGTCAAGAAAAATGAGAGAAACATCATAACTTCACACACATGATCCAACCTAGATGGGCAGAGACAAAATTGTATGCATGATTTGTATATAAGAAAATGAGAGAAACATCATCATAACTTGATCCAACCTAGATGGGCAGAGACAAAATTGTATGCATGAATTTTGTATATAAGAAAATGAGAGAAACATCATCATAACTTGATCCAACCTAGATGGGCAGAGACAAAATTGTATGCATGAATTTTGTATATAAGAAAATGAGAGAAACATCATCATAACTTGATCCAACCTAGATGGGCAGAGACAAAATTGTATGCATGAATTTTGTATATAAGAAAATGAGAGAAACATCATCATAACTTGATCCAACCTAGATGGGCAGACACAAAATTGTATGCATGAATTTTGTATATAAGAAAGAGGCGAAACCGGATTCTTACCTGGCGGACATCGGGTATTTTGAATCGTGTAGATACTTCCTCGACTGTCTCTTTACCGAGAGGGGCGGCTCCTGTCGTGATCTCGATGACCGAGCTGAGGTCATATTTGAGGGCCACGTCATGCTTTGCGAGCGCGAGCATGATGGGCGGGACAAGGGGTAGGCTGGTGACATGGTAATCCTGGATGGCCTTCAGCATGTCCACGAAATCGAACCTCGGCATGGTCACGATCGTGTTGCCGCGCTGCAATTGGGCAAAGAGGATGACCGAGAGGCCATAGACATGGAAGAATGGGATGACGACGAAGAAAGAGAGGTCATTCTCACCCAAGAGGACGGCATCGGAGTTGATCTGGATGGCGCTGGCGATGATGTTGAGGTGGGAGAGGACAACGCCTTTGGAGAGGCCCGTGGTGCCCGAGGAGTAGAGGAGGGCGGCGGTGTCGGTCTGCCGGATGTGGACGGGCGGGGGGACATGGGCGGCCGAGAGGCGCTCGGCGTCGGACAACAAGCGATGATGATGATGATGAAGATGATGGTTCACGGATGGATTCGTTCCGGAGTCGATGACGAGGATGGGGAGGGTCAAGCCGGAGAGCTTGGGGAGGAGGTCGGGGTGCACGAGGATGAGCTTGGCGCGCGAGTCGCGGGCCTGCCTCGAGATCTCGCCCGGGGTGTACACGGGGTTCGCGGTCGTGGCCACGGCTCCAAGCCAGAGAATGGCGAAGAAGAGGACGGGGAAGTGGATTGAGTTGGGGGAGAGGAGGAGGACGACATCGCCCTGGGAGATGCCGAGGGAGGAGAGGGCCCGGGCCGCCGAGAGGATGCGGGAGCGGAGCTGGGAGAAGGTGAGGGAGAGTTGGGAGGAAGGATCGGCTATGGCGATTCGGTGATGGTAGGCCCGCGCAGAGGTGATTTGGAAGAGGAAGGAAGGTATGGTGAGGTCCGGTGGGATGCTCAGCTTCCCTCGGGGGGAGGTGAAGATGAATGTGTTGGGGTCAAATCCTGCAGCAGCAGCTGAGTTCACCATAGCTGCAGCAGAAACAGAGGCTTAGGAGAAACAGACACAGACAGAGAGAGAAGAAAGAGATCATATGTCAAGTCTTCACACACATACACATACTTATTTATAATGTGGTAAAAAGTAAAAGCAGTTAAAATAAAAGAGAAAGATAAAAAAAAAAAAGCAAGGGAGTAGCATGGAGATCTATGTATGACATATGTATATCCTTATGTATGCATGACATATGTAATAATGTATGTATGTATGTATATAATAATATATGTATTGTATATGTATACTACTATCTACTATCTATTATGTATATGTGTATATGTATGTATGTATGGTATATGTATGTATGTATGGATGTATGTGTGTATGTATGACATATATGGTATGTATTGTATGTTTGCATGTTATGTATATGAATATCTATCTATATGTACCCGAATATTAATCTTCTTCTCCTTCTTTTTAAAAGGATAATCCATTTATTAGTAAAAGCATATTTACATTGTTTGAATTCTCAAAGTGATTGGTGGAGGCAGTGTTGCCTTTTGACGACCGTTTTGAACGTTTTTGGCAAATTTAACCGTATATGAAGGTTAATTTGAAAATGAAACCGTCAATCTTGACGGGCATATATTTTATAAAAACGTAAAAATGAAGGTTTAAATTTTTGTTAATACCGTCAAATTTTGCGAAGGCCAAAACAATAGTACATGTATTAGTAGTTACAAATTACAATTCATAGGCCATAGCATATACTTTTATTTAAGGAAAGTAAATGTGTAAAACATATGTTATGTGATATGATAAAAGTGAAGGAAAATAAACTTAGGGTTTCTCCTATTTTGAGCCCATTCCTCTCTTTTGTTTGTTTCTTTCTCTCTCTCTCCATTTGCTTCTACTTCTTTTTTTATTTCTCTCTCACTCTCTCCCTTGCTTTGATCAAGTTGTAATTCTTTCTCAAGCTCTTTGCATTGATCAAGTTGTACTTTGTTCTTTTTTTCTTTCCCATCCTCTCTCTCACTCACAAGTTATAATTGATCATTGATGGAATACATCCATAACTTCGCAACTCTCACACACAAGTTATAATTTATCATTGATGTCAATGCATGTCTTCAATTTTTACATGATGCAAAGGCTTGTGAAATGGAACTCTATAGGTTTGTTGACACTTTACTTTAAATTGTGAAGGCTATATTATGCATGAAACTTGGCGTATGTTTTGCAAAATGAAGGATTGACAATATAGTTTCCCTCATTTCATGAAATTATGGCACACTACTTTGGTTATTCTATCTACCACGGTTTCGTGTGAGAGAGGGTTCTCTAAGCAAAATCTCATCAAAGAGATGAAAAGAAACCGATTGAATATAGAACATTTCGATGATTTAATGCGAGTCTCATTGAATGGGCCACACATTGAAGAAATAGAATGGGATTGTGTATAGGGATCGGCAACAATTCGGTTTAGGCTTAGCCGGTTTGGCCTGATCCAAGCCAAACTGGCTAAGCCTAAACCGTTTACGTGAACCGGTTTGGTAAACGGCTTGTAAACCGGTTTCCAAACCGGCTTGTAAACCGGTTTAGAAACCTCCCTCTCTCTCTCTCTCTCCCTACCTCCCTCTCTCTCTCAGATGATCCACTATATACTATACATTGTACAAGCTCTCCCTCCCACTCTCTCTAATGTCTGTGGTCTCGACTCTCTCTCTCTCTCTCCCTTCTATGTAGTTCCTCTCTCTCTCTCTCTCTCTCCCCTCCCCTCTGTGTAGTCTCTCTCTCTCTCTCTCTCTCCTTATATGTTGTCTCCCTCCCTCCCTCTCTCTCTCTCTCTCTCTCTCTCTCTTTCCCCTTGTGTGTTGTCTCTCTCCCCCTCTCTGTAAAGTTTATAAACGGCTTAAACGGTTTAGCCGGCTTGAGCCAGTTTGGCGAGGCTCAAGTCAAGCCGAGCCGAGCTCAAACCGTTAAGGCAAGTTCAAGCCTAAACCGAGCCAAGCCGCTAAGCCGTTTTCAAGCCGGCTAAGCCAAACGGTTTAGGCTTGAGCCGAGCCGTTGCCGATCATAATTGTGTATATGAAATTAGGAAAGATTCAAAGGATAGAGGGGTATAATATATTGTTTATTACGAATATTCAATGTATTTACTTTTTGAAGGACAATTTTTTCAACAAACCATCATTTGATAGGCAAATGTTTTGGAATACCGTTCTCATGACAGGCAAGGTTGGCCGTCAAAAGGCAACACTAGGGGGAGGGATGAACCATCTTGGGTGGCTAAAAGTGCAAAAAGGATTATCATCCTTCAAAGACGTAAGTGACATAGCTTTCCACAGAGTTAGAAAGTAAACGTGGTTGCAAAATGTAGTACATAGTAGTACTACTCAATATGTCCCAAAACACCTACCCATCTAAGGTGAGAGCTAGTGGATGGTATGGTGGCTTTGTCCATAGCTTCTTGATTTTTGCTGATACATTATAATGTCCTCCATGAATCCTGGCTAATACATGCTTTCGTTCTTCCAGGAACACAATAAAAAAACCTACCAGGTCTTTGACTGACTTTGCAAGACCTACCATTTTGTCTCATGCCAACCATTGTCTAGAAGCCAACACTAAACCATGTGATGTTGTAAAAATGTGGGTTCCATAAAAGCCTTTGTCTTAGTCATAATGCGTAGATGCATTGTAGAGCAATCCAAGTAAGACTTGTGTCCATGCAAAAAAAATCATTTGAATAAATTTGTCATCCCACAAATGAGATGATGGTGGTGCAAATGACCAAATGACACGATTATTAGAATTCAAAGAGGAATGATAATGGTGGTGCAACGAAGTCATATGGAAGCTCTGTACATGTTAAAGGCAATGCCAGAAGAATGGGAGCTACTATGCACCACCACAATATGGTTTATTTGGACTGCTCGGTGTTCTAAGGTGTTTGGTAATACTACTGTTCAGCTAGTGGAAAGTGTACAGAATGTTTGGATGGAGATGGTGCATATCTTGAAAGGGCAGTATGAGGATATTAAAGGTGAGACAGATGTTGTAATGTTGCATCGCCTCAAATTTATTGCCTATTGGAAGAAGACCCCGTTTCTCACATTATAAAATTCAAGACCAAAATGGTGCTTAGCACCACCAGTATGGTTGTTCCCACCACCAATCACATAACTTGGTTAAAGAGTGGTGGAGTGTTCATACTATTTATCCTTAAGGGTAGGGACCTAAGGAAGAATGCAACATATCAATGGTAGCTTGATGGTAGGTCAGCTTTATTGTAATAATTGTTCATAACTAATGAAGGATATTTTCTAGGAAAAAAAGAAAAAAGAAAAATGATGGTATTCTAAAATTTTCCCTAAATATACAACTTACATCCTTTGACCTAGGTTGCATCTAATCAAGCAAAGCATTCAAGACAACGGTTAAGCAACAATACTTCCCGACCAAGAGCAAATCCTCTAGTCTGATCTACAAGATCAATAATACTTAATCCTCTTTTGGAATAAGGTAAGGCAATTACATCCCATTTTACTTTAGACCGAGCATGACCCTCAACGTTTCTAAACCACAAGAAATTTCGTATCGAACTCCATACTTGCATTATGTATTATTTGTAAAAGATCCAACAAGATAATATATACCATTTTGTTGCCAATATTACTTGGCCAAATTCCATAAAAACTGTTTTTTCCTTTGCGTCATTACGAGGGGTACCACTTTATCCTCAATTGTTAAAATCAATGCCTATTGTACATCCTAAATATCAAATCAGGGTACCTCGTGGGATCCAACGAAATTGTGGATGTGGATTCTAGGAATTGACAACAACTCGACTAAAGCCTAAACTGAACTATTAAACTGTTTTTAAATGGTTTGGCAATTTGGCAGTTCAGTTCGGTTCGGTTTAGGCTTGAGTTTCCTTAATTAGTTTGAGCTCAGTTAAGGCTTAATCAACTTGGCTATATCAGTTTAGACTTAACCTGTTTGGCCAAACTGGTTAGTCTTAACTAGTTTTGGAACTAGTTCAGTTTAAGTTTGGAAACTCCCAAACTGGTTGAAACATTGGGTCATTTGAAACAGGTAATATGTCGCATTTTAGAACTGTCCGTCAAAAAATAGCACAAAATAGGTTGTTTCACAAATATAAGTGCCGCATGCATAAAGGAATTTCAGAAATGACCAAGAATATGTTGAATTTTAGCATGTCCAAAAGTTTAGGCCTTTCCAAAAATGCCTCAACAATAGACACTAAAATCATACAAAAGAGTGTACAAAATTTACTAAATGGCTACCACTTATATTTATACATATTTGTGGATTGATATTTTGATACAAAATACAAAATTTACAATTCATGTATCAGAAATATCACTTCACAAAGATATGCCGTCATTTTCAAAACTATTTGATGCATTAGAAGAGCTTTGTGAGGTTTCATCCTCATCATCACTAGCAACCAACGCATTGTCTTCATCCAATTGCAATCCAACGTCACCATGATTATGAGACATGCTCCTCGTTCGTATTTGTGTCGTGTCGGGAGCCACTTTTGGGATCTTCTCTTTTATTATCTTGATGGTGCTCTGTCTTAGATGTCCTATTTTAGTGAAGGAGAAGTCATACACTAATATGTCTACCGAATCCAATGTGAGAGTAGATATACTCGGTAGATTCTTTCTTTTTCGCTTTTTGCTTATGCCTTCGACATCCTTAACCGTCTCTAAAGAATACCAATGAACCAAAATTCACTTAACGTGTTTGCCTTCTTCATCTTTCATTATTTCAAGAATTTTAGAAATCCAAAAGGGAAGGCCTAACTCATCACCACAAGCTAATGTCGTAACCAACATACCAACCTATAGCTCCTGCAAATTGCCTTGCCATCTTGCCTCTGTAGAACGTTATATTCTTAGTCCCACGTAAATATCTCTTTTTTGTTGGCGAACAAGATTATTAACTTCGGTATTTTCTAATGATTGTTGATGAGTCATGGACACCGAAGATCTTACACCAATATTCCATCTGAACGGAAGTTGGAGCGGCCAGTATCCGGCAAGGTGGTTTTCCAAAATCGTATGTTGATGATTGAAAAAGTTACCCCACTATTCAACATTTTGATTAGCCGCATACTTATTGGTGCGCTCAATATTTTTCTGTTTCTCTTCAAGGCATCGCATCCAATTTATCTTTTGGTCATTACTCGAAGTACTTGAAGCCAATTTTTTATGGTCTTCATACGACATTTGTTCTGCACCAAGGATTTCCACATCTGGAAAGCGCAATAAGAGCCTACAACCATGTCATGGCTCCCATTGTGAACTAGATGAGTATCGTTTGGCATACAATAGTGTCATGTTTTGACTCGTAGAACTCTTTTTAATGAGGAAAACGTGATTGAAACTTATAAATTATTAAGTGGTGCAAGAACCTTATTTTTAGTCCCATCCCCATCCATGCAAAATCGTTTGAAATCGTACACCTCGTTCAAATGTTGCACTTCTGGCTTTGGAGTATAAGCTTCTACGATCAACTTTGATAACACCAGCGAGTAAAAGCATCACATCAAGCTAATTTCTTTGAGAACCTACTAAACATCTGATCTACGTGATCAAGGGTATGACCAACTAATAAGAAGTTCACCTTAATCTTCTTAAATATGTCCTTCTCTATGAGCATGCTCAAATAACTGAAAATAGTCGAGTTTTTGTTTTCTTTAGCTGTGTTGTCCAGTTGCACATATAGAATTGGCAGGAGAATACCTTGCCAAGTCAATAACACTCTTTTTATGACTATTACTGTAAGATTGGGATCATTGTGGATATTAGGATAAGTCAAGAAGACTTGAGGCCTAATTGATTGACAACTTATGACAATCAAAACACTAAATGCATTTGAACAAGGCACTCATCAGCAATGTCCTTGGGCAACCTTTGAAAGTGCGGCAAACAAGTCTTCTTTTGATCCATGTCATATATAATCAAGTTGTTGAGATATCACGCTCAACTAGGCTTAGTTATTTTGTCATATATGCAACTTAGTAGTTAAATACATAGAATCTAGTTCGTGTGTTGACTTCAAAGTCTTAAATAGGACTTTATACTTGTACTTAAGAATGGATACATTCTAGATTCTCCACTACCAAGTACATTTAATATAGGACTTACATTTGTGTACCTATATTCTCCTCACACTTGCACTCTTGCACATGAGATCTATATATACCTCATGGTGGGTATTTTTGTAACTTGATGTCTTTTTTATATAAGTAAGAGTTCCTTGAGCTACATGTGTTAATCATCCCCCATCTTGTCTTAGTGTTTATAAGTGTACTTCCTCTCCTTCTCTCATACATCTACACACCCTCATATCACATAATCTTCCACTACTTAATCATGTACATGTTTAACTACTCACATAACTAGACACTAATTAACCCTAAGTTAATTACCTAATTATTACATGGTATTAAAACGTGTGGTTTAGCATATAAGCTAAGACCACCCAACTCATAGTGATTGTGTGTTTGATACACCGACAACAAATCCGGCTATCAACTATTGTAATGCCGCTACATAGCACGTGTCTGTGACCAAAGGAAGAAAAGCCAAAAAGGAAGACACTACATCAACATGAACACACAGATGCATAGCTTGCTCCCTAGTGAAAGCAATTTCTCATCTTGGGAGTACAAGATGAACCAATACTTAGTCAGTTAAGGGTATTGGAGCTACATCGATGGCGCCCTTGAAAACAAACCTGACATCACAAATGCCAACTACCCAACATGGGAGTAAGGGATGAATCGGGTGATGTACTGTTTGGCAACATGTGCCTACGATCACATGCTCTGTCACATTCAAGATGCCAAGACGCCAAAAGAAGCATGGCTGAATTTGAGAAGAATCTTCGCTGCCAACACGATCGCCCGCAAGCTTCAACTCCGACAAGAGTTGAACAACATTCGAAAAAAAGACCTGATCGTGTCGGACTACACATGCAAGATCAAGAACATCTGCGATTCACTTAGATCCATCAACATAAACATTGAAGAGGACGAGATGGTGCAAGTGTGCTTGGGCGGCCTCGCACAAAGGTTCGACCTAATAAGGACGACAATCTTAGCGAGGGAGAACCCTCCTTCGTTCTTCAACCTTCAATCCATGTTATTGGTCGAAGAGAAGCATGTTAGAACAAAGAGCAAGATGTTGGAAGGACAGATGTTCTTCTCGAACTCAAAAGGTGGTCAAGGACGTGGTCGGGGCGGAAGAGATCGTTTCGGCCAAGCCAAAGGAGCTCGAGTCTGCTAGAATCACGAAAGTAACTCAACCCGTCGTTAAAAAAACGGAAATACTCGAGGAACCTTCGGAAGAAGGGGAGAGCTTTCATGCTGAACATGGTCGGAAAATCAAGCCCGTTACTTGTAAATACTATGGTAAGAACGGCCACCACAAAGAGGAGTGCCGGAAGAAAAGAAGCGAGCCAGCTTCCACGAGTCGGAAAGTCACCAATTACACCACTAACTCCGAATTCAAAGACTACGAAGGCATGTTCATCATGAGGCACAAAGTGAACACCATGTCGGCATCTGGTTCGGCCAACACATCTACAGTAGAAGAAGTATGGTTCGTTGATTCAGGTGCCTCAAATCACATGATGTCCCACGCAAAGTAGTTCAGTGACTTGCATACGCCTGATTGACCCAGCTACGTGGAGATGGGAGACGACATCACATTCACCATTCGACATATCGGTAATGTTCCTCTCGGTAAGGGAAACAACAACAACATTAAGAATGTCTTGCACATTCCAACAATAACGAAGAGTTTGGTCTCGATCGGCCAAATTGTGGAGCAAGGCATGCAGGTTCATTTCAACAAGTGAGGTTGATTTATATAAAAAGAATGGTCAACTCATCATCAGAGGAAGGAGAGAAGGCCGAATGTTTATTCTCGATTCGAATGAGCTAAAATCGGCCATGCATGCCAAAGGTCTCAAAGATTAGACAAATATCGAGTTGTGGCACAAGAGAATCGACCACATCAACCTCCAACAGCTCCGAGTTATGCAATTGAAGGGAGTCGTCAACAGACTTTTGGCCTTTAAGTTAAAACAAGTAGACCAAGTGTGTGAAGCATGTAAACTCAGCAAACAACATCGACTCTCGTTCCTAAAGGAGAGACGCGTAAGCAACAGCCTCCTTGACGTAATCCACTCGGATGTATGGGGGCCGGCTCAAACGTTGTCGTGAAAACAAATCCGTCACTACGTGCGGATCGTAAGGCGGAACCGTCAGGGTTTTGGACGGGAAGGATTCGAAGTTTGCACTAGCTTTAGCGAGAAAGTATTTAAGATAGATTGAAAGAGAGAGAGATTGAGATAAGATAGAACGCTTGACTTTAGATTGAGAGAGGTTGAAATGGAGAGAGAGATTAAGATTGAACCCTTGACTTTAGATTTGAGGAACAAGATATATCATCAATTGGATAACGAATTTTCTTCTTGTTAAATTCTTGATTAATACATAGCTCGTTTTTCCTTTTCATCCACTCTTTTAAATTTTCTTCTAATGTATGGATGGAGTAAGCTCCTCGATGTCGTGGCGGGATTTGGATAGCTCAATCTCCGCAATGTTTAGCGTTACCCGAACGAATAGCTTGTTAATGTCCGGGTGATTAAGGTAGGGTAGTTAGAAACTTCTTTTAAAAACAGAAAATCAACTTAATTAAACTATGAAATAGTGAGGGAAAAACAGAAAACCAACTTAATTAAACTATGAAATAGTGAGAGAAAAACAGAAAATCAACTTAATTAAACTATGAAATAGTGAGAGAAAAACAGAAAATAGTGGTTCCCTTTCGATTTCTTCCTTCGTTAAGTGGGTTGCCTACGAGTTTTTGGCTACTCGAAATAGGCTTCAAGCATTGGTCGTATCCCCGCAGCAGCACCAAATAGATGTGAAGGATCTATGTATGGATGGAGTAAGCTCCTCGATGTCGTGGAGGGATTCGGACCGGTGTATACCCTCTTGATGGCGAATCGGGCGGAGATGGTTGTCGGGCACCTCCGAGCCTCACACTCACTTAACAACTAATAGATGATTAGGCACAATATCTCTCTCACTCTCTCAAGCTCGCTCTCATAAACAATGGGGTAATGAATGTAGACAACAAGATTAATGAATATATTTATTAACCCTCTTTGTTAAGAGGTCTAGCACCAACAAGGAAGAGAGATTAGTGTTCTCTAACTAAACACTTCACTAATCTCTCTTAAGCTTAAAGGTTACAAGAAAGAGGAGAGGAAGCTTCTAGCTCTTAATCACTTAGGAGATCTTTTCAAATGGGAGACCCCCACAAAGCCACCACCATGTGGTTTATATAGCATTTACATTTAGGGTATGGACCTTTTACATTTCGATGTCCTTTAGCCCTCTTTCCTCTTGTCATTCCCTCTGCGTAGGTCCTTTAGCCATACTATGTCCTTGTTGATGCGCTCATCTTCACGACTGGTCGTGGTGCTATCCAAGGGCTTAACAACCACATTTGCTTCCTAGGTTTTTTTAGATTTTTTTTCAAGTTATTTCTATTATTTCTATTTTCTTTAATTTTTTTAAAAAAATATTATATTTTTTCATCTACTATATAAGGAAAGACTTCTTATCAGTCTCTTGGTCGCATTCAACAAGTTCAAGAGCTCAGTAGCACAAAGAAATCAAAACTCTCAGTATTCGTGTTTTTTCTTCACTAGTCAAGAACAAGTCAACATGAACAAGGGAAAAGTAATCATCATGTATGTTCTCTATGCCTAATTTTAAAGATTCCAAAAGATTCCTTAAATATGATTTTTTATCTTATACAAAATCTGAAATCCTTGAAGATTCCTTAAATATGCTTTTTTATCAGATGTAGTGCATCGGATTTCGGTTTTAAGCTTTGTGCTTTCAACCCACAACCTAATGTAGTGTATTGGATTGTGGTTGTAACCATTGAAATCCGATGCAATGCATCGGATTTTGGTGGAAACAACCACAATCCGATGTAGTGCATCGGATTTCAGTTGAAAAGGTAAAAATATGGCACATTTTCAACCGAAATAATCCGATGCACATCGGATTTTGGTTGAAAAGTAAAAATATGGCACATTTTCAACTGAAATAATTTGATGCACATCGGATTTCGGTTGAAATGGGCAAAAAACATTGAGAAAAAGATGCATTCTGAATGCCAAAATTCACAAAATTTTGGCCTTCTTTGTAGGATTTTCCCAATTATTTTGGCATGTAGTGTAGGATTTACCTCAATACTAGGGTTTAAAGGATTTCTTTTTGTACTACTATCACTTATATTAAACATTATTTATTTTAGTGAGCCAAGTTAAAAGGTAAAAATATGGCACATTTTCAACCGAAATAATCCGATGCACATCGGATTTTGGTTGAAAAGGTAAAAATATGGCACATTTTCAACCGAAATAATCTGATGCACATCGGATTTCGGTCGAAATGGGCAAAAAACATTGAGAAAAAGATGCATTCTGAATGCCGAAATTCACAAAATTTTGGCCTTCTCTGTAGGATTTTCCCAATTATTTTGGCATGTAGTGTAGGATTTACCCCAATACTAGGGTTTAAAGGATTTCTTTTTGTACTACTATCACTTATATTAAACATTTTTTATTTTAGTGAGCCAAGGTAGAAGGTCCCAACCTTCAAATCAAATATTAAGTCTCCAGCTAAAAGGGGCTCTTAGCGCTCTCCACCAATGAGAGGCTTTGATAGTTCAGGCGGGAATCAACATGTTCGTGTCAATGAAGGAAACATTGTGATTGATTGTTGCCACCCTAAAATCCTACGCAAAGATATACAAACTAAAAACAACTGGATTGTTGCACTCTGCCCTTATGTTACCGGGGAATTGATGATTACAGAAACTAAGACACCTCCAAAACCGTCTCGTAAATCTAAGTCGGAACATAAAAAATATAATAAAAGAGCTAAACTTGATGACAACGAACTCGAAGTCATGGAGTTCATGGAGGTGGAGGAAGATGAGCAACAAGTTGAAGTTGTTCCTCCTGGAGGGCAGATGTCATCGGGTATTTCGACATCGAACCAGAACCGAATACGAGAAAATATTGTAAAGACAAAGTTGGTTTGTAAAGGCCAACTATTTCATTTACCGTTTAGAGAATGGGTATGTGTCTTTGTACTTTTAATTGATTTCTTTGTTGTGGTATTTCCTAATCATATTCATCATTGCAGAAACCGTCTTGCTCCAAAAAGGCAGGTGACAGTAATGAAGGAATCCCAAGCTCCTTCATTACACATTTAGAAAATGCAAAGTACGAAAAGCGGATGACAAAAGGAAAGGAGTTGGAGGTTCCCGGTATTCAGAAATCGTCAAAAGTTTCTTGCATAGGGGTGACAAAAATATCATCTAAGACGCATTACACACTCTTGATAGCTAATATACCATATGGATTCCGAATCATGGGATCTACATATGATGATGTGCCATATAAGTACCCCCAAATTGAGAAGATGGTAAAGGACTTCGCCGAATTGACCCTGGCACCATTGTGGAGAATTGTAATATTTCATAGCATGGGTCAATCACAATCCGGATGTGAATGAGGAAAATGTTGAGCAAACAACAGATCATGTTGAACCCCCCCTCCCAAACCTATTTTTAGATTAGAATATCAAATTTAGAAACTAAAACTTGTATAACTTGAACAATATTCATTGTATAACTTTCAATTTGACGTAATACATTATCATGAGTTTTTGTTGTATGTCTTCTTCAAAATATATTTTAGAAACTATTCGTATATAACTTGTACAGTATTCATTGCACAACTTTCAATTTGACATAATATATAATTTGAGATTTTGTTGTATGCTTTGTTCAATGTTTAGTTAAAGTATTATATGCATGTGTATATGTCTAAACTTCTAGCTTATAATTTGGATTTATTATTTGTATAATTTGAACATATATAGTTTATGTATTGTATGGGTTGATACAATTCATGTTGACTCGTTAATTGTTGGTACATGTTATTGTTGATTGGTTAATAAACACATTGACGGTGCTAATGAATCAAGTTTCATTTGAAAGTTTTTGTTGACATAGCAGAACCTGTTAATTTATAACCTCCAGATCTTCCTTTAAAATGAATTGCATGTAACTACGTAGAAAAATAGCAGAAGAGAATCATTCTGGAGGGTTTGATATTTATCTTATACACAAATTCCTCATTGATTTAGTACTCATTCATTTAAACGTAATATTGGAATGTTATTGTATACTGATTTCATTCAAAATTTACGGTGCCATGTCCATGTGTCTATGGAATATTTCTCTTCCACACAATAGGAACTCTTACATGCAATCTCCTCAACTTCCTGAAAGATACATTATATGTAAATATAAATAAAAAATAAGTAGAACACAATTATTAGAGGGGATATGATTTATGTATTGTGCACAATGACATACATTTCGATTGTTCTCGTTTGAACTTTATAATATAAGATTTGAGTAAAATATATGACCTATAATTTTTCGGTCTATTTATTTTATGGTCGCGATTTTATTTACTTCCAAATTTTGGTAAGTTTTTTGGAAAGCATGTGCGCATGCATTGTGTCTATTAATGTCACATGCTAAAATATGACATTTTTTAACATCTACCCAAGATATGAAAAAGAGAATGCGACATATTACCCTTTTTTAATGACCCGATGTTTTAAGCTAAAATCGAACAATTGTAGATTCTGAGTGGATTCCATAATAGAGGGTCTTCATCCCCAACCCAAAATGCCATTGATTTATTCCAATTAACAAGTGCACTTTAAGCATTACAAAATGTATCGATGGCCATTTTAGTTCTTAGACTATGACTATGTACGTTATTGAAATCATCTTGTAAGTATAAAGCAATTTCATCGGCAAATTTAGCTTCTCTTAGTTCTACATTCGAGAATGGGATATCCAATCCATGTAAACCAATCAAAGAGGCAATTATTGCCTCGGCAAAGAACAGAAATAGGAAAGGAGCGAACGGGAAACCTTGTCTAACTGAAAGTGAAATAGAAAAAAGAGCCATAACTTCCTGCTAGTAAAACTTGGCTTTGAGTTGTGCTATATAAGTACGAAACACATGTAATCCACTCCTAAGAGAAACCAAACCTAGCCAATGTACCTTACAAGAAGTCTTGTTGAGTAACAAGCTCAACATGAAGTAGAATCGATTGAAGAAGTCGAAAGTGGAATCGCCTGGTAGGATCGGTTAAGAGCCAAAATAGGACCATGGGGCTGAATTGGCGATGAAGTTGTTAGGACACAAGATATTGGGAATTGTGCCTAGATATCCTAAACATAGTTATAGGAATAATATAGACCAATCAGTGTCAGAGATCATGAATGAGCTCAAGGTACTTGTGTGAGTACCTGTTACCGATTAGGAACACAATCTATAGTCAGTCCTTCGACCTAGACCTCAAAGTGATTGTGTTGCAACGAATGGTACCGTTGTCGTAGTGTATTTTGTACACTACGTGAAAAACGTATATAGTATTAGATTCAATAAAAAATGAAGAAATAGAAGAAAATAGCAAAATAAATGGAACATGCATAGGGCAAGATTCGAACCTTGCACCTCCATGTTAATAATGTAATGTCTTACCATTACACTAGCATTTCATTAGTGTTAAAGCATAGATGTCCCACATAGAAAGATAAATTCACGCTAGGATAAACATTAGAAAAACGCATAACAAAAGAAAAAGCTACACATACACATCTAGCGTGCATGATAAAAAACGCACAAGTTAGAAAAAAGCATGATCACTTTAGATAAAGCATATAGTCTATCTATAGGAAAAGCATGGGGTCTATAGTTAGAGAAAAAGCATGGATTACTAAGACTTCCTCATCACTACATAAGGATGGGGAGCACAATGTAATAGGTGTGTGAAATATTTGGAAATTGGATATATTTCCGAAAACACCAACCGATTAATATAATCGTGGGATTCACGAAAATAATATAATCTATACTTGTGGGATTCACAAGTTTCTTATATCTTTCTTTCAATCTAAATACATATTCTTATCTAAATATTGATTAATCGAATACAATACACTCGTGGGATTCACGAAATTTCTATCTCTCTTTGTAATAATCTATTCATTACTAGCCTCATCTCATATTCTTCTTTCTCCTAGTCCAAAACCTCGGCGGTTCCCACCCGACTCACGCAAACGATCCGGAGCCGAAAGGCACGACACCGTCGTAGCATAATACTTAGTGGGATACCTCCCGTATCCTAGTAGCGTATAAGGGAGATGACTACAACCGAACTCCTTAGACAGTGGACTAGCAACCACACTGTTACTCACGCCTACCCTCTTATGACTATGCTACGCCACCAAGAATCACAGACACATAGTAGATTAACCACAGATACGCACAGGGATCAGAGAAGATAGAACTCTATTAAGATACGCCTTTTACATTCAAAATTACCCGCAACCTCTATCAGAGGATTTCTGCCCTTTATATACGCAGGGTCTTTTAGCCGTTCACGCTTCCCGCGTGAACCGTTTACATGTGTTACAATTTTACTATATTCTATATTTCTACGCCCTTGTCCGTTGGTTACTATTCTGACGGACAACACTTGGCACGCTTGTGGGACAATGCCATGGCACGTCGGACCGACCCCTTTAATCTTCCTCCAAAATGGCCCTGATGTTTGGTTCTGTTTCCGTGTCCGGGTCTGGGGACGGCGTAGTGCCCATAGGCGCGTCGTTATGTGGTTCCACTACTTGCTCGGGAGGGCTTCCCATGGTGTCGCTAGCTTCTTATGTGGGAAGTCCGGGCTCTACTAGCTCATCTTGTGCTATTGTGGTTGGTTTAGCCGTCGTCGGGCTTGCGGTAGGTCGCGGTTCTGTCTCGTCTATAACTTCCTCCGTGATGTCGGCCGTAGTTGTACGCTCCGGTGAGTGAGGTTGGGGTTCCTCTTGGTCGGCGGTTTCGCTTTCTAGTATCGCGGGGGGCTCCGCTCACCGTTCCGTGCTGTCCACCGTAGTGGTAATTTTCGGTGACATGGGTTGAGGTTCCTCTTGTTTGGTAGTATCCGGAATTGGTATCGCGATGGATTCCTCGTTTGTTCGCGTGTTGCCAGCTTGCATGATCTGGTGAAACAGGTCCTCCTGACTTTGGCCAAAATCATCTAGTAGCTGCACGAGTTCCTCGGAATGTTGGTCCGCTAGCATGCGATAGTCCAGCGCTAGGTCCTCGCATACTGCCGCAATGCTTTCCTCATTGAATTTGTAGAACCCTCGGCCGTCTTTCCTTCAGTTCTCCCAGTCCGCCCGGTATGTATGCAATTCCGCCGCTTGTGCGGCCCACGCCACCCATCCTTTGTCTAGCACCGTTTTTAATTGCGCCATAAACCTCTCCCGATTTGTTTGCAGAAGTATGCACACGTTGTCGATTATTGCTTGGCAACGGTTGCATGCTTCTTCTACGGTTCTCTTGAGGTTTTCGATTTCTTGTTTACTAACCGCCGCTGCTTCCTCATAAGTGCTCCTCATTCCTACCCATAGTTGAGATTCCTTCGAATGTAATTCTTCCAGTTTTCCCATTTCATTGTTCAGGCGGATTTCGAGCTGATGCCTCCTCTCCTCTTCCCCAACCAACTGCTCGTCGAACCATGCTTTCTTTTTGTCAAATAACGCCCGGAGTCCCGTAATCGCCGCTTCCGATTTTTTCGCTTCCTCCCGTAGTTTGGCGTTTTCTTCTTTCGTGTGGGTGTGTTGTGTTGCCTCCGCTGCGAGTTTCTCTTCAAGGGTCTTCACTGCCTTTCGACCGTTGGCCCGGATGTCCTTCTCTCTGTCCGAGGACTGGCAAAGTTCGGAGCGGAGACAGTCAATCTCCAATTCCGCCAGTTGCACGACCCGTTTTGCTTTCGAGGCAATGGCGGTCTAGGCTTCAATTTCTTCTCTCAGGGCCTCGCCAACATTGGCTGTTGGTTGAGCTGCCTGTTGTGTCGTAGTCGCGTTACGCTCCAACTCCGCAATGCGTGTGTTGGCCTTTTGTAACTTGGCTTCGGTCAGTTTGACAGTCTTCCAGACATTTTTATTTTTAATCGCCATATCCTTGGCGCCCATACTGACCTTCACCAGTTCCCTATGAACTTCGACAAGGGACGCGTTTAATGGGGGTAGTTCCATCCCCATACGGCGGATACCGGTGTTCCTCTGTCGGCCGACTTTGGCTAACTGATCCTCATCGTCGCTTTCCGCCGTTTGTGTTAGCGCACGCTCGATCATTTGGTCCTCCGTGTGCTCCTCGGCCATTCGTTGTGAGACTTTTATTTGTTGCGTTGCCAAAAATTCCATGAGTTCAAAAGTGGTTCTGAACTGTAATAGTGCGTCGAACTCATGGGCCGTGTCCGGAATGTACGGATACTCCAGGACCTCGCTTTCCACGGTAAATACGCCTTTCCCCCGTTGAGACTGGGCCGTAATGATCAGTCGTGGTTCCCGGATTATTTCGAAGGTGGTGTTGGGCTATGTAGCTATGGAGCTGTCGACTACAGTCGTCATCTTTGTGGCCGCGAGTGTGTCTTTAACTAACCTGCGCCCATCTTTTCTGTCCAGCCTCCGATATTTCGGCCTTGGGCTTTTCTGACGTGGTTCGGCTTCTGGCTCCTGTGCATCTTCGTCGTTGCGCTCCGCCCGCTCTTCCTGTGTTGTTCACGTGTTAGTCTAGGCGGATTGGGGTTCATCCTCTCACTTTGTGGTGGCCAACTCTGCTAACCTTGGCTTCGCGGATCGTGGCGGCTGCGTGTGTTGGCCGGGCTGCGGTGCCGGCAGACCTCGGGGTGGGAATAGTATCATCAAATACTGTTGTATGATAGGCCTGTGCTTTTTTCCTCCTCGATATGCGTGCATGCCTTCCTGTAACGATGGCCCCGTAATGACTCCCCAATTGATCATACACCCTTCAAAGATATCAATGATGATACCTGCCTTCTGCTTGGGCATCCCATATGCGTTTACATGTACGCATCCGACCTCCAACAGGAACTTGGCTATTTCGTGGAAAAAGGGGTCTGGGATCTCCTTTGTTCTATATGCCTTGGCGGATGACGAATATGGCCCGAAATATCTCTGCAAAGTTTCCACAGGAGGGATTTCGAAGTGCCTTTCACCTAGTGATGACATGTCAAGCTTTTTCTGGATGGATGTGTTGGTGATCGTGTCGATATTGAGCTTCCAAGCGATGTCCAGGGCTTCAGGGTGGGGAGGTGCCTCGTCTACTCTGATGTATCCATCCAAGCGTTTCTCCACGAGCCATTGATGCAAGGCGATAGAAATGGGTATCGGCATAGTCGAATTAGGCTTGTGGCTAATGGGTGAGGATTGCTGGCTATGGCGAACTGGAGCTCTATGATAGGATGGAGAAGAGGGTGAGGAAGGGGAGCGATAAGAGCAATGAGAGTTAGAAGGTTGGTTTCTGTAGTGTGCAGAAAACCTTATATTTCCTTCTTTTTGTGGCCTAGGGTTCCTTGGTCGGTGAGCCATTGTGGTGCCGTGTGTTCTTGGCCTAGAAGTCTGTGCATGCCTTAAGTCCTTTTAATAGCGTCGCTATCCTCTCTTTCTTTCTTTTTTCTTTTTTTTTTCGTAACGGTTACATACAATATTATTTTTATAGTATAGTACAAGTGGGGCCTTATACTTACTCAGCTGATTCTCCGGCTTTGTCTTGTCCGGCGGGGAACAGGTTAGGTGGCGTGGGTCCTAGATAAGGTTTAAGGCGAAACCCATTCACTTTTTGACGTAACACTTCCCCGGCCAACGTGCCAAGTTGAAACGTGCCTTGTTCTACTCCCACTATCCAGTACGGGCCTGTCCAACGGAATCTTAATTTTCCTGGCATATGCCCCATGCATGTTTGGAAAACTAATACTGCTTTCCCAACTGTAAAATCTTTCTCATGCGCATGTCGGTGCCGGTCCACGAATGCTTTGTGCCGCCGCTGTTCCTACTCCAATATGGCCAGACTGCGTAACCTTGTTTCTCCTAGCTCTACTAGTTGTAGCCGTACTTGTTCGAATTTGCCCTCTGGTAGCCGGGCTCGTACTTGAATCCGCAGACTGGGTACCTGGAATTTGACTGGCATCATGGCCTCTAGACCAAATGCTAGCTTGAAAGGCGTTGATTGTATGATGGTCTTGTAGTTGGTACGATATGCCCATAACGCGTTGTGCAATTTGGTATCCCAATCCGTTCTGTTCTCATTGACTATCTTTTTGAGGATAGTTTGGAGGGTTTTGTTTGTGGATTCTGCCAAGCCATTTTCCTGTGGGTAATATGGTGTGCTTTTCTTGTGAACCACAATGTAATGTTGGGTCAGTTCGCTGATGAACGTATTCAGAAAGTGACTCCCTTGATCACTAATGAGCTCGATAGGGAAGCCGAAACGACACCAGATGTCTTCGTAAAGGAATTTCGCCATGACTGCCGCAGTATTCTCGTGTAGTGGTTTCGCTTCTACCCACTTGGTACAGTAATCCGTGGCCACCAGGATGTACTTATTGCCTGTTCTAGCAGCCGCCGAGGTAAAGGGTCCCACAAAATCTAGCCCCGACTTTTGGAAAGGATCCAATGGCAACACTGGTTGGTGTGGCATTTTCGCGACTTCCGTGGGCTGGCCCAATCGTTGACATAAATCGCACTGTCTACAATATTCATACGCATCATTTTGCATCATCGGCCACCAAAGTCCCGCTTGCCAGATTTTCCGAGCTGTAACATCTCCCGCGTAATGTCCTCCCGCCGTACCACAGTGGGCTTCGTGTAGAACCGTGGCCTTCTCATCCTGCCATATTCCGCGCCTCCAAATGTCATGACTACCTTTGGGATATAGTATGTCTTCTACTAAACCGAAATTTCGACTTCGTACGGCCATGCATTTTTTCTCGTCCGTCCGTAATCGGGGTGGCGGTAATCCCGTGGTCAGGAAGTAGGTCATTTCCATCAGCCACCGATTTGGAAAAGTCTTCTCCTTTCGTTCTGCTAGCGTTGCTACAGGCAGAATGTCCGCATTCGGGAAGTCGTCGTTGTCCTGTTGCGCCGTTTCTCCATTATCTAGTTTGCTCAAGAAATCTGCCACCACGTGTTGCGTACCCAGTCGGTGTTGAATTACAAAGTCGAATTCTTGAAGCAGTAGCATCCATCTAGCCAATTTCCCCGTCAACGCTTGTTTCCCTACCAAATATAGCAATGTTGAATGATCCACGTGAAACGTGAATTTCCGACCTAGCAAATAATGCCGGAACTTATTGATGTTGTATATCATACCCAACACCTCACGTTCCGTTGTGGAATAGTTCCGCTCAGCTGACGGGAACTACAACGTTCCTTATGCACAACGCTCGGCCACAACCGAGATTCTTTTCATACACAGAAAACAGGAAACGAAAACACGCGACACAAAGAGGAGAAGAGTACACAGGGTGTTTACGTGGAAAACCCAAACTAGGGAAAAACCACGGCAGCCCACAGGCTGCAAACTGTCACTATGCTAGAATGTACAAAACAGTGAGTTCACGGAGGCAACGACCTCGTGCTCACGATCTTCGCCACAGGCGGCGGTTACAACAGAGGCAACGACCTCTTTCTCTCTCTCTCTCTCTCTCTCTTTGTACACTGTTACATGCTCTCTCTTCTTCTTGCACCAACAAGAAAATGACAACCACCAGTAAGTTTGCCCTAGGTCATATTTATACTAATATGACTTTTCGGCTATTTACTAATATAGCCTCGATGGGCTCTCAGAAACATATTTACGAATATGTCTCTTCGTCCGGTTCTCACCGGGTCTGCACCATCCGACTCTCCGTAGTCGGGTACTCCTCATCCGGTTCATACCGGGTCTGCACCATCCGGCTCTCCGTAGCCGGGTACTCCTCATCCGGTTCATACCGGGTCTGCACCATCCGGCTCTCCATAGCCGGGTACTCCTCATCCGGTTCATACCGGGTCTGCACCATCCGACTCTCCGTGGCTGGGTACTCCTCATCCGTCACTGTTCTTCTCTCTTCCCATCCGGAGGGACCTGTCTCCCAACAAACTCCCCCTTCACTCCGGCATGGGGTGTCTTACCAGTCCGATTCTCTTCCGGCATGCCTCCAGCTTGTCGGGTATCAGCGCTTTGGTCAGCATATCTGACCCGTTCTCGGCCGTGTGGATCTTCATCAACGCGAACTCCTGGTCATCTACACTTTCCCGGATCCAGTGATACCTTCGCTAGATATGCTTCGTCCGGCAATGGTAGGCCTCATTCTTAGCAAGGTGGATGGCACTTTGACTGTCGCAATAGAGCCGGTATTCATCTTGCCGAATACCGAGCTCTCCGATGAAGTCCTTCATCCATAAGATTTCCTTGCCGGCTTCCACAGCCGCCATGTACTCCGCCTCTGTGGTTGACAATGCAACCGTCTTCTGCGGCCTCGACTGCCACGAAACAGCTCCCCCTACATATGTCATTACATACCCGTATGTAGACTGGCTGGTATCCACATTAGCCGACATGTCTGAATCGGTGAAACCGTCAAGTTGAGGTTTTCCGGAGCCGAATCGGAGACACATATTTGAAGTGCCCTTCAAATACCGGAGTATCCATTTGACCGCGTTCTAGTGCTCCTTGCCGGGATTGCTCATAAACCGGCTCACCACTCCGACTGCGTATCCTATGTCCGGTCAGGTACAAACCATTGCGTACATCAAGCTCCCGACGGCAGAGGCATATGGAATCTTCGTCATATCCGCCTTCTTTGCTTTCGTCTTCGGGCTTTGCTTGCCGGATAGCCTGCAATTTTCCGGAAGTGTCGATCCGACCGGTTTCGCTTCTGACATGTTGAACCTTGTTAAGCACCTTTGTCACGTACTTCTCTTGTGACAGCCATAATTGCTTCTTTGACTGGTCCTGAATGATGTGCATCCCCAACATCTGTCTTGCCGGACCCAAGTCTTTCATTGAGAAGGTCCGGTTGAGAGCCTTCTTCAGCATCCGTATTTTGACTTGGTCACGTCCGACGATCAACATGTCATCCACGTACAGAAGGAGTATCAGGAAGTCGCCTCCTTCGAACTTCTTCACAAACACGCAATGATCGGCCTGCGTCTTGTGGTACCCTTGGTCGGTCATGAAGGAGTCGAACTTCTAGTACCATTGCCGGGGAGCCTACTTCAACCCGTAGAGGCTCTTCTTCAACCGGCATACCAGGTGCTCCTTCCCTTTCTCCACGAATCCTTCCGGTTGCTGCATGTAGATCTCTTCTTCAAGGTCACCGTGAAGGAATGTCGTCTTCACGTCTAGCTGCTCTACCTCGAAGTCCATGCTTGCCGCTATACTCAACACCGTCCGGATGGAGGTCATCTTTACTACCGGGGCAAATATCTCGTTGAAGTCCACGCCCTTCTTCTGCTGGAACCCCTTCACCACGATCCTAGCTTTGTATCTCGGGGGGTTGCCGGCATCTCCCGGTTTCAACTTGTACACCCACTTGTTTCGGAGTGCCCGCTTTCCTTTCGGCAACTCCAACAATTCGTACGTATGGTTCTCATGCAGGGAATCCATCTCGTCCTGCATGGCACTTAACCATCTTCGGTTGTGGGTGTCATCCTTCGCTTCTTTGAAGCTTTCCGGCTCCCCCTCATCGGTTAGCAGCACATGTTCTGCATCCGGAAATCTACGGGGGGGCCTTCTCTCTCTTAGAGGATATCTCCATCTCTGGGCTTCGGTAGCAGACTCCACCATTTTCATCCGAATCCGATTCGGGGTCTAGGCCGGTTCAGGTCTCAGCTTCCTCTACTTCTTCTTCTGCCGGTTCGGTATTCTCACCGTAACCGGCTGGTTCCTCGAGTGCTAACCGGTCTCTTGCCGGTTGGGTCTACTCATCGTAGACTCTATCCTTACCGGTCGACTCGGAGTTCATTATCTTCTTCTCCGACTCCCAGTCAGCGAGCGTCTTGTCCTCCATGCAGATAATATCTCGACTCCGGAATACCTTCTTGTCGACCGAGTCCCACACTCGGTAGCCGAACTCATCGTCACCGTAACCGAGGAATATGCATGGCCGGGTCTTTGGATCTAACTTTCCTCTCCGGTCCTTAGCTACATGCACGTACGCGAGACACCCGAACACCTTCAGATGCCGGTAGGACACTTCCTTACCGGTCCATACTCTCTGTGGCGTGTCTCCGTCCAAGGGTACTGAGGGTGATCTGTTTATCACGTATGTCGTCGTCGACAATGCCTCAGCCCAAAACTTCTTGGGTAGTTTTGCATGCGCTAGCATACTCCGGACCCTCTCCATTATGGTCCGGTTCATCCTCTTGGCCAGCCCGTTTAGTTCCGGCGTCTTCAGCACGGTAAATTCGAGCCGGATTCCTTTCGAGCGGCAGTACTCCTCGAACTGCCCCCGGTATTCTCCTCCGTTATCTGCTCGAACCGCCTTCAGCTTCCGGCCGGTTTCTCTTTCCACTCTCGCGTGAAGCTCTTTGAAGACGGATAGCACCTGATCCTTCGTCTTCAACGGTGTGGCCCACGGCTTCCGGCTGTGGTCATCTATGAACGTCACAAAGTACTGCGCTCCGGCATGTGACTTCGTGTCTACTTGACACACATCAGTATGCACCAACTCCAGTGGTGCATTACGTCTCATCGGTGGCCTTGGTCGGAAAGAGGTCCGGTTTTGTTTACCGGCCAGACAATTAGTGCACTTCTCCAAGTGCACGTTCTTCACTGGAATGAGGTTGTCGTCTGCAAGCCTCTTCATCCCCTTCTCGCTCATATGACACAGTCTCTTGTGCCACAGCTCACCGGCAGCGTCGGATGCCAGGTTCACTTCTTCCGGACATAACCGGGCATTCATCAGCTACAGTGTGTTGACCTTCCGGGCCCGAGTCACAATCAGGCTCCCTTTGCTGAACATCATGACACCGTTCCGGATGCTACCCGTGTAGCCTTCATCATCGAGCCGACCGGCTGATATCAGGTTCAAACGAACCTCCGGAACGTGTCAAACATCCTTCAGCAACAACTTGCATCCGGTTGGTGTTGACAGCCACACGTCTCTTATGCCGATAATTCGGCATGTGCCTTCATTCCCCATCCGGACACAGCTGTGATCACCGGCTGAGTAGGATGAGAAGCATTTTCGGTCCGGGGTAAGGTGGAACGATGCTCCGGAGTCTACCACCCAGGTCATCTCGTCGCCGGCAAGGTTTATCTCACTCTCTTCGATGATGAGCATCAACTCTTCTTCACTTGCCGTGATTGCCGTCGTTCCCTTCCGGTCCGTTCCCCTCCGGTCTTTACCGTTCCGGTCTGGGGTCCGCTCCGAATCGGTACCGTCAGTTTCCTTGTCTTTACGGAAATGCCGACAGTTCTTTTGGAAGTGTCCCGGCTTGCCGCAATAGAAGCAAGTAGGCCTCCCCCTTGACTTTGACCGTGTCCCCAACTTCTCCCGGTTCTGGGGACTACGGTTTCTCTGTCTTCCGCGTTCCGATTTGGTAAGGAGTGCTTTGGAGTCGGAGCTCGTATCTTTGTCTTTCCGAAGCGCCTCCTCATCTAGCAAGCTCGATTTTACTCTTGCTAGGGATAACCGCTTTCCTTCCGGCCCGGCGTTGCCCAAAGTGACAACCAACGTCTCCCAGCTATCCGGGAGGGAACCGAGCAGGAGTAGCGCTAATACCTCGTCGGCGAGAGGTACTTCCAATGATGTTTCCTGGTGTATCAGCCCCTAGAAGGCATTCATGTGCTCCGCCATGCTGGAGCCATCTTGGTACTGGAGTCTTACTAGCTTCCGGAATACCGAAACCTGATTAACAACATTTTTGTTTTCAAACATTATGCCGATCTTCTCCCACAGCTCATGAGCCTTGCTCTCCTCATTGAAGTTGTTGTACAGCCTCATGTCGATGAAGCACCGTATGTACGCCGTTGTCTTCATGTGCATCACCTCCCATATCGCGGCGTCAATTTTGTTCGGTCTCTTGTCCCCGAACTGAACCAGCAGCCAGAGGTCTTTAACCACGAGCATGTCCCTCATCTTCGACTTCCACACTGAATAGTTGGAGACGGTGAGCTTGAACATGCCGCCAAACGATTCGTCCATTTTCTGTGTCGTTTCGCTCTGATACCACTTGACGGGAACTACAACGTTCCTTATGCACAATGCTCGGCCACAACCGAGATTCTTTTCATACACAGAAAACAGGAAACGAAAAAACGCGACACAAAGAGGAGAAGAGTACACAGGGTGTTTACGTGGAAAACCCAAACTAGGGAAAAACCACGGCAGCCCACAGGCTGCAAACTGTCACTATGCTAGAATGTACAAAACAGTGAGTTCACGGAGGCAACGACCTCGTGCTCACGATCTTCGCCACAAACGGCGGTTACAACAGAGGCAGCGACCTCTTTCTCTCTCTCTCTCTCTCTCTCTGTACACTGTTACGTGCTCTCTCTTCTTCTTGCACCAACAAGAAAATGACAACCACCAGTAAGTTTACCCTAAGTCATATTTATACTAATATGACTTTTCGGCTATTTACAAATATAGCCTCGATGGGCTCTCAAAAACATATTTACGAATATGTCTCTTCGTCCGGTTCTCACTGGGTCTGCACCATCCGGCTCTCCGTAGTCGGGTACTCCTCATCCGGTTCATACCGGGTCTGTACCATCCGGCTCTCCGTAGCCTCATCCGGTTCATACCGGGTCTGCACCATCCGGCTCTCCGTAGCCGGGTACTCCTCATCCGGTTCATACCGAGTCTGCACCATCCGGCTCTCCGTAGCCGGGTACTCCTCATCCGGTTCATATCGGGTTTGCACCATCCGGCTCTCCGTGGCCGGGTACTCCTCATCCGTCACTGTTCTTCTCTCTTCCCATCCGGAGGGACCTGTCTCCCAACATCAGCTGTTGATAGTTTCCGACTAGCATAGTACACTGGCCGGTACCAATTCCGCTCCGTGAGCTGCATTAGCGCACTACCTATTGCTATGTCTGAGGCATCTACGAACATGTGGAATGGCTTCACCCAAACTGGTGCCTGTACGACGGGTGCCTGTGTTAGCATTACCTTTAGCGCATCATACGCCTTCTCTTCCATTGCTGTCCATTTGAAAGGAGTCCGATGAACGACGACATGTAATGGCGTGGCGAAGTTCGCCAAATAGCGTATCATCCGACTGTGCCATCGTATTTGTCCTAGAAACCAGTTGAGTGCTTTTGCATTTGCCGTTGTTTTCGCGTGAGTAATCACGGAGATTTTGTTCGGATTGACCACTATCCCTTCCTTACTGACTATGTGGCCGAGGAGAGCCCCCCTGGTAACGCCGAAGGCGCATTTGGCGGGATTCAGGCTTAAGCGCGTGGTTCGGCAACGCTTAGATAGAGTGATGGAGTTGATTGCCATGGGAGCATCCTTTGATCATAGTGCAGATGGGTTCCTACACCTCACGTGTGAGGGAGGCCATTCACACCATCACATAGTTCATGCAGCTGACATGACTGGGCGAGAAATCGAGAGGGTGTTGATGGAATCTGTTCATAAGTGTGCCAATATCACAATGTTTGCACACCATTTCGCAATAGCTCTGCTAACAAAGAAGGTGGATGTTATCCGAAACAATCGCTCTATGTTTCATATCCATCATCTCATGTTAAATTATAGAATCTAAGCGTTCTCTATTTTGGAAAATCATAGGAGGAAACAACGGTTACTTGTTGTGGTGTGGATACTCTCGACACACAAATTTGTAAGGTACTGACTTTCTATCGAGAGAAAGAAATTGAGATTCGCAAAGAGATACCGTCTACCTCGAAAATCCTTTTCTAAATCATTTAGAGGAGTAAACTGAGTGATGCTTTATGTGAAGAATTAAATAATTGAACACATTGATCAAACCAAGTAAAACTTGAGGAGAACTTTGAAGCCCCGCAACCTTTAAACAAAGAAACTGTATATTGTATGGATTTCATGTTGTTCTGGATTTAGAACTTTCTTCTAGTTTATGTGCCATGTTAGATAGCACTATTGTGCAGTTGTTTGTTGATATCAAGGTGGCAAATGAGTTTCCAATGCTAGTTATTGATCTGGCTACTTTACATTATTCTTAACAAGAATGCTCCATTAGGATTTGGTCTGAAGACTTAAGTGTTTCCACTGAGTTATAACACTCCATCCATGTATATGAATATTGTGATTGGATTGACTAGGAAAATGGTTTTTACTACGATTGTTTGTGGTGAATTTTCTTGAAAAGCTTTTGAATAAAAGTTGAGTATCTTTGTGAAAAAAATGACGTGATACTTTTTGTAGATTCAGGTAGTGAAAGTATAGTTGAGGTTGAAGTATGATTTATGGAAACTTTCTCATGTTATCCATAAAGCTATCGTGGAAGAGTTAAGAGTATCTTAATTAAAAAAGGGATGCGCCATTTTTGGTAGATTTAAGCAGAGAAATCTATTTAGTTTAGGTACTCAAGGCAAGGGTGATGATTAAGGGTCGCAGATGTGAAGAATAGTGTTATTGATGGTATTTAATTCAAAATGTATTGTAAGATACTGTTAGAGTGATGTTCTAATGTAAGCATATGATAAGCCTAATACATTATATATGAAATAAGAAAGGAGAAAGAGAAAGAAGGGTGCCGATCCACCCGACCACCCCCGAGTGAAGGGATCGAGACGAACTCGAGCCTTGATCGGAGTTCCATACCACCACCATGGCGTCGAGTCGTACCTGGTGCTGGCACGCTCGCTACAAGAGTTGACCCACCACAAGAACAGAGTCTCGACGTAGTCAAGAGATGATGAAATGAGGGTAGCTAGGCCTCATATTTATAGTGAGACCCAAGGCCCCCATGCAAGTTCACACTTGGCCTAATGGGTTGTCTCAATCCCGAGGATTAAAAGTAATCCTCCCCTTCTTTACACTCTCGTTTAAGCCTCGCAGTTATCCACGTGTATAGAATACTACGGTAAATTCTCACTACGGGATATTATATGGTCATGCCCGTAACACATACCTTATGTTTGGGTTGAAAATTACGAGCCAGTGGGAGTCCATGTAGTTAAGAAGCACATTCCTAACGTTAAGGTTGATTTACATGCCTCTTTTGAGATGTCAGATTGTTGGAAATAGTTGTCAAGGGTGGAAACAATATCCAACACTATATGATGAAGATCATCAAGATTGGTATACAAACATACAGAATGTTCTCAAACAACTTAGCAAGATCAAGAAGATCTTTCTATAGAAACAAAGAGAGGGAGAGGGAGCAAGAGAGGCACACAAAATACAAATAGTATATTCAAAAATGGCAATTTGATATCATAAACTAGGTTACAATGTTGGTTATATAATAACCAAGCTAGGGCAACTGCCATTTATGTTATGTACATAAATAACCTATCCTAGTTTATCCAGATGGAACAATGTGAATACGGCCATTATATACCCGTATTCGACACTTCCTCATAATGGGCGTATTCATCAAAGAATATGTAATACACAAAAGAAACATAATATAGATTATACAAGGAGATGATAAGTTGTTCTCCTCAATCGGCATGGGCTGAATAACTAGAGCCCAATCGGCTCGTCCTATTGACTAGAGTCGGTGTCCCAAATGCCGAATGTCGAATGTTGAATACCAAATTCATCTCTATGTCCTAGTCGATCGAGCTGAAGCCGTAGTGTCTGAATCGACTGGACTCATACCTTTTATGCCCATCTAATGCCTTAATGACTAGCATCAGTAAACCGAAAGACATTTGGTCATCCCGTGCTACAGTGTCGGTCGTAGAGATTTACTCGAGACTGAGCTTCCCTGAAGTTACATAGTCCCGAACGAAGTAATATCAAATGACAATATGCTTGGAGGTGTTGTGGTGAATCGGATTTTTTGATAGAGCGACAATAGCCTTACGACCACTATAGACCAGGGGAGCCGAATTGCAGTTGGTTTACCAAAATGTACGCACCAACTACCGAGCCATAAAGCTTCTTTCGCTATATTGGATGCGGCTACGTATTTGGCCTCAGTGATTGATGTGGTTGTGCACTCTTGAAGTTTCGACTTCCACGAAATTGCTCCATTGCCGAATTTGAAGTAATATCCTATTGTTGACTTTTGGCTGTCCACACAGTCGGCAAGTCCGAGTTGGTGTAGCTGACTATGGTTGAGTTCTTGTTTGGACTGAAGAGGTTGCCAAGGTCTTGTGTGCCCACCAGATATCCGACACCTATTGTAATAATAATAACATTTCATATCTAACAACAATCCTAAATATCCTACATATCGTGTTTCAGATTCACATTCCTTCTGGACTCCAATACATCTTGCTTCACACTCTAACACGGATAGTCCTGCTTGGGGAATGGTTTTCGGTGGCGTTATCATCCATTGAAGTCGAGTATGTGGCCACAACACTAGCGGCAAACGAAGGCTCGTGGTTCAAAAGTATTTTAAAAGAACTAGATGTAATAAATTTGTCACATATAAAAATTTATTGTGACAATCAATCTGGTATCAAGATTGCTATAAACAGTAATCTCTCTAACCAAAACAAACATATAGAGGCTAAGCATCACTTCATACGAGAATTAGTCAAAATGAAAGAGCTTGAAGTCCAATATACTTCAACGATCAGTGTGTGGGGTGATTTTCGCACTAAACGGGTACCGCACCAAAAACATTGGCAGTGTTCAAAGTTGGAACTTAAGCAAGCTTGACCGCAACAAAGGAAGTATTTTGGTAAGAATATAATATGAATATTTATAGGAGACGTTACACATAATAAAATATTACACTAGTTGGAACTTGTTTTGTAACTTACACATTTAAATATATTGTAAGTTTTCTATATGAAGTGTACTCACTAGCATAATGAGATCTATATTCTTACATTGTGTCTCCATCCAAGTCAACCTCTCTTTCTCCCTCTCTCTCATTCGTGTGTTTTGCGAGCTCTACCAGCTATGGTGAACTCAGGTGGTGCAGGATTTGACCCCAACACCTTCATCTTCACCTCCCCCCGAGGGAAGATGACCATCCAGCCGGACCTCACCATTCCCTCCTTCCTCTTCCAAACCACTTCTGCCCGGGCCTACCACCACCGACTCGCCATTGTCGATCCTTCCTCCCAACTCTCCCTCACCTTCTCCCAGCTCCGCTCCCGCATCCGCTCCGCCACCCGGGCCCTCTCCTCCCTCGGCATCTCCCAGGGAGATGTGGTCTTCCTCCTCTCCCCCAATTCAATCCACTTCCCCGTCCTCTTCTTCGCCATTCTCTGGCTCGGAGGCGTGGCCACCACCGCGAACCCCGTGTACAGCCCGGGCGAGATCGCGAGGCAGGCCCGCGACTCGAGTGCCAAGCTCATCCTTGTACACCCCGACCTCCTCCCCAAGCTCTCCGGCTTGAACCTCCCAATCCTCGTCATTGACGGTGGTGCCGGCCCATCCCAACCGGCCGTGAATCATTATCATCATCATCACTTGTTGTCCGATGCCGAGCGGCTCTCGGCCGCCCATGTCCCCCCGCCCGTCCGCATCCGGCAGACAGACACCGCCGCCATCCTCTACTCCTCGGGCACCACGGGCCTCTCCAAAGGCATTGTCCTCTCCCACCTCAACCTCATCGCCAGCTCCATGCAGACCAACTGGGATGCCATCCGTTTGGGCGACACGGACCTCTCTTTCTTCGCGGTCACCCCATTCTGCCATGTCTATGGCCTCTCGTTCATCCTCTTCTCCCAATTGCAACGCGGCAACACGATTGTGACCATGCCGAGGTTCAATTTCGTGGGCATGTTGAAGGCCATCCAGGATTACCATGTCACCAGCCTACCGCTTGTCCCGCCCGTCATGCTCGCGCTGGCGAAGCATGATGTGGCCCTCAAATATGACCTCACTTCGGTCATTGATATCACATCGGGAGCCTCCCCTCTCGTGAAAGAGACGGTCGACGAAGCATTGAAACGATTCAAATGCCCCAATGTCCGCCAGGTAAAAATCGGGTTTCTCCACCTTTCTTGTATACAAATCATGCATACAATTTTGTCTCTGCCCATCTAAGTTGGATCATGTGTGTGAAGTTATGATGTTTCTCTCATTTCTCTTGAGTATGGCATGAATTAGGGTTATGGGATGACGGAAACGGCAGGAGTCATATCCATCTTGCCCCCTAGGACGGAGGCGAAAAACTTCGCCACGGTCGGGCCTTTAGTAGCGGGAATGGAAGCCGTGGTGGTCGATCCCAGCTCAGGCAAGAGACTGCCTCCCAACAAGCAAGGGGAGTTATGGGTTAGAGGACCCAATGTAATGCAAGGTCTTTTATTCTAACACTAAACCAACAAAAAACAAAACTTCTATAACCAAAATCAAATATGTATATTGGGGATTTGTTAGGTTGCTAAAAAAACAGCAAGAAAGAGAATCTTGACAATTTTTAAGTGACTTTGGAATTGGGTACATAGGTTTTACCTAAACAACAATTTTAAGTCACATAGGAATGGGTACATAGGTTATCTAAACAATCTCGAAGCAACTGCTTCAACTCTGGAGAAAGACGGTTGGCTCCACACTGGTGATCTCGTGTACATTGACGATGATGGATATATCTACATCATGGATCGGTTGAAGGAGCTAATCAAATACAAAGGCCTCCAGGTATTGAATCCCATTCAAAATCCGGGATTGACGGAACATGTGGGGTTCCTTCGCATACATGTTCATAATATGTTGGAATCGAGTAGATATTTTGTATGTTGTTCTGATGCACCCAAGAGAGAATCAATTTCACAATTCGAAAAAGGATATTATTCCGATGGTTAAGAATCAAATTAAATTTTTTTACTCTCTACTATGTCGAAGGTTGCACCATCGGAGCTCGAGGCATTGCTCTTGACCCATCCAGAGATTGAAGATGTTGCGGTGGTGCCGTAAGTGGGAATGGAATATGTGAGCCATTTTGTAGTGTGTATATGTATATATTAATGTGTCCTTACATTTATTGTATCATTTTGTTAATAGGCTGCCCGACGAAGATGCCGGGGAAGTGCCGTTTGCATATGTTGTTAGATCAAAGGGGAGTTACTTGCAAGAGAGTGATGTCATTGAATTCATGGCTCCTCAGGTATCATATTGAGTTGGAATCGTTGTGTTTTATACCTAATGTTTTGTTCCGAACGAAACAATGGGAAGATGATTGAATTCATGGGCTTCCATTTTTTTCCATTAATTTATTTTTTCCTAGGTTGCTCCATACAAGAAGGTGCGAAAGGTAAGCTTTATCGATGCAATCCCGAAATCAAGTTCGGGAAAGATTCTGCGCCGAGAACTTCCTTGGGCTCCCTCATCAAGGCTTTGAATTTGCCCCCTCCCTAGAAATAGTTTTTGTACATGTCCTTGCAATCATTAATTATATGCCCTCCCCCATTAAAGATATGCATTAAGTCCGCATTGAGAAGACTTTGTGTATTTATATAATTATTTTATGTTTTAATTTAGGAGATGTCTTTAGAACAAATCACCAATGTTTCTTCACAATTTCAAACCATGCATGTGCTCTGGAAGCACGAGAGTTGCTCTAGTTTTTCTATGGAGAGATGATTCTTTGAACATTAAACCTCAAGCAACTTGCACCATAGGTTAGTCTAGACTAATTATCTAGTGAAACCTATTGTTAGTCTAGACTAGTTATCAGGTGAAACCTATACGGTTAGTCAAGAGTAATTTTCTGGTGAAAACTTGAACGTTAAACATCATCGAACAACTTTCATGATAGGGGGTTACTTTTGAGTATTATGTAGCAAATCTTTTAGCATCGAACATAATTGTTTGGTGTAGGATAATTGTACAATGAGACTTTGAGCATTAAACATTTGACAGCTTGTAATGTAGCGAATCATTGGCCATTATGTACGAAGATTGCATTGCATTTATACTTGACAATTTTGATGTTAAAAATTGCATTGTAAAGATTCAATGCAAAGAAATGTGCAAACATGATGACATAGATTAGCTTGTGTTATGTTATGGTTATCAAAGATTAGGTTGCGTTGTTATGTTATGGTTATCATTCCATATTCCCTAAGAGAATGGTTTGTACACCTTAGAGATTGTTGCCAGAATAAAGGTGGTATTGTTGGCCTTTACCCAAAAAAACCCTTTGATATCGACATATATCAAACAAGAGGGTTTATTGGTGAAGGTAAACTACACGCGATATCATAGTTAAAGATGTAGGACCCACATGTATGCATGCCGAATATCGAGTTTCTAGTTTCTATATTCAATTAGCTTAAGGGTATGAAAACCGTTGGAATGTGATAACATTACCTTTTAAGGAAATCCTAAAAGAGTACTAATATCATTGACATCATCACATTTCCAATAATTTGCAACTCCAAAAGGAATGCGTTTCAACTTTGTAAACAGAGAGTGAAAATGAAAGAATAGAGTGTTGACAAACCATATGTACTAAGTGGTTGCTTAGTCACAAATTATCTTGCACAAATCCACCCATTGTATGTCTTTTGTTGAAGCTACAACCAAATTAAACATGATTTTGCTTGGCTCTCAACATATTGTCCACAGGTCAGTGCCACCAAGGTAAATGGAACCAATAAGAACTTGACACTTTCGTTTCTTGTTGTCATAATTTAGAGTGAAATGGTTCCTTGTTTGGTAGTACATGTGTGCAACATGAATGGGAAGACATGTAAACATAAATATACTAAGGTTTTTCTAGGATAGTGCCACATACACATCATGGCAAAGGTTAAGAGGTAAAGAGTGAGCCGTCAAAACTTATGGTTGAAACCTATTATCTATTCATGGAGCTAAGACATCTGTTGTGCTATTTAACCCATCAAATTGGGCACATCTATGAGTAACTTCATGAGCCATACAAACTCTCTTCGTAGAATACAATGTTAGCCTCAATGAGGAGCCCGCATTGTGACACCCAATGTATGTTTTTTCTCATATATCAAACAAGAGGGTTTATTGGTGAAGGTAAATTGAAGTAGGACCCACGTGTATGCATGTGGAGTATCGAGATTCTGGTTTCTATGTTCAATTAGCTTAAGGGTATGAAAACCGTTGAACAGGATAACATGGCCTTTTAAGGAAATCCTAAAGGAGTATTGATATCATTGACATTATCACATTTCCAATAATTGAGAACCAAAAGTTACAATAGGCTTATTCTAAAATCAAGTTCTAAACATGACAGCAAGTTGAGAACCACAGTCTACATTCTGAGACAAATCAATAATGGAGGTATTACATTTAATACTTAGAGACACATTCTATATAAATAGACATAAATTTAGCATTGTAGAATTTATTCAATGGGGTACCATTTTCATATTTTGCAAAATCGGGGTTAATACTACATGAAATTCCATTCCTTATCACGAAATTGGATAAAGAAAAAATGATAGATGGAATATGAAACTATTGATTTTCTTGTAATGAAAATAATTAGTTAAAATTTTTGGTATGTTTTAAGAAACCATGTATGCATGCGTCATACCATCGTGAAATTGTGTTGAAATAAGCCATTTTTTAACATCTGTCAAAGAAGTAAAAACAAAACACGACATATTACTTACTTCAAATGTCTAGGAGGGTTCCGCACGACATATTACCTCACAAATATTTATTCATTGGGTTGCTTGACCAACAATCCTTATCATACCAAAACTAGTCATGCGACATAATCAAGCATGTCTATTTGTCCCATTATTTTCATATTTTGGCCTTATTTTCTTTTACACTCATCCAATAGACAACAAAAGTTTGATGGAAATATGGAATTTTTAAAAATGATATCCTATCTTCTTACTATTTCATGCATAGAACAAAAACTTGACCTTTATGAGTAACTTTTATAGGTGCCATTAGAATTAATTCTTTATACAAAAGTTTTCATGAGTGTTGTCATGCTCTCAATATACATGGTCGAGTCTTCGGGTCCAGTTTTCCCCTCTGGTCCTTTGTAACATGCACATAGCCAAGACAACCAAACAACCTCAGATGCCTATACAACACATCTTTGTCGGTCCACACCTTTTGTGGACATCTCTGTCCAAGGGTGTTGAGGGTGATCTGTTTATCACGTAGATCGTCGTCATTAACACCTCACCCGAAAACTTCTTGGATAGTTTGGCATGGGCAACCATGCTCCAGACTCTTTCTATAACAATCTGGTTCATTCGCTCGGCTTGTCCGTTCAGCTCTTGTGTCTTTGGCATGGTGTATTCGAGCCAGATTCCCTTCCCTCCCTGCACACAACCTACAAAGCATAGCAAACCGAAGCCAATATATATATATGTATGTATGTATGTATGTGTGTGTGTATGTATATATTGTTAGAAGTTATAATTAACTAATTAGCTATCAGTGAACAACTACTTAGTTAATTACTAAATATAACCCCACACCCCAAGTTATTATTAGTAAAGGAAAACAGATTTCATGTTAGTTGTAATTCAAAAAAGCTTGCCTCATTTTTCCCTCCACTTCCTTTGCTATATAAAGAGGAAGTTGGGGAACCTATTTGGTGTGCTCTCTACATCCTTGCATCTTTTAGCCATCACTCTTAGTGGTTGTATTACTGGCTTGTTTTTTAATCAAATTTCTTATTGCTTTCCAAGTTATTCCATAATTCTTGTATGTCATAATCTTGTACCCTACCAAAATCTCAACATGGTATCAGAGCGTCAGTAGTACGAAGCCTAGAAATATATCACCCCTCCATACTCTACTTTTAACACCGGGTCATTTGAAACAGGTAATATGTCGCATTCTCTTTTTCATATCTTAGTGAGATGTTAAAAAATGCCTTATTTAAGCAAAATTTCAACAAGGCACGACGCATGTGTATGTGGTTTATGAAAACATAGCGAAAAAAAGAACTAACTAATATCACGTCAACAAAATCATCCGACGTATATTCTATCTACCATGTTTTTGTCCAAATCTTAGACAGGGGTGTATTTGTCAACACAAGTATAATAGTAACACGGGTCCTTGTGCATATTCTAAAAAGCATGCCCCATTGAATAAGTGACTTCTTCTAATTATGTGTGTATATTTAAATATAATACATCTTAAAGCAAATTGTGAACCTTGCAATTAAGAGATACTACTATGTCAAGAGAAAATTTCCATTGACACGTGATACATGACACTGTCAATGTATAAATAAACTAGTCTACAATAACATTCCAATCATACGAGTAAATGATAGAGTATAAACTTATCTCCGATATACCCCAAATGATAAAGGAGAGTTTAGATAACATGTACACATACAAGTATACTTAATTTCTAAGTTCAATGATTGTTACACGAAAATTATAAGTAAGCTCAACTTATATATTATGTCAAAATTTAACAATTCATATTGTTCAAAATTTACAATAAGCCATAACCATTCAATCGAATAATAAGTCTGGTAAAGCCGTCTACTCAGGATTAGCTCTTTCATCAGGATTGTCCTCATTGGCTTCGTCAATACGCTAAGTTGAATTGTTAGTATGTTCAGACTCTGAAACGTCTTCTAATTAAACAAGTTGCCCTGCGTCTTCATCTATAGTTCCACAAGTTTTCTAAAAGTCATCTGGAACATCTAAGTTTTATTGATATGCTTTGCCCCAACTTCTTGGTCTTGATCAGGATAACCCCAGATACCTTGGATCCTCATTTTGATGACATTAACTTGCTCAAGGTCCTTCTCTAATGCAATAGAGTTCCTGATAATCTTTAAGGCGTATGTTTTAGTAGTACATTACAGTAGAATGAAATTGCATAGGTAACATCAAACTGAAGAATAGAATATAACGTTAATCTAAATTGATGTAACTTTTATATTATATACCTGTGTCAGAAAACTAATATAAAACCCATTGAAAATTTGAAACAATAAAATTTGAAACAATAAAATTTGAAAAAATAAAAAATCTTGGACTTTTAATTGGAATCCCATGCGATGCACTAGATTTCAGTTGAAAATCCAAGTTTTTTTTTTTTTTTGTAATTTTTAAAATTTTTTCCATTACAAAATAAAAAATGGATTTTCAGCTAAAATACTATGCACTACATTATATTTTAGTATATATAGCTAGAATCTAATGCAATGCGTTGGATTAGAGTCGAAAATCCTTTTTTCTTTTTTCTTTTTCCAATGTTATTTATTTATTTATTTTCCATATAAAAAAATAATAAACGGCTTTTCAACTGAAATCTGATACACTACATCAGATCATAGTCTATACAGCTAGACATTGATGCATTGCATCAGATTTTAGCTGGCAATCCTCTTTCTTTTCCATTGTTTTTCATTTTTTCAAAAAATAAATAAAAATATATTAAAAAAGTGGATTTCGAACTGAAATCTAATGCACTACATCGAATTTCAATTAAAAATCCAAATTTCTTTTAGGTTTTTCATAAAACAATGAGATAATAAAAAAATATTACATTTTCAACAAAATCTGAACCATTGAGTCGGATTTCAATTGCAAATTAATGTTTTATGAAAAAACATAAGAAAAATATTTGACTTTCAACGGGAATCCGATGCACTGCATCGGATTTCCATTGAAAATCCTGTTGAAAATGATGTGTTTTCAACGGGAATCCGATGCACTGCATCGGATTCCCGTTGAAAACACATCATTTTAAATGGAGAAAATCACAATTTGTTTATTTTTAACACTTTTTTAGAGAAAAATATAAACAAATAAGACAATTTGTAAACAAACAAGAAAAAGTGGACTTTCAATGGAAATCCGATGCAGTGCATCCGATTTCTGTTGAAAATCCATTTTTTTCAATTCCTACATATTTATTTATGATAAAAACAAAAACAATTCAAAACAAATACAAAAACAAATTCAAAATATCTGAAAAATTGGAAACAAATAAGAAAAAATGGATTTTCAATAGAAATCCGATGCATCTATTGGCAACCCATTTTTTGCAATTTTTATTTATTTATTTATGGGAAAAAATTAAAAAAAAATTAAAAAATACAAAAAAATATTTTAAAATATGAAAATTTGGTAACAAATAGCAAAAAGTGGACTTTCAATAGAAATCCGATTCCTTTGAAAATTCATTTTTTCAATTTCTATATAGTTATTTATGAGAAAATAGACAAACAAAATACCAAAAAAATTCTAAAAACTATGAAAATTTGGAAAAAAATAAGAAAAAGTGGATTTTCTATGGAAATCCGATGCGGTGCATCGGATTTCCATTGAAAATCTATTTTTTCAATATTTATTTATTTTTTATAGAAAAAATTCAAAAAAATTCAAAAAAATTTAAAAAAAAAGCAAATTTGGAAAAAAATACGTAAAAGTGGACTTTCAACCAAAATCCGATGCAGTGCATCGGATTTCCGTTGAAAATCCATTTTTTCAATTTTTATTTATTTTTTTATGGGAAAAATAAAAACAAATTCAAAAACAATTCAAAAAATAAGAAAATTTTCAAAAAAATAAGAGAAATTGGATTTTTAATTGAATCCGATGCATGGAATTGGATTTCCATTGAAATATAATTTTTCAATTTTAATTAATTAATTTATGAGTAAAATAATAAATGTTTATTTATTTATTTATGGGAAAATGTTTTATTTTTTCAATTTGTATTTATTTATGTATTTTCGGGAAATCCATGCAATGTATCATATTTTAGTCTATGTAGCTAGAATTCAATGCAATGCATTAAAATGCAAGAGTATTTTTTTAATGGAAATTTTTTAAAAAATTCCAAGACTTACAGGAATCTGATGCATTATATCCAATTCTAGATGTATAGAGTAAAATTCGACATGTTGCGTCAAATCTAGATGGAATGAATCGGATTTCTGTACGACATCAAAGGCTTACTATGAGAATCTAAGAAAAATGGAAAACATCTTTAAGACATTTTTTAGATTCTAATGATTTTGGTAGAAAGCTTCTCTCACATAATCTAATCTTGTAAATGGAAAGTACATAATGAAATATCATAACCAAAAAGTGAGGAGGAAAGATGCATCAAGCACATCTACTCTTACATTGGATAATGTTTATATATTAGTGTATGACTTATCTTTGACCAAAACAAGTTATCTGTGACAGACCACAATGAAGATACTAAAAGAGGATCTGGAATGTGGCTTCAGACACAACACAAAGACAAACAAGAAGCATGACTCATAAACTCGATGAGGTTGGATTGCAATTGGATCAACACAATGCATTAGTTGCCATTGATGATGAGGATGAGACCTCATAAACTCGTACTAGTTCATCTAATGGGTATGAAGATGATGACATAAACTTGAAAAATGATTGTCCTGATACGTTAACTATAAATATTGTATTGCACATCAAGATTTGGATTCAGAATTTCTATAAATATTGGGGTCAGTCATTTTGGACATTCATTTGTAAGTTTGGCATGTCCATTATTTAGGCATTTTTTTGAACACCTAAATTTCCGTACATGTTAAAAATCAATATATTTTTGGGTCATTTTTAAAATTCCTTTACGCATGCAACACCCCTTTTGTGAATCACCCTAATTTGTGTCATTTTTTGATGGACAATTCTCAAAATGCGACATATTACCTGTTTCAAATGTCCCGGTGTTTTTTGTTGTTCAAATATATATATATATACATACATAGTAAAAAGACAACAACCTCAATACTATGGCAAGCTCCACTCAGACAAGGAAATCCTGTTGGGAATTCGGTCCCTCCGGATGGGATTAGGATGAGATCCAGACGAGCCGAAGGAAGGAACCGGACCGGATGCAGCAACCGGACAGGACCAGAAGATATCCGGATGGATCCGGTGTGAACCATATCCAGGGACATATCTGCAAATATGTTTCTGGTGTGCCTGTAAAGGCTATATTTGTAAATAGTCTTAAAGTCATATAAGTATAAATATGACTTACGGCAATCACTTTGAAATGTTAGTGTTGTTGTTGTTGTTAGTTGTATCATAGTAGTACAGAGAGAGAGAGAGAAGTGAAGCCGCTGGTTGGCGAAGATACAGAGCTCGAGGTCGTTGCCTCTAAGTCTCTTGTTGTACCTCCTTTCTCGATAGTGATAGTTGGAGTCTGTCGGCTCTCGTGGTTTTTCCCTATTAGGGCTTTCCATGTAAACATCATGTGTCGTCTCTTCTATGTAAGTGTACAAACCTCCATTTCTGTTTTGTTCTTTCATAAAGTGTTTGAGTTTCGGTTGTGGCCGAGCACTATTCCACTCAAACTGGTATCAAAGCAAACAAGAAAATGGAAGAGTCATTCGGAAGCATGTTCAAGCTCACCGGCTCCAACTACCCAGTGTGGAAGTCGAAGATGAGGGACATGCTCGTGGTCAAAGATCTCTAGCTACTAGTACAGTTCGGGGACAAGAAACCGGACAAGATCGATGCCATGACATGGGAGGTGATGCACATGAAGACAAAGGCATACATACGAGGCTTCATCGATATGAGCCTGTACAACAACTTCAATGAAGAAAGTAAGGCTCATGTGCTCTAGGAGAAAATCGGCACCATGTTGGAGAGCAAAAACGTCGTAAATCGAGTTTCGGTATTCCTGAAGTTAGTGAGACTTCGGTACTAGGACGGATCCAACATGGCAACATATGAACGCATTCCAGGGGCTTATAAATCAAACAAATTTGCTTGAAGTACCTTTGGCTGACGAGGTACTTGCGTTGTTATTGCTCGGTTCCCTCCCGGATAGCTGGAAGCCATTAAGCAACTATCCCTAGCAAGAGTGAAGTCAAGCTTGCTAGATAAAGAGGCACGTCGGAAAGTTAAGGAAGTGATCTCCGACCCAAAAGCCCTGATTTCCGAATCTGACACACAACGAGGGAGAAACCGCTACCAGAGTTCCCAAAACCGGGAAAAGTTAGGGACAAGGTCAAAGTCAAGGGGGAGGCCTACTTGCTTCTATTGTGGGAAGCCAGGACACTTCCAGTAGAACTGTCGGCACTTCCGGAAAGAGAAAGGGACCAACATGACCGATTCGAAGAAGAGTTCGTACCCAAATGGTTCGGACCGGTGAGGTCCGTATCGGAAACGAGCGTCGGCGATCGCGACAAGTGAAGAAGGACTCTTGCTCATCACCAAGGAGAATGAGTTAAACATTGTCGGCGATGAGACAACGTGGGTTGTCGATTCCGGAGCATCGTTCCACCTGACATCAAATCGGAAATGCTTCTCATCCTACATTGCCGAAGATCACAGTCGTGTCCAGATGGGGAATGAAGGGTCATGCCGAATTGTCTACATAGGAGATGTGTGGTTGAGGACATCAACCGGGTGTAAGTTGCTGCTGAAGTGAAAAGAATGGCGTGCAGAAGCAATATAGGAAACCGACTACAGAAAACGCAAGTTTAATGAAAAGCTTAGGTTTGCACAGTACGCATTTGAGATATAGAGAGAGAGTAAAGACAAGAACTTAATTCAAAAATAATACTCGATCTGTACATAGGATGTGCTCAATGAGCACCTTTATACAAGCCCTGACAATCAGGTTGACACAAGTACTGACGGTACTTGACTGCTCATAAATGAGCCCCGACACTAACACCCAAATATATTCCTTGCGGAATATATTTCTAATGGCCTCCCGGTTTCCGCACCGATCCGGCCTAACCGATCGGTCCCAACCGATCCGGTCCTCGGCTTGCTCAGCCAATCCGGCCAATGTTGAGCTTGTCTCTCAACACTCCCCCTCAAGCTCAACTTGAGGCTCTTCGGGATCTTCCGGATCACCACTCCGGTTCCTCCTGGCTCTACGCCTTGCTCGCGCTCCTCGACTTGTTCGACTCCGCATGCTTCGACCCTTCTGGTCGGTTTGTCTGCCCCCATAGCCCTTCACATCTCCCTCATTGTCGCGGTGTTGGCGCTTCTCCTGTTGCCTTCTTTGCCGCTTGGCCCTCAGTTGATTTAGTGTATCCGAATCAAACATCCGAATCGATTCGGCTACCTCTGATCGGTTTTCGCTCTCGTCCGAGTTGGCTGTCTCCAACTCGTCTTCGGTCTTCTCGCCCTTGACGGCGTCATCTCCCCCATGCTTGGTTGGCTTCGGCTCTTTCTTTCGGTTGCTCCCCTTATGTCCGCTTTTGGACTCTTCCGCGGATCCGCCCTCGGCTTCTTCAGCCGGTCCGGAGTCGCATTCGTCATCCAACTCGGTGTTGCGGCCTCTTCCGCTCCCTTCCTGCTCCCTTGCTCGATCTTTCGAGGTTGTTCTCCCCCTCAAGTTTGGCACGTCGAGGTGACGCAACCCAAGCGCATCCGAGAATTGCTGCAACTTGTCCAGACCAAGCGGCTTGGTGACGATGTCGGCAGTTTGCCGATCCGTCGGAACATACTGAAGTTTGACTTCACCAAAAAGGACACGCTCACGGAAAAAATGGTAGTGTACCTCAATGTTCTTGGTTCGTGCATGGAAAACGAGGTTCTTCACGAGCTGGATGCTGTTGAGGTTGTCGCAGTAGATCGTCGTCGGATCGAACACCTCCTCTTGCAGGTCCTTAAGTAGCCGCTTCAACCATATGGCTTTACATGTCGCGACAGCCGCTCCTCGGTACTGAGCTTCGGTGCTCGACAATGCAACTGTCGGCTGCTTCTTATTGCTCCACACTATCACAACACTCCCAAGAGAGAACCCGTATCCGAACATGGATCAGCGATCGGCGGCGTTGCCAGCCCAATCAGCATCGGTGTAGCTGACCAACTACGGGGTTGTATCGGACCAATATAGTAGCCCCCGGTCCTTAGTGCCACTGACGTACCGGAGTACGCGTTGTGCGCACATAAGGTGTTCCTCGGTCGGTCGCACCATGAACTGACTAATCACCCCGACCGGGTAGCTGAGATCTGGTCGGGTGATGGTCAAGTATATAAGGTTGCTGACCATCTGTCGAAACCTCGTCGGGTCGCATACCTTTCTAGAATCAGGGCGAAGCTTGACAGTTCTATCCAGAGGAGTCGAGACGGACTTACAGTCTGTCATCCCGAATTTGAAGAGAATATTCAGTGCGTAATGATGTTGGTTGATCAGTATGCCTTCGGGGGTGCGGATCACTTCGATCCCGAGGAAGTAATGAAGGTCCCCTAGATCCTTCATGCCGAATGATGCCACAAGCTGGAGCTTCACGCGGTCGATTTTACCTAGGTCGGCGCCAGTGATGACCAAGTCATCAACATATAGTAAAATACTGACCGGACCGAGTCGACCTTTCCGGATGAACAGGGAAGAGTCCGATTTGACGTTGCAAAGCCCATCCGACGCAGTTGCTGCGTGATCTTCACGTTCCAGGCACGTGGGGCTTGCTTCAGTCAGTAAAGGGACTTCTTCAATTGGCACACTACCGACGTGTTCGTTCCGGAGTGAAATCCGGGGAGTTGTACCATGTATACCTGTTCCACAAGCTCACCTTGCAAGAACGCATTCTTTACATCCATCTGATGTAAGTGCCACCCCTTTGCCGCAACTACCGCGAGCAAAACATGGACGGTCGTCATCTTCGTGACCGGCACAAACGTCTCATCGTAGTCGATGCCGTGTTTCTGCACGTAGCCTTTCGCTACTAACCGGCCCTTGTATCGGTTGACCGAGCCTTCGGTGTTGTACTTGACCTTGTACACCCACCTACATCCGATCGACTTCACACCTTTCAGTGCGTCAACTAGGTCCCAGGTTGCATTTTCCGCCAATGCATGCATCTCTTCCTTCATCGCGGCGCGCCAATTCGCGTCCTTAGCCGCTTCTACGTAGCTCTCCAACTCACGCACTTCCGCTACACGGGTCATGTACGCATAATGATGCGCCATGTACTCGTTGTATCCAAACCGCACAACTGGGTTCTTCTGGCGGGTAGATCGGCGTAATCGGTCATTAGCCGATGTCGAGGTCTTCTCGGCCAACGCGGACTTCACTCTGGAAGACCCGTCACCGCTTCCCTCGGAGTCGGACTCGCGTCAGTCTGACTCGTTCCTATCCGTGCCGGAATCCGACACCTTCTTCTTCCCTTTCTCTTTGCGCGTAAGCCGTCTCCTCGGCTTCCTGCGCGGGGAATGCACGGCCGAGTCTCCACTACTCGCCGGCTCTTCATCGGACTGGTCGTATCGACTCAGTCGTTCATTCGGTCCACTTAACCGAAACGAAATCGGACTCTCTTCGCGGGTCCCGATTTCAGGCTCATCCAGAGGCATCTCGGCCTCATTGACCTCATCATCAGAACTCGGATTGGAGGTGAGGTCTGGACTTAGAGGCAAGTACCAGGACGCGGACTCATCAAACACAACGTCGCGGCTCACGCGCGCTTGTTTGGTGCGCGGGTTATAACACTTATAACCCTTCTGCTCGTCCGAGTAACCAACCAAGATACATGTCTCGGCCTTTGCGTCCAGCTTCCTCCATTTCTTCTTTGGCACATGCACATACGCAATGCTACCGAGCACTCGTAAGTGTCGTAAGTTCGGCTTCGTTCCGAAATATAGCTCGTGCACCAACACTTTTTCTCCTATCCGATTCTAGATGTATACCGCGGTCCTTACCGCCTCGGTCCAGTAGAACTTGGGCAAGCTCTTCTCCTCCAACATTGCGCGTGCCGCTTCCACAAACGACCGATTTTTCCTCTCAACCACGCCGTTTTGCTCCGGCGTGTATCTACAACTGAATTCGCACCGAATTCCCATCTGTTGTAGATAACCGTTGAATTAACCGGAAAAGTATTCTTTTCTACCATCCGACCACAAGCACCTGATATTTCTTCCTGTTTCTGTTTCCACGAACCCTATGAGGTCCCGGAAACAATCGAAGACTTCGCTCTTCCTCTCAAAGAGGTAGATCCACGTGTGCCGCGTGTAGTCGTCGATGAAGGAGACGAAATATCGGCTCCCGCCAAGACTAACGTTTTGTGCCGGCCCCCACACATCGGAGTGTATCAAGTCAAGCTTGTTCCGGCACCGGTTACGCTCGTTGGGGAAAGGAAGTCGGTGTTGCTTCCCAAGCTAGCAGGCTTCACAAATTTGTGCCTTCCCTTGGTCGACGATCTGTCCGACCGACACCAAGTTCTTCGTGATTGTCGGAATGTGTAGCATGTTCATGAGTTTCCCTTTCTGCACGACATGGCTCAGGGGAACTTCTCCGACATTCGCAATCGGATGCGGAGTGTCGTCTCCGGTTGCGACTACTCCCGGTTGCATTGGTTTTTCTAGGTATGAGAACCACTCCTTATGGCTCGTCATGTGATTTGGCACGCCGGAGTCGACGTACCACACCTCGTCCGATTTCGGGGTGGTCTGCTTCATTGAGTTTGCTTCGTGTCTCGTCACGAAGGCAGACCTTTTTCCGGCTTTTCCGGATCCTTCGGCGTAGTGCGATAGCTGCCGGTTTCCTTTGTTGGTATGTCTAGAACCAGTCCTCTCCGACTCGGCGCGCTTTTTCCAGAACTCGCTCTCCCTGTGGCCTTTCTTGCCACAGTACCAGCATTCTGTGGCGGGTTTCCCTTGCCGGTTCTCATCGCCTCGACTCCCCCTGTTTCCGAAGGGTCCGGAATTGTTGTCGGCATCATTTCGATGCCTCCTTCCTTGATCTCGTCGGCCGCCTCCATCGCGCACCGACTCGCCTCGTCCTCCACGTCCATGGGGCCTATCTCCCTCCATGTACAGCATCTTGTTGTCGGTGTGCGTGCTCGTTGACGCACCCACGTGGTTCTCCTGTACTTGGAGCATCGACTGTAAGTCAGAAAGGACGACGTATTCTCCCGGGTACACACAGCAGTTCGGAACGCTCCGAACTTCGACGCCAAACCCCCAAGACAGACCTAGACCATCTCGCTTTCCTCGATGTTCACATCGATGGAAGCTAAGGAGTTACATATGTCCTTGATCTTCGAGGTATAGTCAGCCACTGACAAATCGCGTTGTCGTAGGTTGCTCAACTCCTGTCGGAGCTGAAGCTTCCTGGATGTGGTGCTCGCGGCGAAGATCTTCTTCAGATTTTCCCAAGCACCCTTCGGCGTTTTCACATCCCGAACATAGCTTAATAGTTGTTCGCCCACACAAGACGCGAAACAATATAGCACTCTGCTCGCCGATTGTTCCCACGCCGGGAAGTCTTTGTGTGTCGATTTGGGTGTTGTGTCATTTGCTCCGTCGACATAGCTCCAGTAACCGTGCCCGAGCAGGTATTGGTGCATCTTGTAGGACCAAGCTGCGTAGTTGTTTCTATCGAGCTTCTCCGTCGGAAGCGAGCTAGCCATGCCTCTATCCATCGGTTTTACCTGTTCTTCTCGTTTGTTTTTTTTTCTTTTCAAGCTATGTCGGCTGCAGAGGTTATCAACCCTCGCGCTCTGATACCATGAAAAGAATGGCATGCAGAAGCAATATAGGAAACCGACAACAGAAAACGCAGGTTTAATGAAAAGCTTAGGTTTGCAGAGTACACACGGGAGAGATAGAGAGAGATTAAAGACAAGAACTTAATTCAAAAATAATACTCGATTTGTACATAGGATGTGCTCAGTGAGCACCCTTATACAAGCCCTCACAATCGGGATGACACAAGTACTGACGGTACTTGACTGCTCATAAATGAGCCTCGACACTAACACCCAAATATATTCCTTGCGGAATATATTTCTGATGGCCTCCCGGTTTCCGCACCGATCTGGCCTAACCGATCGGTCCCAACCGATCCGGTCTTTGGCTTGCTCAGCCGATCCGGCTGATGTTGAGCTTGTCTCTCAACATGAAGGATGTCCGACACGTTTCGGAGGTTCGGTTGAACCTGATATCAACTGGTCGGTTAGATGATTAAGGCTACACGGGTAGCATCCGGAACGGAGTCATGAAATTCAGCAAAGAAAGCCTAATCGCGGCTCTAGCCGAGAAGATCAACACGTTGTACCTTATGCACACCCGGATATGCCGAGAAGAAGTGAACATAGCATCTGACAATGCCGGTGAGCTGTGGCACAAGAGACTGTGTCATATGAGCCAGAAGGGGATGAGAAGACTAGCCGAAGATAACCTCATTCCGGAGGTGAAAGACGTGCATCTTGAGAAGTGCACCGATTGCTTGACCGGCAAGCAAAACCGAACCTCCTTCCAGTCAAGACGACCGATGAGATGAAATGCATCGTTGGAGCTGGTGCATACCAATGTGTGTCAAGTGGACACGAAGTCACATGCCGGATCACAGTACTTTGTGACCTTCATAGACGACCACAACCGGAAGTTGTGGGTCTCACTGTTCAAGAAAAAGGATCAAGTGTTGTCCGTCTTTAAGGAGCTACACGCAAGAGTGGAAAGGGAAACCAGTCGGAAGCGAAAGGCGGTTCGAGCTGATAACAAAGGTGAATACCGGGGTAATTCCAGGAGTACTGTCAGTCGAAGGGAAACTGGCTCGAATACACCGTTGTCGTGAAGAAAACCGTCCACAAGCGGGATCGGTGCACAGGAGCGTAGGAACCGGCTCTTCTCCAATGTTGTCCATAGAAGATCCTAGGCGGGTAGATTTAGTGGGTAGGAAGTAAAGGGGAAACACCTCCTTCCTTGCCTATAAAAAGGAGGGAGACGAGAAGGAAGGGGGGATCGCGGAGAGTCGAGGACGAAGTGCTGTCGGTTTGCGTGCGAAGGCTTCTCTCTCTCTCTCTCTGGTTCGCAAACTCCATAGCTTCCTTCTGTGCAGGTTTCGGGAGGCTCGCGCTGCTCTGAGGAATGCCCGAGAGCTTCCGGCAGCACCTCCAACCTGCTCCTGTCTTTCTGTGCGTTTACGAACAGGCATCGGCATCTGTTCGCCGGCCTGTTCGGTTGTAACCGACTTCGTGTTTTTGTTGCTTCCGTGTTCTTGTTGTTGTCTTTGTTAATACATACATACATTCGTGTCTCTCTGTGTCGCTGTCCCACACGCGTCTTTGTGTCGAAGGGCCGTGTCCCTGTGAATCTATGTTCGCACATAGTGGGTCTCTTGTCCTTTCTCTCTTTCTCTTCGGTACAGGACCCCTGAGGTCCCGCCCCATTCCACGCATCCGCGAGGAAAACCTCGACATCTTGGTGAACCCGACGTGAAGGAGGCGGCAGAAGAGCAGAAGATGAAGGGGTCGGATCTTGCAGAGGCCATGGCTTCGGCCGTGGATCGGATATTGAGTGCACGCGAGGGCACCGGCGCCCTCGACAGAGCCATTGAGGCGGTCGTCAGTACGATCGGCTGGTTCAGCGGAAAGGATGCCACGAAGTATTTGGCGTCCTACGGAGCAGAAATGCTGATGCGGGACATTCCGGAAGAGAGGCGTCTTGCCGGGTTTCCTCGAGTGGCGATGCCGAGCATCCATGCGGAGGTGCTCGAGGTGCGGGCGGAGAGCCGTACCTGGGAGGAGTTCGAAGGCCGACTCCTAGAAAAATACGGGCTGGACGACGCGCTCCGGCTTTCGAAACGGGACTTCATGGAATGGGTGGAGTCCCCCGGCAAGGGAAGAAACGCGTCGACACTCCTCCGGGAGTTCGAAGAATGCTTTGCGCGCCTTTCGGCGCTTGACCGAACCATTCTGGATACGAGCCGGGTCCTATTGTTCGTCAAGTCGGTGGACGAGCGGGACAGAGATCAAGTCGGCTCCTTGCTGGAAACCGAAGACGGGCTGCGGTTAAGAGAGTCTGTGACCGTTTCGACAAACGGCGAGAATGGGCTGACAACGGGGCGGCCGGTGCGGGCTCTGTCACAGCAAGGAGGCTTGAACCGGCACCACAAGTGCGAAGGGAAGAAACTCAGGAATGGCTCGAAACGGGTCCGGCTTCGACCGGCATGGTCAATGGCTCGTCCGGAGGAGCAGCGCTGGAGGAGTTGACGCGGTGTCGAGGTATTCCTCGCGGATGCGTGGAATGAGGCGGGACCTCGAGGGTCTTGTACCAAAGAGCAAGAGAGAAAGGAGAAGATGCCCACTACGTGCGAGAGTAGATTCACAGGGACACGGCCCTTCGACACAAAGACGCGAGTGGGACAGCGACACAGGGAGACACAAACGTATGTATTAACAAAGACAAACAACAAGAACACGAAGACAACAAAACACGAAGTCGGTTACAACCAAACAGGCCGGCGAACAGATGCCGATACCTGCTCGTAAACGCACAGAGAGGAAGGAGTAGGTTAGAGGTGCTGCCGGAAGCACTCGGGCATTCCTCAGAGCAGCGCGAGCCTCCCGAAACCTGCACAGAAGGAAGCTATGGCGTTTGCAAACCAGAGAGAGAGAGAGAAGCCTTCGCACGCAAACCGACAGCACTTCGTCCTCGACTCTCCGCAATCCCCTCCCCCTTCTCGTCTCCCTCCCTTTTATAGGCAAGGAAGGAGTCGTTTCCCCTTTACTTCCTACCCACTAAATCTACCCGCCTAGGATCTTCTATGAACAACATTCGAGAAGAGTCGGTTCCTACGCTCCTGTGCACCGATTCCGCTTGTGGATGGTTTTCTTCACAACAGCGGGCGATAAAGGATCTCTAGATCGCCCAGACTCGAAGGGAAGGCGGCAAACCGGCTCGTGACTAACGGCCGGCAGCGGGGAACGGGTGCATGTGGTGCGACGAGGTCGGCCACATCCGGAAGGACTGCGGCAATTTCGCAGAAGCGTTGAGGAACCAGGTGGTGTACCTGTGGGAAGGCCGGGTGCACGCCGGCGACACTAGGAGGGCCCTGAACCGAAACGACGGGCGAGGAGGTATGAAGAGACTGATGGAAGAGGCAGCGGCCCGACACGTAGAGGCCATCCACTACTCGGCGTCGGCCGGAATTCGGGTCGGGGGCAGCGAGGCCCGAACATAGGGCAAAGACGGATTCTGGTCGGCAATGCTGGAAGGTCTCGCCGGCGCGCGGCTAAGGAAAGACGAAACGGACCGCGCTGAGAGACGGGTCCGGGAAATAACCGGGTGGAGCGATCCGGTCGAGGAGAAGACGGGCTTCGTAGAAGCCGCCTGCCGGAACTACGAGGCTCTGGTAGAAGACAAACGAGTGGGGAAAGCCGGAGCGGCCGGGCCCTCGCAACGGTACGAGACCCAATTCGGTCAACGACGGAACGATGCCGGTGGGTCCAGCTCGCAAGATAACCCCAGGAAGGGCGGATACCGACTGGGGACGGAAATAGAAAGGACTACGGACCTACGAAAGGTCCTAGAAGAACGGATCCTCGACAGCAAAGTGGAGCTGTCATTGCGAGAGGTGTTAGGGATCGCCAAGGAGTTCCACGACTCCATTGTAGACCTGGTGAAACGGAAGAGGCTGTCGACGGAGACGGAACGGGAAAAACCGGTGGAGGTGCGGACGACGCACATCGACGACATGGCACTGGAAGATGAGTGGGCGGAGAGCCACTATTCAAGGCCGCACTGGGCCCGAGCGACCACGGAGACCCCGGTGAAGATCGGAGATGTTCAGGAACCGGTGGTGGCATTGGTGGACCACGGTTCGGAAATAAACCTGATGTCAATGGACTTCTATAAGAAGGGAAAGTGGCCGATCAACACCAAGCACGGGTGGAAGATACGGGCGGCGACGCGCGCCACCGAGGAGCTGCACGGGGCCTGCCCGAACGTGCGAGTCAAGATCAGCGACATCGAGATTGACCAGCACTTCTTCGTACAGGAGATGTCCTCGCATCCGGTCATATTAGGGGAACCATACATCACAGCGGCACGAATGGAAACCAGAGTGCTGGACAACGGTTCGGCCTACGCGAGGGTCAAGAGCCAGGATGGGCACCATTCGGTCCAATTTTTGACGGTGCGACCGAACCACGAGCGAAACCGCGAATCCCTCGGTGGCGAGAACCGGGAGGATTTTTAGAGAGGGCTGCCAAGGCGTGGGGCCGAGACAATCCGGACACTCGGGAAAGACCCCACGACTGTACGATAGAACCAAAACCGAAGGGACCCTGTACGATAGGTAGGAAATTTTGCTTCTCCAACAATGGAGGGCGTATGCTAGTCGGCATCGTTGGCCGGGAAAAGGCATGGGCGGAAGTGCAACTTTGATCACAAGGAGTTCTCGGCCCGGACGAGGAAATCAGCGGAGCCGTGGAGGCGGTCTCCTTCGACGACACCTTGGGAATGCTGAGGAAAGTAGCCGGAGAAGACCTTAACGAAGACCGGACGATACCGGTATGTTCCGAAGAGATGTACGAAGTCATCGCGAACTTCAGTCGGGGGCTCGGGTCGGATCGGACGGCCCGAGTTAGCACGAAGTACAAGACTGTGGACCGGAAGGTAAGGCCAATCGCGGCACCCTTACCGGAGGGCAGCGAGTCCCGGATCAGAGGGGTTGCGTCGAACCCCAGTTTAAGAGATCCGGCCTGCATAGGACACACCTTCACCCACGGGTCGCTCCGGGAGCTCAAGATCGGTGGGGGTGGGTTCCTACTGCCGGCGGAGGAAGTTCGGTTTCGGAGAATGCTCGGAAGGCACGGGAAAGCCTTCGCGTTCTCACCGGAAGAGATCGGGTGCGTAGACCCGACGATCGTGGAGCCGATGGTGATATTCACGGTACCGCATGTGCCGTGGAATCTCAAGCCGATTCCGGTACCGAGAGCTCACATCCCGAAGTTGATGGAGCTATTGAGGCAGAAAGTAGATATGGGCATTCTCGAACCGTCGAGTGCCCCATACTCGAACTGATGGTTTACCGTACCAAAGAAAAACGGAACGATGCGCTTCATTCAAGACCTGTAGCCGGTCAACAGAGTGACCATTCGGAACGCAGGAATCGGACCGACCATAGACGAGTTCGCGGAGGCCTTCGCCGGAAGCTCGATTTACTCGGTCGGTGATCTGTACTCGGGGTACGACAAGTTCCAGCTAGCCGTGGAGAGCAGAGACATTACGACGATGCAAACCCCCCTCGGCCTAATGCGAATGTGTACCCTGCCACAAGGAGGGACCAACTCGGTGGCCCACATGGTGAATGCAATGAACAAGGTACTGAGGGATTGCATCCCGGACATCACCATGCCGTTTCTAGACGACATCCCGATCAAGGGGTGCCCGGTGGAAGAGAAGGATGAGACACTCGGGCCGGACGGATGCCGGCGATTCGTGGCAGCACACATCGACGACTACGAGAAGGTGCTACAAAGGCTAGAGGATGTGAGGCTCACCTTCTCCGGGGAGAAATCGGCCTTCGGGCCATTAGAAATCCTGGTGGTCGGACACCTATGTGGACCATATGGCCGGAAGCCGTCTCCGGCAAAGGTAGAAGCCATCTCCGCGATGAAGCCGACTGTAGCTTGGTTACGGAAGTTCGGAGGTTCCTGGGGGCATGCGCATTCTACCACATATGGATCCCGCATTACGCCCACGTTGCGGAGCCGCTATACGGGTTGCTGAAGAAAGGGCGAAAATTCGAGTGGCGAGACGAGCACACGGAGTCGGTCCGGAAGCTGAAGGAAGCTCTTGCGGCAGCACCGGCGCTCCGGAAGGCTGTCTACGGGAAGGGTACCCCGGTATACATAACAGTGGATACGAGTACGACCGGGATCGGATGGGTCGTCAACCGAGAGGGCAAGAACGGCATTCGGTTCCCGATTCGATTCGGCGCGAAGGTCCTCAGTGAACGACAGCGAGGGTACACCCAGGTTAAACGCGAACTCTGGGGTATCGTTTCGGCAGTAAAGGCCGACAAAGACTACCTGATCGGGACAGAAGTGGTTATCAAGACGGATTGCCTGCCGATTCTCAGCATGGTTTCCGGATGCGCGACACCGGACCTGGCGATGCTCCGGTGGATAGCGTACATCAAGTCCCTGGACCCGGAAATACGACACATTTCCGGAAAAGACAACGCCATGGCCGACATGCTTTCGAGGGCAAGGTTTGATGACGAGGGCGGCATGGTTTCGGAGGACGAAGAAGTCGGCGTGGACTTCTTCGAGGCAGCGTACGTAACGACCGACGGGACGAGCACTCCGGCACTTAACGACTTCGACGAGAGCAAGTACGACGGCGAGTGGCTCTAGATCGGTGGATTTTTGAGGACGATGACGCCGGATGCATCGTGGACGAAGGACGAGGCCAACCAGATCCGGAAGAAAGCTTACCGATTCTTTCTCCGGGACGGATACTTATGGAAGAACCCGAAGAAGAGGAACAGCGTCCCGCTCCGGGTGGTGGCGATGAAGGAAGAACAGGAGGAGCTGCTGACGGGCTACCACGACAGCCCTTGGGCCGGACACCGTGGAACGTGGGCCACGTTCGAGAAGATAAAGGGGAAGTACTGGTGGCCGGGACTGTACCGGGACGTGCATCGGTTCGTGACAACTTGCGAGAGCTGTCAGATGCACTCCATAGTCCGGAATCGGGACGAGCTTCACCCTACGTACCCTCCGACCATCCACTTCAAATGGATGGTAGATCTGGTGACGATGCTGATGGGCGTAGGACAGATACGGTATCTGGTCCTGGCTCGGGAAGATCTGACGAACCAGGTAGAAGGCCGAGCCCTTCAAAACAAAACGACCGCGGCCGTATGTCGGTTCCTGATCGAGGACATGATATGCCGGTACGGGTGCGTCGGGAAGATCGTGGCTGACCGCGGGGAGTTGGACGCCGAAGAGGCCGAGGAGCTGTTCGACCGGCTAGGAGTCAAGCTCTCGCTCACCACTGCATACAATCCGGAGGCGGATGGAAAGGTGGAGCGCGGACACGGACCGATCGTGAAGGCGTTAGTTCGGGCATGCAGGGGTCAAGTCGGGAACTGGCCACGGCTGCTGCCTTACGCGTTGTGGGCCGACCGAACTACGCACAGTTCGATAACCGGATTCATGCCGGCAGAGCTCATGTTTGGGCAGAAGCCGATCATGCCGATGGAACGTACGATCTCCTCCTGGGCAACCGTGGACTGGAGAGACGAGATGAGCCGGGAGGAACTGCTGGCGGCGCGTATACAAAAGCTCGAGCGAAGACCGGAGGACGTGGAGCAGGCTGCGGAAAGGCTTCGGGTGGCAAGGACGAGGAACAAAGCCCGGTTCGACCGAACGCACCGGCTCTGACCGAAGAAGATCGAGGAAGGCGACTGGGTGCTAATCTACGACAGTAGCCTCGACAACCAGCACCGAGCGACACGGAAGTTGGCAAGAAGGTGGTTCGGGCCTTACGTGGTACAAAGCGCCAACGACAATGGGACGTACCATCTGGCGGAGCTCGACGGCACGAGAATGGCGATACCGGTAGCTGGGAAGCGGATCAAAGCGTTCAAGAAGCGTCACGACGACGAGCCGGATCCGGTTGGCCTGGACCGCGACGACGAACGATCCGAAACCGAGGAAGAACCGACGGGCGGGGAATGAAGGCTGGACCGGTTTTCTCCGTCCCGACTCAATTTGGCGCATGCCGGTGGATGCGCGGTTAGGTGGGGGTGGATGTCGTGAAGAAAACCGTCCACAAGCGGGATCGGTGCACAGGAGCGTAGGAACCGGCTCTTCTCCAATGTTGTCCATAGAAGATCCTAGGCGGGTAGATTTAGTGGGTAGGAAGTAAAGGGGAAACGGCTCCTTCCTTGCCTATAAAAAGGAGGGAGACGAGAAGGAAGGGGGGATCACGGAGAGTCGAGGACGAAGTGCTGTCGGTTTGCGTGCGAAGGCTTCTCTCTCTCTCTCTGGTTCGCAAACTCCATAGCTTCCTTCTGTGCAGGTTTCGGGAGGCTCGCGCTGCTCTGAGGAATGCCCGAGAGCTTTCGGCAGCACCTCCAACCTGCTCCTGTCTTTCTGTGCGTTTACGAATAGGCATCGGCATCTGTTCGCCGGCCTGTTCGGTTGTAACCGACTTCGTGTTTTTGTTGCTTCCGTGTTCTTGTTGTTGTCTTTGTTAATACATACATACATTCGTGTCTCTCTGTGTCGCTGTCCCACTCGCGTCTTTGTGTAGAAGGGCCGTGTCCCTGTGAATCTACGTTCGCACGTAGTGGGTGTCTTGTCCTTTCTCTCTTGCTCTTCGGTACAGGACCCCTGAGGTCCCGCCCCATTCCACGAATCCGCGAGGAAAACCTCGACACCGTGACGGAGACACCGGAATTGAATGGGTTGGTTGAACGGATGAGCCAGACCATAATGGAGAGAGTCTAAAGCATGCTAGCACGTGCAAAGTTATCCAAGACGTTTTGGGCAGAGGCGTTGATGACGGCGATGTACGTGATTAACAAATCACCCTCAACACCCTTGGAAGGAGACACACCACAAAGAGTATGGACCGGTAAAGACGTGTCTTACCGGCATGTGAAGGTGTTCGAGTGTCTCGCATATGTGCATGTTGCAAAGGGTTTAGGGTGAGAAAAGTTGGACCCGAAGTCCCGACCATGCATATTCCTGGGATACGGCGATGATGAGTTTAGTTACCAAGTGTGGGATCTAGTCGACAAGAAGGTGTTCCTGAGTCGGGACATACTCTTCGTGGAAGACAAGACCATTGCCGACTGGGAGTCAGAGAAGAAGATGATGGACTCCAGATCAACCAACGAAAATCATTTTGAGGACACAAGGACTTACTCA